>NC_054400.1:4156735-4456735 GCF_017976425.1 Toxotes jaculatrix
CATTTTATAGTATTTCAGAATTGATCTCTCAGGGTTGACTTGTGCACCTAATATCTTGGTAGTAAACATAAATACAGCAAACAAATAGAAAGTAAACATACAGGATGAAAAAAATATGTTGATTTTAATGCAGTGAAGATAATTTTGGTCAGAACTCGCGGGTGATTGCTGTGTGATGATCACTCCTGTCAGAGATAACAAATTACTTTATTTACCACAGCGTCACAGACCACACACACATCCTGCTTAATTCACACCCCAGTCATCACCCAACTGCCAGCATCCTTGTTTACAGGCTCTCTCTCTCTCTCATACACACACACACACACACACACACACACACACACACACACACACACACTTACTTACAGACGTAACATATGTGGTCTCTCTCACAGTGACAGTAGCCCCGACAGCTTGGCCTGACAGTGAGAGGACCCTGACCCATCAGAGTGGATTTAACCCGACTGTCACTGAGGCAAAGCGGGACACCCGAGGGGTGCAGGCAGGACGGTTGTGTATGTGTGAGGGGATGAAGAATGGGAGGATTTGGGTGCGCCCTTCTCAGCACAGTGGCAAGGTCAGCAGCTCTGGGGCAGTAGACACCGTCGACTTGTTTTCTATTGGGTGAATTTAGTGTCATTTGCTGTACACGTGAGTGTCACGCTTGTGTACATATGGGTGTCTGGAACGAGGGCAAGCTGACAGATGGGGGTGGGCAAGTTGTGTCTGGTCAATATCATCACGGGCCAGTGAACCCAAACATTATCTGGGTCCTGGACTGCAGTTTTTCTGGGTTACATACTGTACCGGCAAAAGGAAAACAACAACAACAAAAGCAGATGGTGTTTATGTAAACAAGGAGGATTGAAGAAGGAAGAGTAGAAAGTGAATGACAGATGAAGAGAAAGGAAAGGGACAGACAGGGAGAGAGAGAAGGACATGGTGTACCTGCATCATCAGGTGTGTTTGGGCTCCTGCTGGCAGCTTACCATGGCAACGATTGTTTGGATCCTTCTCACCTGGGCAGTAGACCCCGGGGACTGAGGATTATTAAAATGAGGAGGTTTGGAAGGATGGAAAAAGAGAGAAAGAAAAGGTGAGAAGCCACACAGAGAGAGAGAATCAGCGGATGGAGGGAGGGTGGTGGTGGTTACAGATGATCCCGCAGTTGGTGTGGTGTTACGGCCAAACGGCGCCCTACAGTGACAGTAATAAGCCAAACTGGCTGCTGGTGGCTTTGTTGTCCAAAATGGATGATTAGTCTGAGTAGTGTCTCAACTGTTCAGCCCTAAAGTCAACACAGACACACGGAGAGACAAATACCCCGGCTGGCAGCAAAGCCGTGTTAGTCAGAGACTGTCTTCCTTTAGAAAAAAGTGTGTTCAAGTCAAATTTCCTGACTTTAATGTTAAATTTCAAACAGCAACAAGTGAATCCTGAATTATCAGAGAAGTCTGGAATTAGCATTACATTTTTCTGCATCGTCGTATGTAGCTTTCATTTTTGAGCACAAATACAACAAACATGGCACTAATGTTGCTCTGCGTCTGCTGGATTTGTAAGTAGGCTAACGTTTGTTAACGTGGAAGCCATGGTGGTTTGGTATCTGTAGATTAGTTCTGACATTTTTCTGCCCCTTAGAAATCAAAGTCGGCTAACCCTAAACCTAGGAACAAGTTTGGTACAGGAAATATTATTAATAAACCTGCAACATGCAGTGTGCTTTTTCCTGCATTAACATATTTGTACATACTTGCTCCACAGAGTATAAACAACATATACATCTTCTTCCTCTTCCTTTCTCCATCATTGTACCTCGCCGAGCAATTGTGTGTTTACAAATGACACCGTTAAAGTGTGTTGAAAGGAAGAAAGTCAACAGACGAGGGGAGAAAGTTCTGTGGATCATTAGGACGTGAGCTTCCAGACATTAACTGTGTGATCATGTGCTGTTGTGCTGCTTTACATTCTTCAATTTGACATTTTAAACAGTTGCATAAAACAAACAAACAAAAAAATAACCCAAAGTGTCTGAGAGCAGAACAGGAAGGCAGAGATTCTGACTCAGAGGCAAACACGTAGGTGCAAATGCTCGCACATGTATTCGCTCACACAAACACATTGTGATGTTGCCGGACAAATTACAGTCTAATCGCTGAATCTGCTCTGTTGCTATTTTCACAGAGCTCCACTGGTGGTGCATCCTTTCTGTCTTTCTCTCCCTTTCTTTCTCTCTTTGAGCCCAGTATCCCACTGACTTTCCAGACTGGCTCACTCATCCCCTCAGTATACACACACACACACACACACACACACACACATACGCACGGATGACACACATGCATGCTTTCTTGCACAAAGGCACACATGAATACACAAACCCATTCCCCATCCACACACATTTACACATACACACGTGCACACGCATGTACACACACACACACACACACACACACAGAGGAGGACATGAGGTGCCTAGCAGGGGGCGGTTTTGATTGACCAAGCACTTTATGAGTCTTAAATGGCTTTATTGCCTTCCTACTTAACCCCCACACACTACCTCCTCTTCCTCGCTGTCACACCACAACACACACACACCCACACACACACACACATACACGGTCCTCAGGACGCCTCTGCGACTGGAAATTAATGAGAGCCATCACTAGCCTCTCTCTCTCTCTCTCTCTCTCTCTCTCTCTCTCTCTCTCTCTCTCTCTCTCTTCACACACACACACACTCATTGCCACCCAGCGTGTGAGTCAAGCTCCCTCCTACTTTCTGGAATCCATCAAGGTCACGCCGCAAATCTAAAGAGCTGTTCCTCCCCCTGGGGTCTTTCCGTTTGCCCTCCGTGACCTTGCTGTGATACTTTCCTTCCTAAATTTTGGGAGCAGGCCAGGATTCGAGTCTAATGATTTTGTTACTGTACAGAGCCGATCGATGCGTGGGAGATTGGGTTGATTGATTTTAACTGGCAGGACACCAGGAGGCGGGAGGGTGGAGGTGGTGCAGTCTATCAGTAGGACGGGACAAGGGCTCAACAGATGTGAGATGAGCGTTTGAAGGCTGCCGCTGATCGCCGCTGTTCAGATTTGACCTCTGTCATGGCCAAAGTGACAAGAATTAGAGATATTGTGTGTTACAGCCATAATTCAGATGACACATTTTCCAAGAATGGTGTTTTCACTTATTCTAAGTCCGTCTGTATCTGTATTCCACTCAGGTGGAGTGATAACGTTCTCCTTCAGCGTGAGCAGGAAGATCATCGTTCAGCCTGAAAACTTTGGCTTGAGCCCAGTGTGTTGACGGACATTTCATTATGCTGATGTGCCCTTGAGCTAGACACTGAAGCCCTGCCAGCCCCGGGACGGCTGCTCCGTAGCTGACCTCTGAGCTCTGGTTGCAGGAAGGCACAGCAAAAGGGAAATTCCCTCCAGGTATCAATGCAGTATCACGTAATTAACAGAGCTGAGATACAGCACACTGTGCAGCCAAACAGTTCAGTTCAGCCTTAGACTTTGCAATAAAGTTTTGGATATTTAGTTAGACCAAACAATCCTCACACAAGGTTCATCTAGCATCGCATCTAAACGTTAAAATAACTAAATAATAACAAAAGTGATCAGAAAAAGAGTAAAGAAATTTGTGAGCCTTTGAGTCATCACTTTGGTTGTTGGACTTCACGGTGTTGGAGAAATACAGAAGAAGATTTGAAGCTGTGAGTTCAACCCTCATGAAGGTCAGTGGCTTTTTTGAAGTTCAGAAGCCAAAGTGAAAACTTTAAATCACTGCGAGAGAAGCCCCCCCCCCCCGATGCAAACAGGACTTGGTGGCATGGTGGGTTTTGTTTGGCGCCAGTGGTGCAGCGTCTGGTTCAGATGCTGCCAGCTGTCGGTACTTGGAGCACCAAAACCAATCCCCCTGGTGAGTGAGCGGGTCTCAGTCCTCTCCAGAGAGAGAAAAGCTGTCGGTTGAGTAATTTATTTTCAGTTCTTTAGTTCATTGTTCATCTCTGTGAGCTGAGATGTCAAACGATAACTCACCTCAGAACAAAACCACTAAGTAAGAAAAAAATTCAGCACACCGTGCTAAAGCTCAGTGAGAAGAGCCAGTCGTAAAAATGACGATCGAAAGTTTTGGTTGTCGGAAGTCGTCTGAATATGAGTGTCTTGTAAGTGTGCTGCAGGATTTTGTGTGTGTGTGTGTGTGTGTGTGTGTGTGTGAGATGTTAATGGGCTCATCGGCTGCTCTGTTAGACTTGAGGACCGTTCAGCAGAGCGCAGCGACCATCTGCTGCTCACTTTTTTATGTCAACGATGTGGGAATTTTCAAAGTGTCTGATAGATATTGTTGGTCACACAAGAAGAATCACACACACACAAACACGTAGTTGCACACAGTCACGATTTTTCACACACAAATATATGCGTATGCAAGTTTGCCAGGTTTCAAATTTCTTGATTTTATGAGCATATGACAGAGTGAGTGAAAAAAGTGTGTGTTTGTGTGTGTGTGTGTGTGTGAGTGAGTGAGTGTGTGTGTGTGTGTGTTTGTGTGTGTGCACCCCGGTTCAGTGCGCTTCAGAGGACGTATGCACTCTGCTCATAAATAAAAGCCATGTATTATTCAGGGCTGCTCCTCCAGCTAATGCCCCTTAATGTGCCCAAACAGCCATAATGTACTGTGCTACCAAGGTGGCAGAGACCCCCCCCCTCACACACACACACACACACACACACACACACACACACACACACACACACACACACACACAGTCAAACCTCCGCCCCGGGATTTGACACAATATTTTTTTTCAGTGTCGCTCTCAGGCTCTAATCATGCTCTCAAATTGTCCCGTGTTCCTAATTTTTTTTTAATTTTTTTAAAAAATCCATTTTACTTTTGATCCAGATTGCTCTTGCTCTCTCTGTCTCACCGTATTTCTTTCGAACTTTGCTCGATTTGTCCCCGATTCTCCATCACTGTTTCCATCTCCCACTCCTCCCTCCATACTTACTCTGTGCTGTCTCTTTGTCTTTTTGTTTTGTTTTCTTTTTCTTTCTTCTTTTTTACACTGAAAAATGCGTTACAGTTTTGAAAATCCTACAGTTCTTCCCCTCTTCATGGCCGGGGGGACGTCAGCTCTGTGCAGAATTAGGATTTTGTCTAAACAAGCATTTGTAGCTGTGGAGCTCCGGCAGCGAAGCTTCCTTAGTATGTAATCTTAATCAGTTTTTGGGGAAATCAAATTTATTCAATTCAGAGGTACACAGGAATCATTTTTGAGCAAATAAGCCCTGAAAAACCATAAAATTGGTTTAAAGTGGAATGTTTATTGCTGCTGCTGCTTTGCTTTTCTGCATTTTATTGACAGTGTTTTATGTTCTATTCACTTTGTAATTGATTTTCCTGTTCACTGTCTGTGGTTTTAATTGTTTTGGCAGTTTGCAATCCTGGTCTTGGTGGAAGTACTTTAACTTTTCTGAAGTACAATATAACTCAAGTTTACAGTTTTTGTTTGTTGTCAGAAGCGACGCAGGTATGAGGCGTATTTCGATTTTCTCTCAGGAGACACTTGAAGGGCTTCTTTTCAAAATCAGGTGTTTTTGAGTAATGGTATTGGTAAAATTGATAACACGGACACAGTCTGAATGCTTTATCAAAATATCTTACCTAACTATCACTTATATGTTCCTCATTAAACAATTCCATTGGACTGATAAATTATCAGTAACAGCAGATTCTCAGATCTCTGCTTTTATTTTGTCGCTAAATGCCCAATGTTTCACTTGTATATTTGTTTTGGGAGTTTGTTTGTTTTGTGACTTTATTGTTTGTGGATTTTCTGTTTGGGCTTCTTTGGCTTTGACTTTTAAAATCAGCCATATTTGGCTAGAAGCTGCTCGTGCTAACCATCCACCTCTGCTGCGTATTAAAAAAAAAAAAGTAGCATAGAACACATGACTTCCTGTGAACACATGATTTTTCTGAGGAAGTCCTGAATTTGTGTGTTACAGTCAAAGCTATAAAAACAGGATTTATGAATGATTGTTGTCCCACAGTTAGACAGCGATTTAAGGTGATCTCTTTGTTACATGATGCACCACATCTTGGTGTAACATTAACCTCTCACATGACACTGATTGCTCACAGTTTGTTTTGAGACGCACCAAACACGCCCCCACATTCAGCACACACACGGGCCAGACAATAAGTCCATTCATTCCTTTGCTCTCTCTCTCTCTGTCTCTCCGGTCTCTCTCTTCCTCTCTTTCTCTCTCCCCTCTGCTCACATCAACTCTTTATAAACACGGCGAAGGTCAAAAACACAGCGCACACCACGTCGGTCCCTTTGCAGCCTCGCTGACCTGGATCTGCGCCGCCTGCTTCGTCTTTTTAGAGTCTGTTTGAATTCTTCAGACTCGATAGAGTAGGTATTGTTGTTCATTGTTCAGACTCACTTAACCAATTAGTCACATGGGAGTGTCACGATAAGTGGTGGGAATTACTGCCTTGTTTTAGCTGTGGTTTTCTGCCTTGGTCTTTGAGACAAGTTCTCCAACTAAAGTGACAAAATATGCAGTTTGATTTATTGATCCATTGATTGACACCCCTGATTGATAGGATGTATTGTCTGTGCATCTTTAAAAACCAAATTATTTTTATGGTCTGACAAATACATAGTTAAACAAACAGTGGCAAAGTTTGGTCCGACTTGGTTAAGGTTTGACAAACAGCGTGGTTTGGGTTGGCATCAGGGTCACAATGTGAACCACTCTGTTAAGGCTACGGAACGACTGGCAAACAAACAGAGGCAAAGTCTAACCGCCCGGCTGGCCTGACCTCCTCCCTGTGTGGGCTCTGTGGCTTTACATTAATACCACACAGTTTCCTCCTTTGCTCTTCTCAAACAAGAGTCACAACTGCTACGGCTGCTCGAGGTCTAAGGTCTGGGTTTCACTGCACGAATACAAGTGGTGTTTCCTTTTTTTTTCAAGTCATCAACACTAAAGAGCACAACACCCCCCACCCACACTCTGCACTATTAAAGTGATTTTTGTTCATTTCTAAATTTCCTTCCGCTTTCATTTCCCTCATAACTCACTGTCTCTGATCTTGTGTTCACCGAGAAGATGTTCGAACGCACACACAAAAAACACTTCCCCATCTTCGTTTAGACAGATAACAGACAAGTCCTTCTCTTTCTGTGTAGCCAAAGTTCACCATTTATAACTTCACAGCAACGCAGAGTTTACTTCTGTGTCTTTATTGTGCTCCCTCACAAAACAAAACAAAACAAAACAAAACAAACCTCCAAGAACTTGCCATGTGGAGCAAGGAGAGGTCATAAACTCTTAGAGAGCGAGGGCAGGGGAGGTTAACTCCGCTCACTCGTGCTGCGCAGGTACAGTCACTCTGCACAGCAGGAGCTGGGACTCCACGCTGCCTTTTACAACATGTACGTGTTGCACTTTGTGTAAATATTGGCTGTGATGTGCACAGCGCTGTGGTTTTTTTTTTAAGATTCAATGTGCTGTTGTGAAGGAGAGGAGACGCAGAGAGTGTACGGGGAAAGATGAAAAAGAGGTCTTACCTGACTGATGTGTTCCCAAACTGTCTTTTAATTTCCTCTCAGGGTCTGCACCAATCTTTTTCCCTCGTTTGCTTATCCTTCTCCTCTCTCCTCCGGTCTCTTTCTCTTCTTTCCTCCTGCCTTCCTTCCTCTCGTCAGCTTCGCTTCAGCTTCCCAGGCGTCCCTGAGGAGGTGTGTGTCTAGTGTCTGAGCGTGTGTGTGTGTGTGTCTGTGAGAGACTGCGTGTGTGAGGCGTGGAGAGGTATGTGTGAGTGTGCGCATGTGTGTGCAGGCTGGTGGGAGAGCGGCTCTGCTTTGTGCTGCCGACCTCAGCGAGCGTGTTGTTGCAACTGACTGAGTGACTGGGAGAGAGGGTGTGTGTGTGTGTGTGTGTGTGAGAGAGAGAGAGAGAGAGAGAGAGAGAGAGAGGGATTAGTTCACACAAACACATCTCTGCCTCAGGGAAACACCCCTCTTCCTCTTCTCCTTTCTTCCTCTTTTTTTCCTCCTCCTCGTCTTTTTTATTTCTCTCTCATCAGGTCTTTTCTTTCATCCGATCACCTTGAATGATTCGTGGAGTAAAACATTTCCACTCCACCCTCTCTGCTCCGGTTTGGCTCGAGCTGATCCTCCCGCTTGATTTTCAGTTCTTAACCTTCTCTTTTGTTGTCTTTCCTCTTCACATTCCCTCTCTTCAGTTTGCTGTTGCGAGTCCACTGAATCATAAATAAGTTACAGCGAGCTGGCACAAAACAGCACGGAGACAGCAACACAACCCAAACATCTCTGACGGGTTTCTCTTTGTAAGCTGTTGCTTTTTGTTTGACTTC
The DNA here is from genome assembly GCF_017976425.1 of Toxotes jaculatrix. Classification (NCBI taxonomy): domain Eukaryota; kingdom Metazoa; phylum Chordata; class Actinopteri; family Toxotidae; genus Toxotes; species Toxotes jaculatrix. The sequence goes on from NC_054400.1 coordinate 4,165,145, forward strand.
CTATTGGTTAAAAAAAAAAAAATTCAATCTTGTTGCACTTGTTTTTCTTGCCTTTGAAAGATTTTTAATTGAAGAACGAGGCAGTAGGTGGAAGGAGAGAAGAAGGAATCTTTTCGGTTTTCAAACCATTTCAGGGCCAAACTGCTTATTAATGGTTGCAGAGTGTGACTTAGCAGCACTTGGCTAAAATTTTTGGTAAAGGTCATGATCCTGAGTGTGTGAATGGTGGATTTAAAGGTCTGATCACAGACACACCCTTCAAGGTTCTTTCCATCAACCTGATGTACCGATGAACTGTAAGGGGAGATTTCTTTTTAGCGTACTTCCAAAATTCCAAATTTGCTGTCCGAATCAATACCACAACATCTTTCAATAAAACAGGAGGGGAGAGAAAAAAGACGGCCGCTCGATTGAGCACTGACAGGTAATTGAAAAAGACAGCAATCAGTTTAACCTTGAGAAGACCCCTACTCAGTTTTATTTAAGCCCATCACAGCGATTACAGAATTTAGCTTTAGCCTGCTAATCTGCTCTAGATCCACATTAAAGTGCTCCTCAGGAGGCTGAGCAGAGGGGGTGTTTTCGTGGGCGTGCATTAATATACAGCACAGCCTCCTGAAGTACTTGCACACTTTTCTTTTGAGCCTGTGGTCCGACAAGTTGTACTTGAAATCAAACGGCGAGAATGAGGTTAACACACAGATTTCCAGCTTTAATTTTAGGGTGTTTACATCCACATGCATCTGGGGATTGTAACCCTGTTTATACACAACATCCCGAAGGGTAAGAAGGGCTATGAGTCCTACTGTTCACCAAACATGGATGTAAACAGCCTCAAACATCCTTAAAGCTGAAAATTAGCACTTTAACCTCACATTCAACCCTGTCCCCTAACAATTAATTTTGTACTGCACTAACAAATGCCTCCCAGATTACATTTTTTATATCAACATAACAAGAAAACATTCATTTCATATGTTTATGCCGTGTCATTTGTTTTCCCCACAGCATCCGCTGCTTTCAGCTAAAGCACAATGAACAGTTTTATGCTTATGTTTAGGCAACTCGAAGCACTTGGTTAAAGGAAAAGGCTGCTGATGTATGTGAACCTTTAAAGACGAGTCATAAATAAATAGTTTTCTTTTTAACAAAAGGCCAAATAACCTCCTAAAACAGCTGGGCACTGTGCTTTTTATCAAACGTTAATGAGCGTGGCTCATTAATGTGTTTTTAATAGTTTTTGGACAACAGTGGAGCTCTGTGGCAGAGTGGTATAAGATCTGTGAGCCTTTGGATACTCTGACAATAATTGTTATCATCTTTTCATGGGATTTGTTGTCTCTGTTAAAAACAAAGATAATGGTCTCGGCTAAATATTGAAAATGTGAGCTGAAGCCTGAGACTTGAAAGTTTCTGTTTCACTCTTTAACCAGAACCACGATCTTCCCCGAATCTTTTTTTTTGCTGTCTAAGGTTGCCCCAGTCTCAAACAAAGTCCTGCGCCTTGTAAACCAGATCATCAGTGGTACAGTTTCCTCATTTCTCCGCACAGATCTGATGTTTTCGTCTCTTCAGTGGGAGCTCGAGTGATGTTTAAGTCATATGCTTCGTGCACGCCATGATTTATTCACTAAGTCTGTTTTCATTTCACTAATCAATACGCCAGTTTTTTTTTTTTTCTTTTTCAAATTCATCTACATTTTAAAAACACACATAAAGACAGAACATTCACTTGCTGTTTCTTTTCAAACCCGATGTGTTGGAGCACAGAGCCGGGCCAGTGGGAAACATGTCACTGTCCTATTATTTACAGGCTGTATGTATATCTGTGTGAGGTAATGTGTGTGTGTGTGACTGTGGGGGTGGAAGATGAGTGACCGAATTAGAAGCCCCCCCACCCCACCTCAAACCCACACATTTCTGAACAAAAGCTCCTCCACCAGCTGAAACACGGCGTGTATGAGCCTCTGTTATCACCACGTTTCTGTCGAGGAGCTTTTCTCTTCTGTTTTTTTTTTCTCTCTCCAAAACAAAAAGCTGACCCCCTGTTGAGTTTCTCTGCGGGGGGTGCACTCGCCGAGCCATCTTCCACTCCCTCTGAGACCCCTGGGAGACACTCAACCAGCCCTCCACCCCTCCTCGCCTCCTCCCATGCTAGTTTCCACACCCCCATATCTCTCTCCTCTCATTTCCCTCCCTCTGAGGCTCGAGTTAACTTTCGTTCTGATCTGCTGCTCTGATCACCCCCCCCCCCCCCCCCCCAAAAAAACTATTTTCCTCTTCTTTTTTGTCGCCTTCCCTTTGTGCTCAGGTCTTCAGCTCCTGTCTCCTCTCCTGTTGTTTCTCCGTCTCCTCCCTGACCCAGACCTGTAACCTCCCTCTGCTTATCTGTCTCCTCAACCCTCTTCTTGTTTCAGCTTCTAGGAAAACACTACTTTCTCTTTCCCTTTCCTTCTCTTCTTCCCTTTTCTTTCATTGTCATTTTTCTCTCCTTCCAAGCAGCAGCAAGTGATTTGGTGCTCGCTCGGGCCTGTGAGAAAACCCAGGGGGTCGGTTGCTCTATGAGGCAACATCTCTGAATAAATAAGCATGGGTAATTTGCTCTGAACCTGCAGCCTTTTATTTTTCTTTTTTTCTTTTTTTTCTCTTCTTTTCACCCTCCCGGTTTTGAGAGAGGAGATAAAGACACAATAAAATGGTGGGAGATCCTCACAGAGGCTCATTATATGGTTGTCAGTGAAGTTTTCTCACAGGGCTTTGTGACGGATCGCTCAGCCCCACTCCGTTCTGTTTGTTCCTTTTCAGGGCAAATTATCTATATTACACTCCGGTTTCTCCAGCGGCTGAGTATTTGGATAAAACTGGTCTCATTTAAGGAAGTAATGAACCGTCGGTTCGGGCTGAACTGAGGCAGATTATCGAGAGTGAATTTGCAAAGCTTATCGTACAGAACTAACAGCTATTAGCAGCGTGGCACCTCACACACCACACACCACCTACGAGACTCTGCTAAGGACTAAGCAATTTATGAGCAATTTGCTTCCAGAAGGAAACATTGCTTGCAATGAACTGGATGCGGTGGGTCCATCCTGGAGGTTTGTGGCACTGGTTTATTTCTCTTTCTCTCTGCTACACAGGCAAACACACACACACACTCCTCCATTCATGGCCTGGTGAGGGAAGTGTGTGAGCGCCAGGTCAACTGTGAACATCAGGTATTAATAATGCAGGACGGGAAGCAGCCCCTCCGACTACAGAGCAGTGCACTGCGACTCTGCGTCTCCGCTCCCCACCCCACACCACCCGACACAGACCGGGAGGAGAGCAAGACAGGTATGTGCAGGGGAGGGAAACCTGCCAAGATGATATTCAGAAATGTGGTGAAATGGTTCAAACTGTGAAAAAAGTGTTTATGGAAATTGGGCGAGTGAGTTTGGAAACTATCAAGAATGTTATATGTGGGCATTCCTGTGGCACTTCAGTCTTTTCCTTGAAGCGGCTTTATGAGTATTTTAATATTAAAGATTGATCACATGTCGTAGTGATGAAGCCACTGAGAATTATCACCTGACTCTGCAGTGTCCCTCAGCTCTATGGACCTTTATGGCCTCGTTCAGCTCATTGTTTTGGTTTTATCTCCCGTAATTTTACTCTTTAGGTTCACTCTCCCTGCTCTCGTGATGTTTACAATTCTAAAAACTGACTGTGCACTACCTGCTCTCCAAGAAACTGTAAACAAACACAGAAACCAGCTGGTGAGCATTTAGAAGCATTTAGCAGCCAGAGAGTTAGATAGTTTCTTCACCAGGTGATCATGTTGTTATATTTGTAAATACAACAAAAATATAAAACACAGTCAAAATGTTTAAATGGAGGCTGTCGAGTAATTTACCATCCCATGTACAGCATTCCCCTTTAGTAGCTCTGTGGTCTTGATCATTCCTTCTAGTTTGGCCATTGCAAGATCATCAGTTCCTGGAGGGAATACATGAGGTTTTTGTCTTGGCTAAAGTTTGTGGAAGTTCATGTGAGCAGTCCTACCTTCTCCTTCTCATATTTTTCAGTTGAGTACACTGGTTGAAAACCGTGTGTTTACCCTCTCTCTGTGAAATCAGTAACTCGAAGGGGACATTTTTAATTTATATCATCATGGCTCCACTGATTCCAAAAGGAGCTGAAACAACAAATTTTGTATGACTCTTGCCAGCACACCAGAAACGACCGGCATCTTTCTGCCGACCTAAACTTTAAGGTAGAACAAAACTTTCAAGTCTTTCTACAGAGAATGTGGTTTGTGCTGCTGCAGCTGAAATGTATACTGTCTTATTTTTATTTAGCCTACCCTCACTGCCACGTTGTAGGTGGGGGACTGTGGCTCCGATGTTAAAGCAGGTTATTTCCTGGGTCGGAAGTTCGATCCCTGGTTGCATCAGACATACGACAGGAAAACCTGTGCCAGATGAAATGTGCAGATGTTGCAGGCGACAAGACAAGAACTGCATCTAGATTTAATTTGGATCAACAGCATTTGCATTTCAGACACATCTTTCTGAAGGACTGAGATAAACAGCTGTTCGCTCTCTGCACAGAAAGCCCACTCCATGAACATTTGGCCACTGCTGGAGCCACTACACGCTCCTTGTGTTGTCCACCGCGACTCTCAGTTCTCTTTAGAAGCTGCAGGAGGACAAACAGTGTTCATTAGCCACTGATGAGACGTGTGGCTGCAACAGGCCAAACTAGAACAGAGGCTAATTAGCCAACAGTCGCCAGCTGGGACATCAAACCTTTGCGCTCTTGATGTGTGCAGTCTTTGTGTCCTGGCCGTGAAAGTAAGCGACTGTAGAGAAACGATCCCAGGAGGGACTGTGATCGAACTCAGGCCTCTGCTGTGAGAACTGCCAGCTGCACAGGAGAAGCTCTGCAGTTAAACGTGGTGATGGCTGCTTGGTTTTGTTTACCTGTGGTACGATTTCTGATTACTGAAGATGGTGAAGAGCGCTTCGTTTCATGTTTTAAAAAGGTCAGTTAAGACATATGTAAGCTCTTGTCCGGGTTTGGGGGAGTTGGGGATCAACTCTTTTCCAGCTATGAAGTCAAAATGGTTTTGTAAAAGACAAATGAATCCCTGTCCTGGTGTGTTCGGCTGTTTCTGTGGCTGATCACTGAACAGTATTTGGTGTTGGAGGCTTGGTGACGTGCAGGTACTCACCTGCAGACTGTGCTGTGGAGTCGACCGGTTAGAGTTAGGTTTTATTGTTGGTGCGACACAGCTAAATATTGAGTTTTCTCTATTCTGGACAATCCCATTCTGTCCTTCAAAAAGTCAGTGCTGACAAGTGGTCATCGGCGTGAATTCCTGTGTTAAAGTTAAGCAGGATTTTTGGGCAAATCCACCGACTGACACAGTCTGATTAGAACAAATCAGCTCGACGTTTCGAGTCTGAAAATTGCACTGTCGTCAACGCTGGTGTGGTCGGGGCCTTCAGGAAAATCTGCTTTTGAATTTGCAGCTCTCCCCCCTCGCTCCCTGTGGCTTTGAGTGACAGCAAACCTGCAGCTGCCTGTGATTTTTAACCAGCTGCTGACTTGATAAATTTTACATAAAACCTCAGCGGCAAGGTTAATGCAAGTGTGTCTGTGCACATGTAGTGAAGTCTCAGAGCCTCAGACTAATTACCTGCCGTGTGAGCAGGATGTAAATAGCTTCTCTGGAAAGTGAAAGAGACATTTTTGGGCAGAAAATAGCTTTCACACTGCCACGTCAGCACAGCGGACACTTCGCAAACCTCCAACTCCACCACCATCCGAAAGCAGTTCTTACTTTGTGTTCCTGTTTAATCAGTTAAAAAAAAATGTGCTTGGATATGTTTGTTTCAGTTTGATTTGTGACTAGTATGGATTTATATCTGTGGAGACACCTCGGCTCAGCTGAGACTGGGTGGTGTATTTGGTTCCGTAACTAAAAATATGTATGAAAACAAGCAGAAGTGTGGGTTCAAAACCAGAAAGGACATCTTTTGTTACACAGACTCTGAATGCACGCACACACACGTATTCCCAGCATCGCTGTCAGTGCATGTTCGTAGGGGATATGTGCTACATCCTAGAATAGATATGAACTGTCATCCAAAAAAATCTGATACAAGCAGCGATTCAGAACTGAGCACGAAGGCCTGCGGTGTGACTGCAGCCGCTCAGACTCATGGATACACACACACACACACACACACATATATATATATATATATACACACAGAGACACACACATCTCAGGCAAGGCTTTGGCGGCCTGTCGGTGAGCGTAAGTTGGCGAGACCAAAATAAGGAAAGACAGGAGTGGAGAAGGAAGAGAGGGAGGTGGGAGACGAAAAGAATAACACATCTTAGCGAATAAAACCACACAGCAAGGATCAAATTCCTCCGCTGCTCCTGTGAAAGTTGTTCATCTTTTCTCCTGCTCATGTTTTACTAGCCTCACATGTCCTCCCTCACCTGCCGACACACCTGCCGCCCATTAGCCATCAGCACCAATTTAGGCTGCAGCAGTAGTAATCAAAGCATTCATGCTGCTACGCAATCCACCAGCTTCACCAACCAGCCCTGCTTTCAACACAAACCACAACAAAATTAGACGTATCATAAATATGCCAGGCATTAAAGTTTCACCAACCTGTGGCAACCAGGCAAATGTGGTCCCGTTTGCCCTTTTCAGATCTTTCAAAAGATGAGTTAAATACTATAATATATTTACAATGGTATAAATTACAAACTCTTAATTCACAGTGGGAAAAACAGGAAGCGGCACCATCTGTGTGGTGATAAAGAGGAAACCACAGAAAGAGATTTGCAGTAAAGTGGTACATGTTTAAATGAAGACACTGATTGAAAACATGGTCCATTAAAGGGGAAATGAAACACATGGGTTCAACCTCACATGTTTTGGTGGAAGTCTCTGGAAGCAAAGAATGAAGAGATTGTTGCTCGGGTTTTGTTAAACTTTGCTGTCTGCGAGCGTAGTTAGATATCGGGGCTTGTTTTTTAGTGTGGAAATGACGTTTTGCGATGATGTTTGTGAAAATTATCCAAGCTTTAAAACTATTTAAATTACTGCACCCTATCCCTAACCCTGCCTGTGACACTCTATCCCACTGGTTCCTTCTGGGAGACTGGGAGAAGTACGTTTTTAAAAACTGGTCACAAAAATACAGTTTCAGTTTGAGGAGTACATTGTGCCTTTGTTGGGGACTATTTTCAGCCATGGATTAATCCACATCTGGTGCTCCACTGAATATAATGAGGGAGGACGGTGCATGTGGGACTGATTTACCATAAGCTACAGTGGTTCTTTGTGATGAAGAGACATGAAACCGCCACAAAATGTTTTAAACTAGTATCAGAAAGATATTTAGATTTTAAATAGCAGGTCATTTTTGCTGCGAACATCACCTCGGGTTTTGTTTTGGTGCTAAGTCCACACATATTTTACTGGATCAGTATCTGTCCAGCACCAAAATGTTTTCTGGTCTGAGTCTTGAACATCTCAAACTAGTTCCAAGTCAATTCATGTGTCTGTTTCTTACAAAGATTTCACATAAAATAGGCAGCGTATTAAAAAAAATAGCCATTAATAGCCAAGATTTTGCTGCCATGAAGTTTTTGAAGAAGATCAAGGATTTTTTTTGAAGAACAAAGATCTACACAGCTCTTACACCACATGGACTCCAAAAACATGATGCTCTGCTGGATCTTTTCTGTAGCTGCTCCTCTGATGAGAAGCTGCAGCCTCTCTAGTCTCAAAATTTGACTGAGCGATGAGCCTCTGATTTGTGCCCATAGTGGATATTCAACATTTTGGACTGAGACTTTTCGGTTCAACAAGGATCGCTGCCTCTCGAAGAAAACAGATGAGAAGCTGCTGTGTGACGTCCTCGTGGGACGATACCCGGAGCTGATCCACTGGCAGCCGACCAGAGACCGACTGAGTTTAAAGGCTGAACAGCTGCTTCCAGCTTCTTTTTCGCAGAGGGGCTCCTCTTTATCCTGTGTTTAATCAAACACTGTGCACATGCTTCGCTACACTACTGAGGTAAATGTGTTTTAAGAGAATAAATCCATTTTTACAATCATATTTTGTGGTCTGTTTTTCATACTCTTTTATATGCTCACAAGCTGCAGTCATATGTGTGTTAGTTTCATATGAAAATTAAAGATAATGTTCACCTGGAAGGGGAAGTTAATGTAGTTTTGACCTGGAGTAGCACTACGGAGCGATCCTTTTATTATGAGTGGGTCCTTGTTTTGTTTGTATCGTGAACATGAGCGACCCTGGGCTGCAGACAGCGGCTGCTCGCTGATCAACACCTAGCGGCAATAATTTGGCAAGAAATGTGGGAATACACCAACGAGAGACTGTTAGCAAGTGAACATGGGTGAAAACAGAGCAGGATTAAATTCAACATGTTTGTTAAACAGCAAGGATGCAGACAGTGCATTCTGGTGAGAAACACTGTAAACATAACTGCTTCAGGGCATCTTTAATCAGTGCATCACGAGGTGCTTTACAAGTAAATAAAAAGAATGGGTTTCATATTTTCATTATGATACTTTTTTTTCTATTTCTGCCTTCGTTGCCCCCTAGAGGCAAAATCTAAAAAGAAGTTCTTACTCACCTCTAATCCGACTTAAATCTAACAAATGTGTTGAATGTATTTTCTTACTCATAAAACACTTTCAAAGCCGCGTTTTTGAATATTTTATATCATGCAATGTTCACGTTAATCGCTAGATTGCGGTCGACTCGTAGACTTGCATGGAATGTGGATCATGTCACCGCTGTGCATTAGTTAAGATATTCTACGCATAGAGGCTGTGAGCAGAGCGGCTCCTTTTGGTTGACTTATATTCACACTGGCGTACTTACAAAATAAAAGACCAGCCTGTAAAAGTAAAGACCTTAATGAGTTTGTCTGCTTCAGTAAGAACGCTCTTATTGTTGTTGTGAAAGTCGTTCATTGCTCATTCTCTCTGTCTGACTGTCTCCCTCTGTCCCAGCAGAGTGTATTGGGTATGTTGTGTCTGGAGCCCTGACCTTGGAGATGCTCCACTGTGACGCTCCTCTGAGCCTTTGTGGCTGGAGGAGAGGGGAGGAAAGGGTAGAGGGAAGAAGGAAAGGAAGTGAGGAAGAGAAGAAAGAAAATAGGAAACAAGAAAGGGAGCAGAAGAAAAAGAGGAAGAGAGAGGTGACAAAATGGTTGACTAGAAGAGAGAAAACATAAAAACATGAAGGGTGGAAAGGAGATCAGAAAGGAGAGGAAATGAGGAGAGAGGACAGGAGGAAACAAGGAAAGATGCAATGAGAGGAAGCAAGAGGATGAAAGCAGAACAGAGGAGAGGAGGCAAAGATAGAACAGGAAACAAGGAGAGAAGAGAGGAGACAAAACAAAAAGGAGAGGAAATGAGGACAAGCAATAGGAAAGGAAAGGATTCAAAGAGTGATGAGGAGGGGAGAGAAAAGGAGGGAAGTGACAAGGGCAGAAAGGAGAGGAATAAAGGACATTTGAGGGGAGAGGAAACAAGGAGACGAGGAAAGGAGGCAACGAGTGGAGACAAGAGCAAAAGAGTGAAAACAAGGAGAGGAGAGCAGAGGAAAGAAATGTAACCAGGAGAGAGGAGAACATGAAGGACAGGGTGGACACGAGGTTGTTAGTTTGACTTCACATCATCTATGAATTTTACATGAGTCGTATTATGACAGTGATACAGCAACTGTGAGCCTTGACCCTGAGTTTGTGACCCATAAACCGTCAGCTTGATGCTGCGTGAAGCACAAATTACCTATCAAACTTATTTATTGAGCTACATCCAGGTGAAGGCTGCTGTCACACCCGCTGAGGCCACATCGCGTCCTCTTCGTAGCGAGGCCTCGGCCGCATGAAGGCTCCACGGTCACGCTCCCAGCCGGTTTTACTGAGGTGATGTCGTCCGGGGGCGTCTCTGAGTCTTTGCCTTGTGCTTTGGCAGCGCTCCCACCTCAGGCTGCTCCTCAGACGAGTGTGTTTTCCTGGAGGTGTGTGGATTCGATCGCTCGCTCAGTTTGATATGAATGAGTAAAAAGCTGATGTACTGCTGTGGAAATGGTAGTAAGTCAAAAAAAAATTTACCCCAGAAAAAGTTTTTTTGTGATTGTATGAGTTGATGGTGGATACTGTCAGCAAAGCGTGTACGCTAATGAGACTTGGACGTGGATTCGGTGGAAGTATAAATGCTTGGTTCTCGCCTCTGGTGTGTGTTCTACTGTTTGTTTTGTGGTTCTGCTGAGATTAAAGGATCGCCACTTTAAGTTTATAAGTGTGCATCGCCTCCTGACAGCCTGGAGTCAGATACAGAAACATGACAGTACTTTTTTTGGCCTGTCTCTGCTTCAGGTCCTCCCTGATGTTGAGTGGCCCCTCCCACCTCATCAAGGATTGGAATCACCTGTTTGGAGCCTATATAAGTTGGGTGGTTTCGAGGCGGCTCCCTTTCTTAGCCATTTTCAATCACTGAGTTCAGTGTTTAAGTCTTCTAAAGACCTGCAGACCCTGGGCGTGCGTTGCATGAGAAAATACATGCAGAGAAACTTTATACTGATCTACTGCAAAAACAAACTCAGACACAATTGCTCCACTGGCGTCAAACAAACTGGACACATCATCAAAAAGCGACTGTTAACCACATTTTCCAGACTCGGCTCCATCCCGGTCCATTTCCTGACAATCTGTGCAGCCCCCCATCTCAGGTTTTAATGTGACAGTGGAGGGTCATGTACAAAGTTGTCTAATCTTGGCTTGTGTGTAAGTGTCCGTGAGAATGTGCTTGTAGACATTCACTCACCCTGTGAGTGTTTTATTCAGTCTGAGCCCAAAGAGGATTTGGTAAACAGCATGTATATCCCCCCCCTCTTGTCAATTAGCTAACATGTTGATGTCAGCATGGTCAGTTTAATCCCTCTCTTAATGTACTCTAATAACCCCTCTACCCCCGCCCCCTTCCTCTGCTGTCCTTCAGTGGGATACTCACACACACAGCAGCTCCTGAGGGAAACAGCCACACAACAACATGGCAGGATGCTGCATTAGCTCAGCCCTCGTAACAGCATTACCCGGGGCTGAACGAAACTCTCCAGGGCTTTGGGAGAGACAACTTTCTGACCCAGCAAACCGCTCTGATATCCAAGTATTGAATTGAGGTTTTATCGAGATGCCTTTCTCATCCGTATCAAAGTCAGGTCCTGAGATCTGTGATGATGAATGGTCCAAAGAGAAGCAAGAAAAACATGGATTTAGGAATCATAGAAAAATAATAAGTAAAAATAAGTTTACCATCTTCATCATCTTAGTATCAATGTTCTGAGTATTTTGTCGCAAACAAAAATACTGGACATGAAAAGTCTGCACCAGATTTTATGGAAATCCATCCAGAAGCTGTTAAAACCTTTTCCTCAAAGCCACAAATGTTAACCTCATAGTGGCACTAGAGGAAAAGTCAGGGATCCCCAAAGTCATTGGGATTCATTGGGATTCATCGGGTGGGCACCAGATTCCCTGGCAATCGATCCAGTTCTGCTTCTGTTTGTTCCAGACAAATAATATTGGTCTTAAGAAGTGAATGTTTGTTTACAAAAATTCACCAAATTCACCACGCGCTCATGTAATTTTACTCTTGAGCTAAACAGCTGGAACACAAATAATGATGAACTGTTTCACTTCTCCAAAACTTCATCCCCTCACATCGACACTGAGCACACCAGCACATTTCCACGAAGCCTGTCCACAGCTCCCCTCCGGTTCTGAGGGACACAGCGAGCGTAGGGGCCAAGATGGCAGCTAATGATGCGGAGCTCGCCAGGGGACTGAGGCAAGGCCACTATTTCAGCCGGGGGACAGTCCAGTCTGTGCCGCTAATGCAGCCAAGACAGCTGGTGACACAAACCCAGCCGTCCAAGTGATCTGTCAGTCCACACATCCCTCCAGACGTTCAGCCACAATGGTTGTAGTGTCGCTCCTGGAGGATCTGTGTAGCTGAGTGTGTATTTATGTCTTTCTGTGTGTGTGTGTGTGTGTGTGTGTGTGTGTGTGTGTGTGTGTGTGTGTGTGTGTGTGTGTGTGTGTGTGTGTGTTTGTGTGTGTGTGTGTTTGTGAGCTGAGGGGAAGAACAACATGATTTTGATGACTGACATCAGCAGGGACAGCAGATCTTCATGGTCTCCAGTGAAGCTTAATGATGATGAGGGGAGGATATGAAGATTAACATCAAGCCCTGAGGAGCGTGTGTGTGTGTGTGTGTGAGTGTGGGGGTGTGTGTGTGCTCGAATGGCTACACATTGTGAGGACCAGTGTGAGTTATAGACCTTATGGAGCGAGGACATTTTGGCTGGTCCTCTCTTTCCCACACACCTTCAAAGGGCTGTTTGGGGATTAATTGTGATGTTTAAGTTCAGGGTAAGGGACTAGGGAATGCATTATGTCAACAAGTGTCCTCACAAAGACAGATGTACAAATTTATGTGTGTGTGTGTCGTAGACAGGTTGCCTTGTGTCTTACGCATGAGAGTCCTCCAAGGGCTAAGTGTCTTTTTCCACCTCCTCTGTCTCCATGGTGAAACAAATGAGGTTCCTTCCTTGAGGGATCATCGAGGAGCTTTTGAGTGTGTGTGTGTGTGTGTGTGTGTGTGTACTCGTGAAGGCATAATTTGCATGAAAGTATATTTTTCTTCACTGAGTTACTCTGCTAAACCTAAGTGAGCGTATTGCCGGTGGCCTTGGTTTACGTGTCCCAGCGCTCTCCTGAAAAAATAAAACATTTGTGAAGCAGAAGCTGCTGAATAATTCAGCCACGTATAAAAAGAATAAACTATGATCCTCCATGAATATGACCCGGTAATCCCTGAAGATGCTCCTCTTTCTCTTTCCTTTGTTTTCTTTCTTTTACTTCAGCCTGCTCCACTGTAAATGATGGAGGGCTCTTTCTGTGGTTTATTTTCTAATTCTTTTTACCCTTATTCTTTCCCTAATCCTTTCTTTTGGTTGTATTTTTATTACATTAATACTTGATTTATTTCAAACTCTGAATTATTTTTCAGGCATCTCTTATATTTATCACATATATATCTACAATTTCACTTTGCTCGGTAAATTCAGGAGGCTGCACTGCTGCACTTTCTTGTTTCACCGTGACAAAGTTCCTGGGCACAAAATCAGATCCATAAGGAAATGGCTTTCCCAGTTTGGCTGTGGAAGAATGTGACTGGCCCGCACAGAGCCCTGACCTAAGCCCCATCCATCACCTTTGGGATTAACCTGGATGCTGACTGGGAGCCAGGCCAGGCCCAACATCAGTGCTGGACCTCACTAATGCCCTTCTTGTTGCATGGGGACTAATCCCTGTAGACAGGCTCTAGAGTGGACACCATTTTAGCAGCAGGTTGATGCCCATGTTCAACAAGAACATACAGGTTTCTTATGTTGCTGCTGTTTTTTTGCACTTTTACTTTTACTTTTACTACATCCTGCTCCCACCTGCCTCTGTGGTCTGTTTCATGGTCTGTTTCATGTCCTCCTCACTTAATTTTCCTCCTGGGCGTCAGTAAAGTGTTGTCTTTGTTTCACTGTGATGTGAAAGTAAACCTGCAGGAACTTGCTTGAGATACAGGAGGTGATCCATCACAAAGAACATTTTCACTTTTCTTCTTGTCAGAGTTGTGTGTCAAAGTTTCCACCAAGTCAAGTCAAAAGCTGAAGTGTGTTAATGTCAGTCAGGAGACATGAAAAGGAGACAAAGAATATGTCAAATGTAGATGTAAACACTCAAAACCACAATTTTCTCCTGCATCTGAACAGCAGAATGACATTTAGAGAAAACTCAAGTCAAACCTGCGGCAACATAATTCTAACTTACATAATCACCAGTGCTCTGTTGTGAAACTGCCATTTCCAAGATGAAGAAAAGAAAAAAAATACATATAAAAAGTTAGAGCATGGCAGAGTTTGAAGGGGCACTCTCCTGTGAGGACAGACACAAAGCAGTCTGACAGAGAGGACAGAAGGTGGTAGAGAAAAGTCATACTGAGGTAGAGAGCGCCTCCTGCTGAGCCTGCACTCCTCTTTTTCTTCTCCTTCCCTCACTGATGATGGCAGGGGAGGTACTTCCTGTCATTCACACTTTAATGCTGATGTTAGATGATTATTTTCTGGGTCAGGTTACCTTGGTGTTTGTTATCACTCTTTTAGGATGAAATACATCTTGTCTTATATTGTCCTTTATATCGTGGCTTGAGAAACAGGTAGTATGACAGAATTAAAATAGGCTGTGGTTGCTTTTTGTTGGAAGACTCACGTCAGGGTTGTGACATTTTTCATTGTCAGATTCTCTGGTCAGTACATGGACATGAAGCATGTGTTGTATGTGCAGTTTTTACTCTGTTTCTTACTATTCTGTTGATGTCCTCCTTTTGCTTAAGGATATACATTGTCTGTGATTTACAGTAATATTGTAGTTATTGTCTTTCCTGTAATCCCGCATGGACTGTCCCATTTAACGGGTGCTGTGTGACATAAAATCAAAAATCTGCTTCATGCATTTGCCGAATTGCGAATTATTGCGGAAGAGAAAGTTGTGTTTGAATAACCATTTTTGGACGATGGTTATTGGTTTGTTTCTCATCAGTTTTACTAACAGCTAGGTCTCGTCCCACCAGCGAGACCTGAGCACTAAACATAGGTACTGTCGCTATGGTTACCTAAAATTTACACCTTGTACACTTATTTAAAAGGCCAATTAAACCATGGTAGGATGACGCCTGACATACAATATTAACAGCCGACTGTCAGCCAGTCAGAAACATGTGCTTTCTGTTGCCATGGCACATCTGGTATCATAGCAATACACAGCAAAAGACACACAAGTGCTCAAGGTAACAGCACAGAATAAAGGTATTTTCCATTTCTTGAGATGTTTAAATACTGCAGGAGAACCTCAGGTAAAGGTAATCTGGTAAATACCCAATTTATTCATAGCTTTTCTCCGCTGGGAGGTCAGGGAGAGCTCAGGTATGCTACCGGTGTGTTAATGTACCCGTGATCCGGAGAGAGCCGCCCTCAAGGCCGCTGGACCACATCAATATTGTAGCACACAGGGCCAAAGAGGAGCTGTTCAAATATTCATCTATCACCCCTCCTCGCTCTCGCTTTCTCACAGCTCTGCCTCTCTCCAGCCGCTTCGCTCCACTGAAAACACACAGTCACTGTTCACATGTCTTACTTTAACCCTCAGTGAAAGAGGCCCTGCACGTGTGTTCAGTTCCTCTGAGCTCCTGGGGGAGTGCTTGGGTTAAGTGTGACAATGACACAGGGGAAAGGTCCTGCTGTGTTCATACACACGTACATAGTAAATCTTTACTACCAATGTTAACCTGCACAAGTTTAAAGAAAAACGTCACAGCTTCGGTTTTTCCACGGCTGAAAGTCTAGCCTTTGCTGACCTCCAGTGGTGACCCCTGATGTCTAATTTCTGAAGAGGAAACGAAAGATTATAGTGTCATAAATGTCTGACATCCAGTGCGTATGGATGTGGTCATCCGATTCGTTTTCAATAATGACAATAAGTGAGGCAAAAAGGGTTTTAGAGGTTCTTAACCCACACTAAGATAGGACAGATACAGTATTTAGTTTTGAGGAATTTTTGCAGAGAAAATGCAGAAATTGAAAGAAAAAAATGTTTGATTTCTGTGATCCTATGTGTTCATTTTGTTTCCTATTATACAGGGGAAAAAACATAAACCATAAGAAAGTAAAACAATAATTCTTTGTTTCTTCCAGTGCACCAATGAGCCACGGAGTCAAAAGGGCAAAAAGGGAAGGTCCAAGGCTAATAAAATCTGTCACGCAAAGTCCAAAGGTAAGTGAGAGAGCTGCAGTCTATATGTCTCAGCAGGAGACATATAGAAGACACATGATCAGCTAACATTTGAT
This sequence comes from Toxotes jaculatrix, assembly GCF_017976425.1. Lineage (NCBI taxonomy): Eukaryota > Metazoa > Chordata > Actinopteri > Toxotidae > Toxotes > Toxotes jaculatrix. The sequence continues at coordinate 4,181,154 of NC_054400.1, forward strand.
CAGTTGATATGATGACTATGTTTGATTGCTGCTTAAAAATAAATATGGCTTATAAACTACAAAAAAAGGACGAAATCCTCTGAACATTTAAATTCTTCTGAAAATCTGTTTCAAAATGGGCAGATGAAAGATCAAGCAAACAAATCATAATCAAACACAAGTGCAAATACATACATACATATTGGATTATCAGAAGGAGGGAAACAGCGGCTGCAGTGTTGGTATTTCAGTCTACAGGAAACTTGAACGTTTTTCAGATTCTGAAGGACATTGCGCAGGTTTTAGGCCAAAGGTGATAAAAGCAGATAGCAGCAGTGTTGCCATTAATGATTAACTGATGAAAGATGCAGATGACAGTGAAAGAAGGTTCTGTCATTGTGGAGAAACGGAACAAAGTCGCCATTACAGAGTGGGATATCTCTAACTGAGCAATGATCGCTTAGGGGACTATAAGAGGCAAAGTGAAAGGAGACTGAATTTGGTGAGTCTTTCATTTACAAACAACTTGAAAACGGAGAAAATGGCTGAGAAGATTGCTCTTCTTGAGAGTTACCTGAGTTGCCATGTGTGTTCAGAGACTTTCAGAGATCCTGTGTCTCTGAGCTGCAACCACAGCTTCTGTTCGAGCTGTCTGCAACAATTCTGGGAACAAGCTAAAAACAAAAACTGTCCCATTTGTAAAAGAAAGTCTTCAAAAGACTTTCCAGGAGTGAACTTTACACTGAAGGAACTGGCTGATTCCTTTGCTGAGAGACAGAAAGCTGAATCATCTGAGACTGAAAGAGGAGAGACGAAGGTGGAGGTGGTGTGTAGTAAACATCAAGAAGAGCCTAAACTCTTCTGTAAGGATGAAGACAGAGCTCTGTGTCCTGTCTGTGAGTTTTCCCTCCATCACGGTCACAAGGTGGTTCCTATAGAACAAGCAGTCAGTGACCTGAAGGAGCAGCTGAAATCTGACTTGAAGTCTCTACAGGACAAGAGGAGCAAATACAAACAAGTGGAGAAAACATACAATGAAATGATTCAACACTCCAAGAAGCAGCTGCTGTCCACAGAGAGACAGATCAGAGCAGAGTTCACCAAGCTCCAGCAGTTCCTGAAAGAGGAAGAGGAGTCCAGACTGGCAGCTCTGAGGGAGGAAGAGGAGCAGAAGGGGAAGAGCATCAGCAGAGAGATGAAGATGATTGAGGAGCAGATCTCCTCTCTGTCAGACAGTATCTCTGCTGTTGAAGAAGAGCTGAAGAAAGACAACGTGTCCTTCCTCAGCAGTTATAAACCCACTCAGACCAGAGCCAGAGCCCAGAGCTCACTGTCAGATCCACAGCTGGTCTCAGGAGGACTGATAGATGTGGCCAAACACCTGGGCAACCTGTCCTTCAGAGTCTGGGAGAAGATGAAGGAGAAGGTCCACTTCAGTCCTGTCATTCTGGATCCAAATACTGCACCTGCCTGGCTCTGTCTGTCTGATGATCTGACCAGTGTCAGAAACGGACAAACAAAGCAGCAGGTCCCCGGAAATCCAGAGAGAAATACTAAGTATGCCACTGTTCTGGGCTCTGAGGGCTTCAGCTCAGGGAAACACAGCTGGGAGGTGGAGGTGGGAGACCATCCTGCCTGGAATGTAGGTTTCACTAAAGAATCAGTTGAAAGAAAGGGAGAGTTTCCTCCTTCACCAGAACATGGAGTCTGGTGTTTATTGTATGGAAATGGAAAATACACGAATGGTGTTGGTAAGACTGTCACAGTGAAGAAGAGTCTCCAGAGGATCAAAGTCCAGCTGGACTATGACAGGGGGGAGGTGTCCTTCTACAATGCTGAAGACACGACTCACATCTACACTCACAGAGACACTTTCACTGAGAGACTCTTCCCATATTTTAGTGTTGGAAAGTCTGGTGATGCCAAAACTTCTGAAATCAAAATCTGTCAAACTGAGATTCCTCTGTGATGTTCTGGGATGTTAGTTTTTCTTTTAGGATCATTTGAGGTTTATTACACTCTATAATCATCATCACACCCGACCTAACATACTACACCTGCTCACCTGTTGTTTTTTCTTTAAAATTATATTGATTTTTTTGTTGTGTGATTTTTGTTTATTTTAATTTCACCATCATAAGCCATCCGTTTCGGTTTGTGAGATTTCTGATTGATTATTGTTTGCTATGTTCTTCAACAGAACTGATTTGTTGCCGAGGGTCACAGAAATACTGTCTCTACTGTCTGAAATGAATTATGTAAACATTTTCATACAGACATGAGGAGAAGATGTTTCCTGGAGTTTTTTTTTTCCTGAATCAAGAAAAAAAACAGCACCATCTGCTGGTGACAAAATGACATGACAGCAATTCCCACAGTGATAATTCAACCAATGACGGACGTACAAGAAACTGAAAGTAGATTCTGACATTGTTGAAAACAGCTGAGACGCCATTACATGCTGCGAAATTTTCTACCGGAAAACACACGTTTGAGCTGATTTAATCAATCAAGTGAAGGGACAGTAACATGGTGAGTCTGCTGAAATATAATTAAGATACCAAAACAAATGGCTGAGAAGGTTGCTCTTGTTGAGAGTTACCTGAGTTGCCATGTTTGTTCAGAGACTTTCAGAGATCCTGTGTCTCTGAGCTGCAACCACAGCTTTTGTTCAAGCTGTCTGCAAAAATTCTGGGAACAAGCTAAAAACAAAAACTGTCCCATTTGTAAAAGGAAATCTTCAAAAGAGTTTCCAGGAGTGAACTTTACACTGAAGGAACTGGCTGATTCCTTTGCTGAGAGACAGAAAGCTGAATCATCTGAAGTAAAAACGGAAGAAAATAAAGCAGAAGTGGTGCAAAGTAAACATCAAGAAGAGCCTAAACTCTTCTGTGAGGATGAAGACAGAACTGTGTGTCCTGTCTGTGAGATGTCTCTTCACCACGGTCACAAGCTGGTTCCTATAGAACAAGCAGTCAGTGACCTGAAGGAGCAGCTGAAATCTGACTTGAAGTCTCTACAGGACAAGAGGAGCAAATACAAACAAGTGGAGAAAACATACAATGAAATGATTCAACACTCCAAGAAGCAGCTGCTGTCCACAGAGAGACAGATCAGAGCAGAGTTCACCAAGCTCCAGCAGATCCTGAAAGAGGAAGAGGAGTCCAGACTGGCAGCTCTGAGGGAGGAAGAGGAGCAGAAGGGGAAGAGCATCAGCAGAGAGATGAAGATGATTGAGGAGCAGATCTCCTCTCTGTCAGACAGTATCTCTGCTGTTGAAGAAGAGCTGAAGAAAGACAACGTGTCCTTCCTCAGCAGTTATAAACCCACTCAGACCAGAGCCAGAGCCCAGAGCTCACTGTCAGATCCACAGCTGGTCTCAGGAGGACTGATAGATGTGGCCAAACACCTGGGCAACCTGTCCTTCAGAGTCTTGGAGAAGATGAAGGAGAAGGTCCACTTCAGTCCTGTCATTCTGGACCCAAACACAGCAAACCCATGTCTCTGTCTGTCTGATGATCTGACCAGTGTGAGAAATGGAGACAAGAAGCAGCAGCTCCCTAACAATCCAGAGAGACACACTAAGTATACCATTGTTCTGGGCTCTGAGGGCTTCAGCTCAGGGAAACACAGCTGGGAGGTGGAGGTGGGAGACCATCCTGTCTGGAATGTGGGTTTGGTTAAAGAGTCAGCTGACAGGAAGGAGGAGAGACTTGCTTCACCAGAAAGTGGAGTCTGGTGTTTATTACATCGCAGTGGAAAGTACACCAGTGGCTTTAAGGACACTTTCACAGTGAAGAAGAGTCTCCAGAGGATCAGAGTCCAGCTGGACTATGACAGGGGGGAGGTGTCCTTCTACGATGCTGAAGACACGAATCACATCTACACTTACAGAGACACTTTCACTGAGAGACTCTTCCCATACTTTTACTTGGTTGGTGATGCCAAAACCTCTGATATCAAAATCTGTCAAACTAAGATTTCTCTGTGAATTTCTGATTAGTTCTTCTATCATCACACTCTTCAGTTTGGTGATGAGAGCCACTAAAACTGTTTTTCTCCTGAAATGAATTATCTGCAAACTGAAAAACCCACGGTGGTGCAGTGTTTAGCACTGTCGCCTCACAGCAAGAGGGTTCCAGGTTTGAATCCCGATCTGGGCTCTTCTGTGCGGAGTTTGCATGTTCTCCCTGTCCCTGTGTGGGTTCTCTCCGGGTACTCCGGCTTCCTCCCACAATCCCAAAAACATGCATGGGTTAGGTTAACTGGCTACTCTAAATTGCCCCTAGGTGTGAGTGTGTGCTTGTGTGGTTGTCTGTCTTTGTGTGTCAGACCTCCGATTGACAGGCGACCAGTCCAAGGTGCACCCCGCCTCTCGCCCATAGTCAGCTGGGATAGGCTCCAGCTCCCCCGCGACCCTGATGGATTAAGCAGTAGAAAATGAATGAATGAAAAACTCATGTACAACATAGTTGTAGGTTTCAGTTAAATTAAAACTACAAAAATAGTCTGTGTCCTCTTATTTGATTTAGATCAGATAAGAGGAAACAAGGTAAACAACAGGTAATCCAGAGAAATAATCCACCTACTAAATACTGTAACTGTGGCACATCATCAGATCAGATGATAAACTTTTACACCTGTAAATATCAAGACTGATTTCTAGATTGTAAAGTATCACAGCATCTTGTTTTTAATTAGAAACCAGTGTATAATGTATCTGCTATTTCCATTTTTCATTTTGTTTGCAGTTATGTGGCTTCTTTTTTAGTTTTATTGTTATAAGCCATCAGTTTTATTTTGTAAGATTTCTGGCTCTGCTGATGACGTATTTCAGTTTTGATATGATTAATTTTTTTTCTTCAATATAAATGATTTGTCATAGTTGTTGTTTTTCCTAACTGTCTTTTCTGTCTGAAATTAATTCTTTTCAGTGGTTTTCATTTTCTCATTTTGTTTCATGGAAACTCATAAATGCATGTTTCTCTAAACTGTCATTTTCAGCTGGAAATTATTTTTTGAAAGACCTTGAGCGATGAAGGATTTTGTTGTTTTCTAAAATTCACATTTGCTCATTTACTTTTAATAAATTTAAGCAGATAGATGTGGCCAAACACCTGGGCAACCTGTCCTTCAGAGTCTGGGAGAAGATGAAGGAGAAGGTCCACTTCAGTCCTGTCATTCTGGACCCAAACACAGTAAACCCCTGGCTCTATCTCTCTGATGATCTGACCAGTGTGAGACAGGGAGACACAAAGCAGCAGCTCCCTGACAATCCAGAGAGAAACACTAAGTATACCACTGTTCTGAGCTCTGAGGGCTTCAGCTCAGGGAAACACAGCTGGGAGGTGGAGGTGGGAGACCATCCTGACTGGAATGTGGGTTTGGCTAAAGAGTCAGTTGAAAGGAAGGAGGAGAGACTTGCTTCACCAGAACATGGAGTCTGGTGTTTTTTGCATCGCAGTGGAAAATACACCAATTGTGTTGGTGAGACTGTCACAGTGAAGAAGAGTCTCCAGAGGATCAAAGTCCAGCTGGACTATGACAAGGGGGAGGTGTCCTTCTACAATGCTGAAGACGTGATTTACATCTACACTCACAGAGACACTTTCACTGAGAGACTCTTCCCATTTTTCGATATTGGAATATCTGGTGAAGCCAAAACGACTTCTATCAAAATCTGTCAAAATGAGATTTCTCTGTGATGTTTGTTTTTCTATTATGATCATTTGAGGTTTATTACACTCTAAACTCATCATCACACAATTGTTTTTGCCCTAATTGTCTCCACTGTTTGAAATTAATTACATAAAGCTGTTTTCATCTTTGTCTGTTGTTTTCATAGAAACTGACCTAAAATACGAGACAAATAAATCTTGTTTTCACATGAAATTCATTTAGTTACATTTATGTTTTCTTTACTTGAGATTTATTAATGATGGTAAATCCTGATATTTTGTTTAGGCTGCTTTCTTAGCTTTTAAGAATCAGACTTGGTATAGCAGGTTGTGCTGTTTCTTAAAATAAAGATTAATATCCAAGTAGACATGACTAGAAAATTCTGAGACTTTGTCACATCACCAGGAGACAAAGTTTCCAAATCAAAGCTGTTAATTATCCTGGTTATCAGCATCTTGTTTAGTGTCAAACAACATTGTATAGTTGTATATATCCACTGTACTGAATGTTTTGATTGGTTCAGTTTGTTCAACATCAGATTTTCTTTTTGATATTCTTGGCTGTTTTGATGAGTTTTGCATCTGTCGGCCTGTTGAAATGAATCTCCTCACCTGAGCACTGAAGCACAAACCTCTGCTTGTTTCGATTTTATATTATTTTAATGAACTGTAGAGAGAAAAGAAAAGAAAAGTTGTACTGTGCTGAATAAAGAGTAAAACGTTTATCTAAAAACGAAATCCTCTCAGCACCATCTGCTGGAGACAAAATTACATGACAGCTTTTCCTGTATGTGATAATTCAACTGGTGAGGGACTCAATGAAATATGAAACATTTTTATCTAAACTTGTTTTCAGTTGGAAATTATTTTTTGAAAGACCTTGAGCAATGAAGAATTTTGTTGTTTTCTAAAATTCACATTTGTTCATGATGACACTCCTGATTTTCATATTCTGTTCACTTTTAATAAATTTCAGCAGAATCTTTGCTCATGTTGACCAGTAAATTCTAAATGACGGTGTTGTAATCTGACTGATGATCAGATTACAACACCGTCACTGGCTCAGATATGTTTAGTGTGCACGGTAAGTTGTGTAACTTGTTAAAACATGCAAAATGCTGAAACTGTCTCACATCATCAGGCGACAGACTTTCCAAATCAGAATCTCAATATCAGCTCTTCCACCTTTATGGACATTTTTCCTGTAAGTGTCACGAGATGGAGACAAAGATCCCATTTTGAATAAGAATGAATATGAAATGTTTTAAAACTGCTTTAGTGTCAGTCAGAATGTTGAAATGTTCACTCCTCACCTGAAGCACAAACCTCTGCTTGTTTCATTTTTATATTATTTTACTGAACTGTAGACAGAAAAGAAAAGTTGTACTGTGCTGAATAAAGAGTAAAATGTTTATCTAAGGATGAAATCCTCTCAGCACCATCTGCTGGAGACAAAATTACATGACAGAATTTCCTGCATGTGATAATTCAACTTGTAACAGACTCAGTGAAATTGAAAGTAGACTGTCACATTAATCAGTGCTAAGACGCCATTACAGGGTGTGAGAGCTCTGCTTAAAAACACTTATTTGGAGTATTTTCAGACATCAAGAGGAGGAACAGTAACTTGGTGAGTCTTGAAATTGAAAGACCATATTGATACCAAAACAAATGGCTGAGAAGATTGCTCTTCTTGAGAGTTACCTGAGTTGCCATGTGTGTTCAGAAACTTTCAGAGATCCTGTGTCTCTGAGCTGCAACCACAGCTTCTGTTCAAGCTGTCTGCAACAATCCTGGGAACAAGCTAAAAAGAAAAACTGTCCCATTTGTAAAGGAAAGTCTTCAAAAGATGATCCAGGAGTGAACTTCACACTGAAGGAACTGGCTGATTCCTTTGCTGAGAGACAGAAAGCTGAATCATCTGAGACTGAAAGAGGAGAGAAGAAGGTGGAGGTGGTGTGTTGTAAACATCATGAAGACACAAAACTGTTCTGTAAGGATGAAGACAGAGCTGTGTGTGCTGTCTGTGAGTTTTCTCTCCACCACGGTCACAAGGTGGTTCCTATAGAACAAGCAGTCAGTGACATGAAGGAGCAGCTGAAATCTGACTTGAAGTCTCTACAGGACAAGAGGAGCAAATACAAACAAGTGGAGAAAACATACAATGAAATGATTCAACACTCCAAGAAGCAGCTGCTGTCCACAGAGAGACAGATCAGAGCAGAGTTCACCAAGCTCCAGCAGTTCCTGAAAGAGGAAGAGGAGTCCAGACTGGCAGCTCTGAGGGAGGAAGAGGAGCAGAAGAGGAAGAGCATCAACAGACAGATGAAGATGATTGAGGAGCAGATCTCCTCTTTGTCAGACAGTATCTCTGCTGTTGAAGAAGAGCTGAAGAAAGACAACGTGCCCTTCCTCAGCAGCTATAAACCCACTCAGACCAGAGCCAGAGCCCAGAGCTCACTGTCAGATCCACAGCTGGTCTCAGGAGGACTGATAGATGTGGCCAAACACCTGGGCAACCTGTCCTTCAGAGTCTGGGAGAAGATGAAGGAGAAGGTCCACTTCAGTCCTGTCATTCTGGACCCAAACACAGCAGACCGCTGGCTCTATCTGTCTGATGATCTGACCAGTGTGAGACATGGAGACACAAAGCAGCAGCTCCCTGACAATCCAGAGAGAAACACTAATTATGCCACTGTTCTGAGCTCTGAGGGCTTCAGCTCAGGGAAACACAGCTGGGAGGTGGAGGTGGGAGACCATCCTGACTGGAATGTGGGTTGGGTTAAAGAGTCAGTTGAAAGGAAGGAGGAGAGACTTGCTTCACCAGAACATGGAGTCTGGTGTTTTTTGCATCGCAGTGGAAAATACACCAATTGTGTTGGTGAGACTGTCACATTGAAGAAGAGTCTCCAGAGGATCAAAGTCCAGCTGGACTATGACAAGGGGGAGGTGTCCTTCTACAATGCTGAAGACGTGATTTACATCTACACTCACAGAGACACTTTCACTGAGAGACTCTTCCCATTTTTCGATATTGGAATATCTGGTGAAGCCAAAACGACTTCTATCAAAATCTGTCAAAATGAGATTTCTCTGTGATGTTTGTTTTTCTATTATGATCATTTGAGGTTTATTACACTCTAAACTCATCATCACACAATTGTTTTTGCCCTAATTGTCTCCACTGTTTGAAATTAATTACATAAAGCTGTTTTCATCTTTGTCTGTTGTTTTCATAGAAACTGACCTAAAATACGAGACAAATAAATCTTGTTTTCACATGAAATTCATTTAGTTACATTTATGTTTTCTTTACTTGAGATTTATTAATGATGGTAAATCCTGATATTTTGTTTAGGCTGCTTTCTTAGCTTTTAAGAATCAGACTTGGTATAGCAGGTTGTGCTGTTTCTTAAAATAAAGATTAATATCCAAGTAGACATGACTAGAAAATTCTGAGACTTTGTCACATCACCAGGAGACAAAGTTTCCAAATCAAAGCTGTTAATTATCCTGGTTATCAGCATCTTGTTTAGTGTCAAACAACATTGTATAGTTGTATATATCCACTGTACTGAATGTTTTGATTGGTTCAGTTTGTTCAACATCAGATTTTCTTTTTGATATTCTTGGCTGTTTTGATGAGTTTTGCATCTGTCGGCCTGTTGAAATGAATCTCCTCACCTGAGCACTGAAGCACAAACCTCTGCTTGTTTCGATTTTATATTATTTTAATGAACTGTAGAGAGAAAAGAAAAGAAAAGTTGTACTGTGCTGAATAAAGAGTAAAACGTTTATCTAAAAACGAAATCCTCTCAGCACCATCTGCTGGAGACAAAATTACATGACAGCTTTTCCTGTATGTGATAATTCAACTGGTGAGGGACTCAATGAAATATGAAACATTTTTATCTAAACTTGTTTTCAGTTGGAAATTATTTTTTGAAAGACCTTGAGCAATGAAGAATTTTGTTGTTTTCTAAAATTCACATTTGTTCATGATGACACTCCTGATTTTCATATTCTGTTCACTTTTAATAAATTTCAGCAGAATCTTTGCTCATGTTGACCAGTAAATTCTAAATGACGGTGTTGTAATCTGACTGATGATCAGATTACAACACCGTCACTGGCTCAGATATGTTTAGTGTGCACGGTAAGTTGTGTAACTTGTTAAAACATGCAAAATGCTGAAACTGTCTCACATCATCAGGCGACAGACTTTCCAAATCAGAATCTCAATATCAGCTCTTCCACCTTTATGGACATTTTTCCTGTAAGTGTCACGAGATGGAGACAAAGATCCCATTTTGAATAAGAATGAATATGAAATGTTTTAAAACTGCTTTAGTGTCAGTCAGAATGTTGAAATGTTCACTCCTCACCTGAAGCACAAACCTCTGCTTGTTTCATTTTTATATTATTTTACTGAACTGTAGACAGAAAAGAAAAGTTGTACTGTGCTGAATAAAGAGTAAAATGTTTATCTAAGGATGAAATCCTCTCAGCACCATCTGCTGGAGACAAAATTACATGACAGAATTTCCTGCATGTGATAATTCAACTTGTAACAGACTCAGTGAAATTGAAAGTAGACTGTCACATTAATCAGTGCTAAGACGCCATTACAGGGTGTGAGAGCTCTGCTTAAAAACACTTATTTGGAGTATTTTCAGACATCAAGAGGAGGAACAGTAACTTGGTGAGTCTTGAAATTGAAAGACCATATTGATACCAAAACAAATGGCTGAGAAGATTGCTCTTCTTGAGAGTTACCTGAGTTGCCATGTGTGTTCAGAAACTTTCAGAGATCCTGTGTCTCTGAGCTGCAACCACAGCTTCTGTTCAAGCTGTCTGCAACAATCCTGGGAACAAGCTAAAAAGAAAAACTGTCCCATTTGTAAAGGAAAGTCTTCAAAAGATGATCCAGGAGTGAACTTCACACTGAAGGAACTGGCTGATTCCTTTGCTGAGAGACAGAAAGCTGAATCATCTGAGACTGAAAGAGGAGAGAAGAAGGTGGAGGTGGTGTGTTGTAAACATCATGAAGACACAAAACTGTTCTGTAAGGATGAAGACAGAGCTGTGTGTGCTGTCTGTGAGTTTTCTCTCCACCACGGTCACAAGGTGGTTCCTATAGAACAAGCAGTCAGTGACATGAAGGAGCAGCTGAAATCTGACTTGAAGTCTCTACAGGACAAGAGGAGCAAATACAAACAAGTGGAGAAAACATACAATGAAATGATTCAACACTCCAAGAAGCAGCTGCTGTCCACAGAGAGACAGATCAGAGCAGAGTTCACCAAGCTCCAGCAGTTCCTGAAAGAGGAAGAGGAGTCCAGACTGGCAGCTCTGAGGGAGGAAGAGGAGCAGAAGAGGAAGAGCATCAACAGACAGATGAAGATGATTGAGGAGCAGATCTCCTCTTTGTCAGACAGTATCTCTGCTGTTGAAGAAGAGCTGAAGAAAGACAACGTGCCCTTCCTCAGCAGCTATAAACCCACTCAGACCAGAGCCAGAGCCCAGAGCTCACTGTCAGATCCACAGCTGGTCTCAGGAGGACTGATAGATGTGGCCAAACACCTGGGCAACCTGTCCTTCAGAGTCTGGGAGAAGATGAAGGAGAAGGTCCACTTCAGTCCTGTCATTCTGGACCCAAACACAGCAGACCGCTGGCTCTATCTGTCTGATGATCTGACCAGTGTGAGACATGGAGACACAAAGCAGCAGCTCCCTGACAATCCAGAGAGAAACACTAATTATGCCACTGTTCTGAGCTCTGAGGGCTTCAGCTCAGGGAAACACAGCTGGGAGGTGGAGGTGGGAGACCATCCTGACTGGAATGTGGGTTGGGTTAAAGAGTCAGTTGAAAGGAAGGAGGAGAGACTTGCTTCACCAGAACATGGAGTCTGGTGTTTTTTGCATCGCAGTGGAAAATACACCAATTGTGTTGGTGAGACTGTCACATTGAAGAAGAGTCTCCAGAGGATCAAAGTCCAGCTGGACTATGACAAGGGGGAGGTGTCCTTCTACAATGCTGAAGACGTGATTTACATCTACACTCACAGAGACACTTTCACTGAGAGACTCTTCCCATTTTTCGATATTGGAATATCTGGTGAAGCCAAAACGACTTCTATCAAAATCTGTCAAAATGAGATTTCTCTGTGATGTTTGTTTTTCTATTATGATCATTTGAGGTTTATTACACTCTAAACTCATCATCACACAATTGTTTTTGCCCTAATTGTCTCCACTGTTTGAAATTAATTACATAAAGCTGTTTTCATCTTTGTCTGTTGTTTTCATAGAAACTGACCTAAAATACGAGACAAATAAATCTTGTTTTCACATGAAATTCATTTAGTTACATTTATGTTTTCTTTACTTGAGATTTATTAATGATGGTAAATCCTGATATTTTGTTTAGGCTGCTTTCTTAGCTTTTAAGAATCAGACTTGGTATAGCAGGTTGTGCTGTTTCTTAAAATAAAGATTAATATCCAAGTAGACATGACTAGAAAATTCTGAGACTTTGTCACATCACCAGGAGACAAAGTTTCCAAATCAAAGCTGTTAATTATCCTGGTTATCAGCATCTTGTTTAGTGTCAAACAACATTGTATAGTTGTATATATCCACTGTACTGAATGTTTTGATTGGTTCAGTTTGTTCAACATCAGATTTTCTTTTTGATATTCTTGGCTGTTTTGATGAGTTTTGCATCTGTCGGCCTGTTGAAATGAATCTCCTCACCTGAGCACTGAAGCACAAACCTCTGCTTGTTTCGATTTTATATTATTTTAATGAACTGTAGAGAGAAAAGAAAAGAAAAGTTGTACTGTGCTGAATAAAGAGTAAAACGTTTATCTAAGGATGAAATCCTCTCAGCACCATCTGCTGGAGACAAAATTACATGACAGCTTTTCCTGTAAGTGATAATTCAACTGGTGAGGGACTCAATGAAATTGAAAGTAGATTGTCTTGCTATTGAAAGACCATATTGGTACCAAAACAAATGGCTGAAAAAATTCTGTACTTGAAAGTTACCTGAGTTGCCATGTTTTGGCAATTCTGAATATATGACTCACATCTTCAGTCACAGAGACACTTTCACTGAGAGACTCTTTCCATACATTATATTGGTACAGCCAATGATGCCAAAACCTCTGATATCAAAATCTGTCAAACTTCAATTTACTGATGAGGGCCCCTAAAATTGTTTTTCTCATTTTCTTTGTGGTTTGAAATATGGACTGATTATCTAAAGTAGATTTTATGGCCAAAGCTGACCACATGTGTAATATAGTAGTTGTTTTCAGGTAAAAACCTATTGACAAACAATTAAAACTACAAAAATAGTCTGTCTGTTTTGATCAGATAAGAGGAAACAAGGTAAACAACAGGTAATCCAGAGAAATAATCCACCTACTAAATACTGTAACTGTGGCACATCATCAGATCAGATGATAAACTTTTACACCCGTAAATATCAAGACTGATTTCTAGATTATAAAATATTTTATTGGTTCACAGCATCTTGTTTTTAATTAGAAACCAGTGTTTAATGTATCTACTATTTCCATTTTTCATTTTGTTTGCAGTTATGTGGCTTCTTTTTTAGTTTTATTATTAGCCATCAGTTTTATTTTGTAAGATTTCTGGCTCTGCTGATGACGTATTTCAGTTTTGATATGATTAATTTTTTTTCTTCAATATAATTAATTTGTCATTGATGGTCATAGATGTTGTTTTTCCTAACTGTCTTTTCTGTCTGAAATTAATTATTTTCAGTGGTTTTCATTTTCTCATTTTGTTTCATGGAAACTCATAAATCCATTTTTATCTAAACTTGTTTTCAGTTGGAAATTATTTTTTGAAAGACCTTGAGCAATGAAGAATTTTGTTGTTTTCTAAAATTCACATTTGTTCATGATGACACTCCTGATTTTGATATTCTGTTTACTTTTAATAAATTTCAGCAGAATCTTTGCTCATGTTGTCCAATAAATTCTAAATGACGGTGCTGTAATCTGACTGATGATCAGATTACAACACGTCACTGGCTCAGATATGTTTAGTGTGCACAGTAAGTTGTGCCACTTGTTAAATCATGCAAAATGCTGAAACTGTCTCACATCATCAGGCGACAAACTTTTCCAGTCAAAATCTCAATATCAGCTCTTCCACCTTTATGGACATTTTTTCTTTAAGTGTCACAAGATGGAGACAAAGATCCCATTTTGTCTGTCTCACTTATTTTACTTGCATATCATTGTTTGCTGCACAGGCTGATCAGTAGTACAAACTCTGAGCAGTGTGTGACACCTATATCCTTCAACGAACAGCATTCTATGTTTCAGACATGCTGTTTTCACATGTCATCGATCTTCCATATCTGATCCCCCTCTTCTTTCCTTTAAAGCTGGTGTTAGAGGATAACTCTGCTCAGCTGACCAGTGATGTACATACAGTAGGTTCATGCAGACTTTTATTCAGCAGGCATCTATTTAACTCGTGTTTTTCTTTCCTCTCACCAAACACAAACATTTCCACTGTTACAGTACAGATCACTGTCATCACCAAGTGAGCAGCTCCCCTGTGGTTCATGACAAACTCAGTCCATATCATGGCTCAGTCCAGAGGCTTCGTGGGCCGGTCTCTGTGCAGTTTGGAGAGCTCCTGCACATGCTCCCTGTGGGATGGCTCATGAAGCACCGCCTTCACCACCTCCTCATTGAAGTTGTCTTTGTTCAACGTGCAAATGTCCAGCACTCTGGCAACACCCCTAGCACTCAGCCTGCACAAGTTATCATCCTGGTCATACATCAGAGCCCGGCAAACGATGGGATCAGAGGTAGATCCGTGGTAGATGGCCTCTTGAAGTCCTTTGGTGCCTCCGCAGGCCAGAAATGCTTTTGGTGTCCTGAGAGGTCACTTTAGGGCAGCCATTCCAGTGGTAAGGTGCTGCTGCCCAGGGTGGATGGTAACTTCCCACTGTGCCTCCAGATGAACAAAGAAGGAAAGAAGATTTTTCTGTTTAAAAACAGAAAACATCATGAAGACACAAAAATGTTCTGTAAGGATGAAGACAGAGCTCTGTGTGCTGTCTGTGAGTTTTCTCTCCACCGCTGTCACAAGGTGGTTCCTATAGAACAAGCAGTCAGTGACCTGAAGGAGCAGCTGAAATCTGACTTGAAGTCTCTACAGGACAAGAGGAGCAAATACAAACAAGTGGAGAAAACATACAATCAAATGATTCAACACTCCAAGAAGCAGCTGCTGTCCACAGAGAGACAGATCAGAGCAGAGTTCACCAAGCTCCAGCAGATCCTGAAAGAGGAAGAGGAGTCCAGACTGGCAGCTCTGAGGGAGGAAGAGGAGCAGAAGAGGAAGAGCATCAGCAGAGAGATGAAGATGATTGAGGAGCAGATCTCCTCTCTGTCAGACAGTATCTCTGCTGTTGAAGAAGAGCTGAAGAAAGACAACATGTCCTTCCTCAGCAGTTATAAACCCACTCAGACCAGAGCCAGAGTCCAGAGCTCACTGTCAGATCCACAGCTGGTCTCAGGAGGACTGATAGATGTGGCCAAACACCTGGGCAACCTGTCCTTCAGAGTCTGGGAGAAGATGAAGGAGAAGGTCCACTTCAGTCCTGTCATTCTGGACCCAAACACAGCAAGCCGCTGGCTCTATCTGTCTAAAGATCTGACCAGTGTGAGAAGGGGAGACACAAAGTATCAGCAGCTCCCTGACAATCCAGAGAGAAACACTAAGTATGACAATGTTCTGGGCTCTGAGGGCTTCAGCTCAGGGAAACACAGCTGGGAGGTGGAGGTGGGAGACCATCCTGACTGGAATGTGGGTTTGGCTAAAGAGTCAGATGAAAGGAAGGAGGAGAAAACAGTTTCACCAAAGTATGGATTCTGGTGTTTATGGCATCGCAGGGGAAAATACATCAATTGTGTTGGTGAGACTGTCACAGTGAAGAAGAGTCTCCAGAGGATCAGAGTCCAGCTGGACTATGACAGGGGGGAGGTGTCCTTCTACAATGCTGAAGACATGACTCACATCTACACTCACAGAGACACTTTCACTGAGAGACTCCTCCCATATTTCAGTATTGGAATATCTGGTGATGCCAAAACTTCTGATATCAAAATGTGTCAAAGTGAGATTTCTCTGTGATGTTCTGGGATTTTAGTTTTTCTATTATGATCATTTGAGGTTTATTACAGTCTAAACTCCTGATCACATGATTGTTTTTGCCCTAATTCCCTCCACTGTCTGATATTAATTACATAAAGCCCTTTTCATCTTTCATCTTTGTCTGTTGTTTTCATAGAAACTGACCTAAAATACGTGACTAATCAAACTTGTTTTCACATGAAATTAATTTAGTTACATTTCTGTTTTCTTTAATTGAGATTTATTAATGATGGTAAATCCTGCTGTTGAAATTTTGTTTAGGCTGCTTTCTTAGCTTTTAAAAAAACAGACTGGGTATAGCAGGTTGTGTTGTTTCTAAAAATAAAGATTAATATCCAAGTAAACATGTCTACAAAATGCTGAGACTGTGTCACATCATCAGGAGACAAAGTTTCCAAATCAAAGCTGTTAATTATCCTGGTTATCAGCATCTTGTTTAGTGTCAAACAACATTGTATAGTTGTATATATCCACTGTACTGAATGTTTTGATTGGTTCAGTTTTGTGACAGTTTGTTCATCATCACATTTAGTTTTTGATATTCTTGGATCTTTGGATGAGTTTTGCATCTGTTTTTTTATCCTTTGCTAAGAGATGTTTTACTATAGTTTTGCTTTAATGAAACATTTATTTACAGATTTTCTGCCTGATTTATTTGTCATCTTTTTAACTGTTTAATCAATAACATAAATGACAAGTGGCCAGTTTATGATGAGCATTAAAGCAACAACCACAATGACTTTTTCTGAATCAGCAATAAGTTTATAAAATGTAAATCCTGAGGATGTTACTTGACCTGATGTGTAATTAAATCATCAGCGGTTTTTTATACAGAAATGATTTAATACAGAAAAGGATTTATACTCTATGAGGTTGTTTCCATTTTTCATACATAAATCTGCTAAAGCCTCATGTGACTTTACAAAACTTGGTACAGAACAATAACTATAAATCATACAGAACAATTATAGAACCACTTTTCACACAATACATAATTTAATATTGATCCATCATTGATTAAAACCTAATTTAATTTTCAAAACATCAATTTTCTCTCTGAAACTCTTTCATCCTAATGTCTCAGAACACAGTTTATCTAAATCTCAACATCAGCCCTTCAACATTTATTGACAGCCCAAACTAATTATATTTCCTGTTGTAACATCACATGACACCAATACAACAAACCTGAAATCAGCAAAAATCTGTGTATTATAAAAGTTAGACACAGTGAGAAACAAGGTGTAAAGATGGATAAAGTTTACCCTCCTACTTTTCTACTTCATTATTATAAATTTAAAAGAGAAAGTTTAGTTCAAGTTTTGCTGAATCATCATTTCCATCAGTCTCCTCAGGAAATATATCTTGTTGTTTTCAGCTTCATCTTTTTGCATTTCTTAAAACACAAACAAACAGAAACATTGCAGCTGTTGGTACGTATTGTAATTTGAACATGTGACGTTGTGTTGACACTGAGGTCTGTTAAAGAGCCTCATTGAAGAGAGGGAGCACTGAGTGTTTGTATACACAGAGCTGTAGTTATGGGAGTAATAAAAATATTCTGCTCTCAGGAGAATTAGGATTTTCACAGCAGGTCTGTATAACACTAAGACTGTATGAAGGGTGGAGTCGCACTGTCCTCTGGACTCAGTGCAAGAGGTCGGAGACGGAAGGGTCCTAGCAAAACTTTCATCTATGCTGGACCATGAGTCCCACCCCCTGCAGGACGTCCTGTCAGTGACAAACTGCTCCACCCTCGGTGTGTGAAGGAGAGATTTAGAAAATCTTTCCTTCCTGCTGCTGTCAGACTCTATAATGAGCATTGTTATCACACATACTAATTACAGTTCCATGCAACAATCAGTGTAATATCAATGTGCAATAACTCAATTATTAGTGTGCAACATTTATTGTGTACTATAGTCACTCAACTCAACAATCTCCATCTCATATTTATTTATTTATGTATATTTATTTTTTACAGCAGCTATTTTCTATTTCCTTAGTTTAGTCTCTTAGTTATTCTACTGTTGGAATAGTGTTTATTTAATCTTGTTCTGGCCATATTGGTCTCTTACTTATATTTTACTTTCACTTACTGTACTGTACCCCTGCTGTTGCTAAATGCAATTTCCCCACTGAGGGACTAATAAAGGATTCTCTTATCTTATCTCTTATCCTGTCAGAATTTCATTTCCTCTGTAAAATTCTATTTTACAGAGATTTACAGAATTTAACAAAACATATTCAAACTGATAGGTTTGCAGAATCAGTTTCCTGGTACAGTTACTGGAAGATAAAATGTTGTAAGACTGGTTTAGTTTCAGTCGACCTGTTGAACTGGAGCACAAACCTCTCCTTGTTTCATTTTTACATTATTTCTTTGAACCGATTGTTTTCCATTTAAATATATATGAAAGAAAGGAGATCAGAATGATGAGACATTTTCCATTTGATGTTGTTTGCCTAACGATGACTGTCCAAACAATTTGTACTGTTCTGAATAAAATGTTTATCTAAGGATGAAATCCTTGCAGCACCATCTGCTGGAGACAAAATTACATGACAGCATTTCCTGCAGGTGATAATTCACCTGATGACAGGTGTAGAAGAAATGAAAGTAGATTGTGACACTGATCAGTGCTAAGATGCCATTACAGGGTGTGAGAGCTCTGCTTAAAAACACTTACTTGGAGTATTTTCAGCAACTAAGAGGAGGAACAGTAACTTGGTGAGTCTTGCTATTGAAAGACCATATTGATACTAAAACAAATGGCTGAGAAGATTGCTCTTGTTGAGAGTTACCTGAGTTGCCATGTGTGTTCAGAGACTTTCAGAGATCCTGTGTCTCTGATCTGAAACCACAGATTCTGTTCAAGCTGTCTGCAAAAATTCTGGGAACAAGCTAAAAACAAAAACTGTCCCATCTGTAAAAGAAAATCTTCAAAAGATCATCCAGCTGTGGACTTTGCACTGAAGGAACTGGCTGATTCCTTTGCTGGGAGACAGAAAGCTGAATCATCTGAAACTGAAAGAGGAGAGAAGAACATGGAGGTGGTGTGTAGTAAACATCAAGAGGACACAAAACTGTTCTGTAAGGATGAAGACAGAGCTCTGTGTCCTGTCTGTGAGTTTTCTCTCCACCACGGTCACAAGGTGGTTCCTATAGAACAAGCAGTCAGTGACCTGAAGGAGCAGCTGAAATCTGACTTGAAGTCTCTACAGGACAAGAGGAGCAAATACAAACAAGTGGAGAAAACATACAATGAAATGATTCAACACTCCAAGAAGCAGCTGCTGTCCACAGAGAGACAGATCAGGGCAGAGTTCACCAAGCTCCAGCAGATCCTGAAAGAGGAAGAGGAGTCCAGACTGGCAGCTCTGAGGGAGGAAGAGGAGCAGAAGGGGAAGAGCATCAGCAGAGAGATGAAGATGATTGAGGAGCAGATCTCCTCTCTGTCAGACAGTATCTCTGCTGTTGAAGAAGAGCTGAAGAAAGACAACGTGTCCTTCCTCAGCAGTTATAAACCCACTCAGACCAGAGCCAGAGCCCAGAGCTCACTGTCAGATCCACAGCTGGTCTCAGGAGGACTGATAGATGTGGCCAAACACCTGGGCAACCTGTCCTTCAGAGTCTGGGAGAAGATGAAGGAGAAGGTCCACTTCAGTCCTGTCATTCTGGACCCAAACACAGCAAACCCCTGGCTCTATCTGTCTGATGATCTGACCAGTGTGAGATATGGAGACACAAAGCAGCAGCTCCCTGACAATCCAGAGAGACACACTAAGTATGCCACTGTTCTGGGCTCTGAGGGCTTCAGCTCAGGGAAACACAGCTGGGAGGTGGAGGTGGGAGACCATCCTGACTGGAATGTGGGTTTCTCTAAAGAGTCAGTTGAAAGGAAGGAGAAGAGATTTGCTTCACCAGAACATGGAATCTGGTGTTTATGGCATTGCAGTGGAAAATACACCAATGGTGTTTATAAGACTGTCACAGTGAAGAAGAGTCTCCAGAGGATCAGAGTCCAGCTGGACTATGACAGGGGGGAGGTGTCCTTCTACAATGCTGAAGACATGACTCACATCTACACTCACAGAGACACTTTCACTGAGAGACTCTTCCCATATTTCAGTATTGGAATATCTGGTGATGCCAAAACTTCTGATATCAAAATCTGTCAAAGTGAGATTTCTCTGTGATGTTCTGGGATTTTAGTTTTTCTATTATGATCATTTGAGGTTTATCACACTTCAAACTCATCATCACACAATTATTTTTGCCCTAATTGCCTCCACTGTCTGAAATGAATTACATAAAGCTGTTTTCATCTTTGTCTGTTGTTTTCAAAGAAACTCACTGTAAATAATTGAATGATCCAACTGTTGTTTCTACATGAAATTTATTTAGTTACAGTTATGTTTTCTTTAATTGAGATTTATTAATGATGGTAAATCCTGCTGTCACATCATCAGGAGACAAAGTTTCCAAATCAAAGCTGTTAATTATCCTGGTTATCAGCATCTTGTTTAGTGTCAAACAACATTGTATAGTTGTATATATCCACTGTACTGAATGTTTTGATTGGTTCAGTTTTGTGACAGTTTGTTCATCATCACATGCAGTGATGTTAGTTTCTGATATTCTTGGCTCTTTGGATGAGTTTTGCATCTGTTGTTTTATCCTTTGCTATGAGATGTTTTACTATAGTTTTGCTTTAATCAAACTTATTTACAGAGTTTCTGCCTGATTTAACCGTCATCTTTTTAACTGTTTAATCAGTAACATGAATGACAAGTGGCCAGTTTATGATGAGCATTAAAGCAACAACCACAATGACTTTTTCTGAATCAGCAATAAGTTCAAAATGTAAATCCTGAGGATGTTACTGGACCTGATATGAAATTAAATCATCAGCGTTTTTTTTATACAGAAATGATTTAATACAGAAAAGGATTTATACTCTATGATGTGGTTTCCATTTTACATACATAAATCTGCTAAAGCGTCATGTGACTTTACAAAACTTGATACAAAAAAAATACAATAAATCATACAAAACAATTATATAACCAGTTTTTACACAATACATAATTTAATATTGATCCATCATTGATTAAAACCTCATTTTATTTTCAAAACATCAAATTTCTCTCTGAAACTCTTTCATCCTAATGTCTCAGAACACAGTTTATCTAAATCTCAGCATCAGCCCTTTAACATTTTTTGACAGCCCAAACTAATTATATCTCCTGTTGTAACATCACATGACACAGTAACTGAGTGCAAATACAACAAACCTGAAATCAGCAAAAATCTGTGTATTATAAAAGTTAGACACAGTGAGAAACAAGGTGTAAAGGTGGATAAACTTTACCCTCCTACTTTTCTACTGAATGATTATAATTTTAAAAGAGAAAGTTTAGTTCAAGTTTTGCTGAATCATCATTTCCATCAGTCTCCTCAGGAAATATATCTTGTTGTTTTCAGCTTCACCTTTTTGCATTTCTTAAAACACAAACAAACAGAAACATTGCAGCTGTTGGTACGTATTGTAATTTGAAGATGTGACGTTATGTTGACACTGAGGTCTGTTAAAGAGCCTCATTGAAGAGAGGGAGCACTGAGTGTTTGTATACACAGAGCTGTAGTTATGGGAGTAATAAAAATATTCTGCTCTCAGGAGAATTAGGATTTTCACAGCAGGTCTGTATAACACTAAGACTGTATGAAGGGTGGAGAAATAGATACACAAGAATTATTTCAGCACACATGATTTTACTTTTAAATCTGACTTACTGCAGTTTTCAGGAACATCCTGCTCACACATGCATGATATTGTGAAGATTATTGACTATATCCATACCAGTTTTGTCAAATGATGTCTTAAGACAAATATCCAGACTGAATTATCTGAAATTTCTATGGACTTTTAAAAAAAAATTGCTTCAAAGAAAGAAGATGATGAAGATCTAAATGAACAAAAAGAGAAGTTCATCCTGTCAGGAGTTCTTTCTCTGAAAAAAATTTAAATTTACTCTAAAAGACGTAACCTGAGGTTATGAAATGTTACATTAAAATAATTGAAAAGACATTGACAGAATATTCACGTGTTGTTATCAATGTGAAAATCTGATTTTTTGGTATTGGCTTTTTGTTTGTGTTTCATTTTTGTTGTTATTTTATTTGTTTCATTATAATATAATACTCTCCTAGTTTCATTTTAATGAACTGTAGAAAGAAAAGAAAAGTTGAAAAGTTGTACTGTTCTAAATAAAGAGTAAAATGTTTATATAAAAATGAAATCCTTTCAGCGCCATCTGCTGGTGAAAAAATTAAATGACAGCATTTCCTGTATGTGATAATTCAACTGGTAACGGACTCAGTGAAATTGAAAGTAGACTGTGACATTGATCAGTGATAAGACGCCATTACAGGGTGTGAGAGCTCTGCTTAAAAACTCTTATTTAGAGTATTTTCAGCAACCAAGAGGAGGAACAGTAACTTGGTGAGTCTTGCTGTTGAAAGACCATATTGATATACAAACAAATGGCTGAGAAGATTGCTCTTGTTGAAAGTTTCCTGAGTTGCCACGTGTGTTCAGAGACTTTCAGAGATCCTGTGTCTCTGAGCTGCAACCACAGCTTCTGTTCAAGCTGTCTGCAAAAATTCTGGGAACAAGCTAAAAACAAAAACTGTCCCGTTTGTAAAAGAAAGTCTTCAAAGGATGATCCATCCATAAACTTCTCTCTCAAAGAACTAGCCGACACCTTTGCTAAAAGACAGAATAATGCTTCACCTGAGACTGAAGGAGAAAAAGAGAATGAGAAGGAGAAGGTGGTGTGTAAAAAGCATCCAGGTGTCCCTTATTGGTTCTGTGAGGATGAAGACAGAGCTCTGTGTCCTGTCTGTGAGTTTTCTCTCCACCACGGTCACAAGGTGGTTCCTATAGAACAGGCAGCCATTGACCTGAAGGAGCAGCTGAAATCTGACTTGAAGTCTCTACAGGACAAGAGGAGCAAATACAAACAAGTGGAGAAAACATACAATGAAAGGATTCAACACTCCAAGAAGCAGCTGCTGTCCACAGAGAGACAGATCAGAGCAGAGTTCACCAAGCTCCAGCAGATCCTGAAAGAGGAAGAGGAGTCCAGACTGGCAGCTCTGAGGGAGGAAGAGGAGCAGAAGGGGAAGAGCATCAGCAGAGAGATGAAGATGATTGAGGAGCAGATCTCCTCTCTGTCAGACAGTATCTCTGCTGTTGAAGAAGAGCTGAAGAAAGACAACGTGTCCTTCCTCAGCAGTTATAAACCCACTCAGACCAGAGCCAGAGCCCAGAGCTCACTGTCAGATCCACAGCTGGTCTCAGGAGGACTGATAGATGTGGCCAAACACCTGGGCAACCTGTCCTTCAGAGTCTGGGAGAAGATGAAGGAGAAGGTCCACTTCAGTCCTGTCATTCTGGACCCAAACACAGCAAACCCCTGGCTCTATCTGTCTGATGATCTGACCAGTGTGAGAAGGGGAGACACAGACCAGCAGCTCCCTGACAATCCAGAGAGACACACTAATTATACCACTGTTCTGGGCTCTGAGGGCTTCAGCTCAGGGAAACACAGCTGGGAGGTGGAGGTGGGAGACCATCCTGACTGGATTGTGGGTTTGGCTAAAGAGTCAGTTGAAAGGAAGGAGGAGAAAACAGTTTCACCAAAGTATGGATTCTGGTGTTTATGGCATCGCAGGGGAAAATACACCAATTGTGTTGCTGAGACTCTCACAGTGAAGAAGAGTCTCCAGAGGATCAGAGTCCAGCTGGACTATGACAGGGGACAGGTGTCCTTCTACAATGCTGAAGGCATGAATCACATCTTCACTCACAAAGACACTTTTACTGAGAGACTCTTCCCATATTTCAATATTGGAGAGTCTGGTGATGCCAAAACGACTTCTATCAAACTCTGTCAAACTAAGATTTCTCTGTGATGTTCTGGGATGTTAGTTCTTCTATCATGATCATTTGAGGTTTATTACACTCTAGATTCCTGATCACACTGTTGTTTTTTTCTCTAATTGTCTCCACTGTCCTAAATGAATTACGTAAAGCTGTTTTCATCTTTGTCTGTTGTTTCATAGAAACTCACTGTAAATAATTGAATGATCCAACTGTGTTTTCTACATGAAAATAATTTAGTTACATTTATGTTTTCTTTAATTGAGATTTATTAATGATGGTAAATCCTGCTGTTGATATTTTTTTCAGGCTGCTTTCTTAGCTTTAAAAAAAAAACAGACTTGGTATAGCAGGTTGTGTTGTTTCTTAAAATAAAGATTAACATCCAAGAAGACATGTCTACAAAATGCTGAGACTGTGTCACATCATCAGGAGACAAAGTTTCCAAATTCCAGTTTTTCTTTCCTCCCACCAACATGTTAAAACAAAAAGGTTTCACATTTGTTTCAGGCCTCATTGTGATCTTGTTTAGTTTCACTGTGAAATGTGTCTGGACTCTTTGAAAAATGAGTTGCTACAAGGAAAGAAGATGATGAAGATGTAAATAAAGAGAGAAGTTCATCCTGTCAGAATTTAATTTTCCCTGTAAAATTTAATTTTTCTCTAAAAGACAGAACCTGAAAAAAACATATTCAACCTGACGAGTTTGCAAAATCAGTTTCCTGGTACAGTTACTGGAAGATAAAATGTTGTAAGACTGGTTTGTTTTGAGTCAACTTGTTGGACTGGAGCACAAACCTCTCCTTGTTTCATTTTTATATCATTTTTATGAAGTGATTGTTTTCTGTATTAAATATATATGAAAGAAAGGAGATCAGAATGATGAGACGTTTTCCATTTTATGTTGTTTACCTAACGATGACTGTCCACACAATTTGTTCTGTGCTGAATAAAATGTTTATCTAGGGATGAAATTCTTGCAGCACCATCTGCTGGAGACAAAATGAAATGACATTCATTCAGGCATTCATTCACCTGATGACAGGTGTAGAAGAAATGAAAGTAGATTGTGACACTGATCAGTGCTAAGACGCCATTACAGGGTGTGAGAGCTCTGCTTAAAAACACTTATTTGGAGTATTTTCAGACACCAAGAGGAGGAACAGTAACTTGGTGAGTCTCGATATTGAAAGACCATATTGATACCAAAACAAATGGCTGAGAAGATTGCTCTTTTTGAAAGTTACCTGAGTTGCCATGTGTGTTCAGAGACTTTCAGAGATCCTGTGTCTCTGAGCTGCAACCACAGCTTCTGTTCAAGCTGTCTGCAACAATTCTGGGAACAAGCTAAAAACAAAAACTGTCCCATTTGTAAAAGAAAATCTTCAAAGGATCATCTACATGTGAACTTCACACTGAAGGAACTGGCTGATTCCTTTGCTGAGAGACA
Organism: Toxotes jaculatrix; assembly: GCF_017976425.1. Taxonomy (NCBI): domain Eukaryota; kingdom Metazoa; phylum Chordata; class Actinopteri; family Toxotidae; genus Toxotes; species Toxotes jaculatrix. The sequence continues at coordinate 4,206,419 of NC_054400.1, forward strand.
GAAAGCTGAATCATCTGAGACTAAAAGAGGAGAGAAGAAGATGGAGGTGGTGTGTAGTAAACATCAAGAAGAACCGAAACTCTTCTGTAAGGATGAAGACAAAACTGTGTGTCCTGTCTGTGAGTTTTCTCTCCACCACGGTCACAAGGTGGTTCCTATAGAACAAGCAGTCAGTGACCTGAAGGAGCAGCTGAAATCTGACTTGAAGTCTCTACAGGACAAGAGGAGCAAATACAAACAAGTGGAGAAAACATACAATGAAATGATTCAACGCTCCAAGAAGCAGCTGCTGTCCACAGAGAGACAGATCAGAGCAGAGTTCACCAAGCTCCAGCAGATCCTGAAAGAGGAAGAGGAGTCCAGACTGGCAGCTCTGAGAGAGGAAGAGGAGCAGAAGGGGAAGAGCATCAGCAGAAAGATGGAGATGATTGAGGACTGTTTAGAGGTTTATTACACTCTAAAGTCTCTAACATCTCTAAGTCTAAAGTCATCATCACATCCAACCTAGCATACTACAGCTGTTTACCTGTTCTTTTAAAGTGTTGATTTTTTTTTGGGGGGGGGGGGGGGGGGCGGTTATCACACTCTTTCTGTGCTTTGAAATGAAGTTTCCAAAATTGTGGCAATGTACAAAACTGAAAACGTGTATGGTCTGATTTAATTATTTGTTTAAAACAGATTATATGAAGCAAGTTAAACAACAGGTAATCCAGAGAAATAAAAGATGTACTAAAAATTGAAACTGTAATGCCTCCTCAGATCCGGCGATGAAACTTTCAAAATTAAAGACAGATTTTCTTTTTAATACACTGATTAGCAGAATACATTGTATTGGCTGTATAAATGCTGTCTGCAATTGTGTGATTTAATTTTCCTTCATCATAATTTTTTTTGTAAGATTTCTGATTGATTGTTTTTTTTTTTAATGTTTTTGAAATGTTTTTAAAATTTTAAATTTGAATGAAGACTTTTGACTTGTATGGGAATAGTTTTATTTACTTATACAATCTGAAATTCCCCTCCAGCACTGGCTGTTTTGATCATTAATTTATTCTTATGTCAAAATGCATTTATTTATTTTTTTAAATTCACTTAGTCCATGTTTTGGTTCCACGTTTGTTGAACCGACGCTCTTATTCTGAAAAACCAAGCGGAAGCGTGGTGTTAGCAGCGTGTGAGGTAAACAAAGGCCGCTGTCCGATGTCCGCAGGTACGGTGTTCATGTTCAAAAATGTTTTAATGAAAATCAGATATGTTCTCCACATAAATTCGTTTCTTTCAGTCCAGTTCTTTTGGAGACGTTGTTGAATTATCCCGGACTTTCAAAGGGCAGGCTAACAGCTAACGTTGACAGCTAATCAGTGTAGCTAGCTAACTATTAACCAAAAGCTGCATTTTGTCAGTGTGCGTATAATTACAACGGCTTGAACAGAGCTGACCATTCCTCACTGTAAGTGTAAATGTAGTCATTTATGACTGATAAGTATGTTAATCGTAAAAGACCCTGCAAAAGATTAAGCATGACTTGGGGTGAAGTAGCTAGCTTCAAGGGTCGGTCCACACAAACATTTTTTGTCAGTGACCCTAAATCTAATCTTCCAGTGTGCCTTTACAAAAAAAAAAAAACGGTTTTCAGGTTTTCAACGAGGCAGTTTCCCAGTTTCATCGTTGAAAGCTGTACATATTTGAAATACTTTACACCACAGTGGTAAATTGTGCATGTTGTTCTGCTCTGCTAGAGCCTGTGTCAAAGGAAATAGCAGATTCCAAGCAACCGACTCTGATGATTATGGAGAATGATGGACAACCCGACAGCAAATAAGAACCACATACCCTGTCGGTCATGGGTGGGCCAGAATGGCTGGTCCACAACTTCAACTCATGGACCCCTCCTCAACGCACTGACCGGCTCTCAGCACCTGACTTTGGGCTCTTCATCTGAACAGAGACCCTCCTACGACCACCTGCAGACGTCCAGTCAGAGCTGTTTGAGCGACCTCTGCGCCTTGTCATCCACGAACAGCGCTCATCACTCTACCCTGTACAAAGCATCTCACATTAGCAGCAGTCCGTCATCCACCACATTATTTGCCAGCACTGCTGCCCCGAGTGCCTCTCCTCATATTTCCTTTGCTCAGCAAAGCCTTCATACTTCATCAGTGCTGCTCGCTTCAAACCAACAAAAGACTATACCTCCACCATCTCTTCCCCAGCCAAACCAAGGATTACAGCCCTGCAGGCCCCAACATTTACCACTTCTCTTGCCCCATGACCCTTACAAAGAGTCATTTCGACCTCCATTATCCAGTCAGGGTTTACCAAGTGGACTTCAGGATCTACCTATGAGCCTGCCATCATGTGAACAACATGTAAATACAACTCAAGCTGCTTTGGAAGGAACAAATCTGGAGTCTGCTGGTGTTGCTAGACACACTCACAGCTATGGCCCATCCACTTCTCAGGAGCAACCTCAGTGGATGCCTTCATCACACTGCAGAGGTAAGCTGTATACGTACTACCTGCGTGTTACAATGACATGTTTGTCAAGCCTCTTTGGTGCCATTAAACATGTTGGGTCTGATTTATCTAAACCACAGAGTTTAGAACTAAAACTGATGAGTTGCTTATCCTTGGTGTCCTGGATTTTCTAATGACACTCATATCTGAATGGGACCAAAGCCAATGTGAGCAACCAGGTTTTTGACTTCACTTTAATTTTTAGATCCTAATTGGACATACTGAATTTTAACGATCAAATATAAATATAGATTTTGAATATCTGTAATTGTGGACACACAAACGTGTACTGAAAAAAAAAGGTTTTCAAATTGCACAACTTGAACTTGACCACCGTGCAATACTGGACATTGCATCTTACATTGTGCGTCTTGTTTTTTCCTCAGGAGCTGTAAACGAGTCTGTCCCTGATGTAGATGCTCATTCTAACATTGAGCCATCACATGATAACATCATTCCACGGGTGAGGAAATTAACGGCAAACACCAACACAGAAACAACAAAGAAGGTTCTGTTGTTTGGTGTTTTTTTTTTTTTTTGTTCATATCTTCACATAGAAAACTAAGATCTGGTAATTTCTTTTTCATGTAACAGTTCGTTCCTAAGGAGGTTGACTGTCTGCTTTTTAAGTCACTTTGAACATTAGCATTTACCAAATGAATTGCCGCCCATCAGCTACCATCATGTGGATATGTTCAGTGGAGCTACAGAGCTGAGGAGTTTCATTTAAGAACACTATTGTTATATTTATGCCTTTTTTATTTTTATCTGCTTTCAGGCCAGCAATGAGAGCCGGCGTTCGATTCTTTTACAGCAGCGTGCACAGCTGCTTAAACAGCTGGCAGAGATGGATAAACTTGTAAGTGTGTCATGTAAATTTTATTGTTGTTTTAAATTGTAAATTTTATTTTGTTTTAAATTCTACTTAGTTGCTCCCTATTGATTTAACCTTGTGCACCCATAAAGCTGGAAACAATACCTCCAGATGACAGCAGTGATGGGCAGTCTCTGCACACAGGTATTCAGGTCGGTTTTTTTCTTTTTGATGTTGCACTATGATTTTCAATTATGTTAAACAATTCATATCTGAAGTACAGGCAATAATATAATACACACCATTGTTTCCTGTTAGTCTCCTCCATCGACGGATGAATCGTCTCAACGTGAACAAATTAAGAACAACAATGCACAGAAAGTTCATCAGTCTGCAGGAAAGTCAAAGGTAGCTCCACATTAGAGTATTATTCTGCAGAAATTCTCTTTTTATTTGTGTATTTGACGCTATTACAATATGACAGTCAATCATCAACCACATTGGTGTTATAGTTTTTGAGTTTCTTATCTTCTTTTGTTGTTTGTTTTTCTTTCACAGTCACATCTTTCAGCGTGTAGTTCATCAAATGATGAACACGATGAGACCTGTGAAATGTCAGATGATCCAGTGTCAGCAGGACAATTAGAGGTAGTGACCATGTTCCATGTAATATATTAGTGCATGGCCCATGGTCAGTTTTGGCTAAGTTCTATTGGGTATTTTCATAAATTGCATTTATGTGGTATGTGCTATAACTCTTAGGCTTTCAGGGATCCCGAACTTGTTATTTTATATTAAGTCAGTAATGTCATCAACAACAACATTAGACCTGAAATGATTTGTCTATGAACAACTTATTGATTAGACCAAGAGCTCAGACTGTGACGTTATTTCCATATAAAATTGTACTTTTTTTTTTTTTTTTTTTTCAGAAAAGGGAAGATACTTCAGCCGAATCAGGGGATGACAGTGATCCTGACTACTTACCCAAAATTGATGGGGACTTCTCTGATTTCCAATCTGAAACTGAATTGGTCTCTGCTGATGAATCTAGTCGCACCAGTTCCTCAACCCCCACGCACGAAAGACCTTCTCTCCCATCAAAAAGAAAGGCTAAATCAGGAAGTTCTTTGTGTGAGGATGAAGGCGTCAGTCCTAAAAAGTCATGCACAACTAATCAGAAGAAGTACTCTGAAGCTGTGGTGTTGCCGACTTCAAATTCGAAAGCACAACGCGTTTACGACAGGAGGAATTACTGCGTGTTTTGCTCAAAGCCGTTAGCCAAAATGGCTCGGCATTTCGAGACAGTTCACAGCGACAAAGCAGAGGTCGCGGTTGCATTTCAGTATCCCATACATTCCAGAGAAAGACAAAAGATATGGAACAAACTAATAAATCAAGGAAACTTTGCACATAATAAAGACGTTTTGAGAACAGGGAAGGGACATCTTGCTGTCCGAAAAAGACCAAAAAAAACTGCACAAGCCAAAGACTTTCTTCATTGTCTTTACTGTCGAGGTCTTTATGTGAAGAAAGCTTTGTACAGACACATGAGAGTATGCCCAGAGAACGTGAGGAATGAAGATGAATCACAGTTTCGACGAAAGCGCATTGCATCGAGGTGTGTGCTCGAAACTTTAGGAGATCTTGGCGTGAGCGATGGTTTTAAGAGCGTTCTGTGTGAGATGATATACGATGATGTAACACAAGCTGTCATGGATGACAAGATTATCTTGCAGTTTGGAGAGCAAATGTTTAATCAGTACGGATCTGATGTGAAGAAGCATGATTATATAAGACAAAACCTCCGTCAGATAGCAAGACTTGTGCTTGAAGCTCAAAAAACAACCCCTCTGAAGAACCTGGAGGACTTCTTTTACCCCTCAAGCTTCCGACATGTGGTGTCCGCCGTGAAAGTCCTGGCCCGCTACGACCCAGACAACAAAACATTCAACGTTCCTTCACTTGCCCTCAAGATTGGCTACCACCTGCAGAAGGCCTGTTGTATCGTTGAGAGTAACGCAGTGAAGTGTGGTGATGCAAGTCTGGCAGAGTCTGCGCGGAACTTCCTCTCCATGTACCAGAAGAAATGGAATAAGCTCATTTCCTCTGGTGCATTGACAACTCTCAAAGAAACAAAACTGACCACAGAAAAGAAGGTGCCGTTTGCTGAAGATGTAAAGCGCCTGAACTACCACATGGAAGAAGTTCATCATCTTGCTGAGGAAAAACTCAGAGACAGCCCTTCTGCAGAAAACTATGCCGCTCTGTCCAGGGTAATACTTGCTCGGACAATCATTTTCAACAGGAGGAGACCCGGAGAGGTATCAGCGATTCAGCTATCATCTTTTATGTCACGGGAAAAGTCAGACGTGCTTGATGACATGGACGTATCCGTCTCAGATTTGGAAAGAACCATGTGTGGGTTCTTCACCAGAGTCGACATACGAGGGAACTGTGGGAGGATGGTCCCTGTTTTACTAAAACCGTCATTCGTTTCAGCTTTGGAGCTTCTCGTAAAGATTCGCGAGACATGTGGAGTCCCCAAAACGAATCCCTTTCTCTTTGCCCGCCCGAATGCAATGTCTGCCTACAAAGGCTCAGAGTGCATCCAACAGTATGTCAAAGAATGTGGAGCTAAAAACCCTGAAGCTCTGACGTCAAAGAAGATCCGGAATCATTACGCAACAATGCTACAGCTGATGAACCTGGATGAAGATGAAGCCGACCAAATTTTAGGCCCTAATAATCAAGTCCGAACCCTGCGCCAGAGCAGCGACATGCAGCTGGATGATGTCGAAATGGACTCAGAAGGTAATCATTTTTAAGTTCTTATGCAGTTCTCAAGTGTCAAAAATACATCACTGGAGAACCTGTGTATAATGACCTGGTTTCCAAACATTAGCTGCAACAAAGCTGCTGTGTAGCTGCTGAGCAGAAGCACTGAAAGGGGGACGTCACGCAGCTGTAACAGATACAGGGGCCGCAACCAAATGGCTGCAAGTCTGGAGAGGTGTGTGCAGTAAATGTATTGGTAGAAAGGAAATGTAAAGGAAGACTTGTTTTTTCTTTTTGTCTTCAATACAGTGACATTACAACCTGAAGCAAGGCAACAAGCTGCATCATGGGATCACTCTGAGTTCTCCGGGGCATCCTATGAACCGGCAGATTTCTACCATCAACAAGCACATGGAGTAACAGCAGGCGCCAACATGACTGTATCTCAAAAATCTGTCAACTCAGGCAACAAAGGTAGCAATGATGTTTTTAATTACAGTCTGAATTTAATTGTCTAGATTGCTCGTTTCGGTGGGTTGTTCCAATTACCTCATTTCACGCAATGAAGTCATGAATGTAGCTTTAATTCTGAACCCTGGTGTGACAGCCATACGTTGCAGAATCTTTCGTGCAGAACAAACGGTAGATGAGGTAAAGTATCTCCAAGAGTTCTTATTTATGGTTCACCTCTGTCCAAGTTGTCAAAACCAACAAAAAATTTGGACAGTGAAGATCGACAGGAGTTTTGGGTTTTAAGTCTTTGTCTTGTCTTTGTTTAGAGTCTGAGTCAAAGAGTATAGCCGTGATGTCAGTGGTATATAACATCTTGTCTTTAACAAACATTCATTGATGACAGAAGTTTCTTCCTTTCTGCTTTCCCTCTCACAGGGTCTCAGAGTAAGGGCAAACATAAATGGGAGGAAGCCGAGGTCCGGGCTGTTGAAAGGCACATGATGCGTTTCATTCAAGGACACAAGGTGCCGCAGAAAAACGACTGCATCCAGTGTCTTGAGGCTGAGCCAAAAGCACTGAGGACCCGTTCATGGAAAGGTGTTAAGGACTACGTCAGAAACAGGATCACTGCCCTAAAAAGACAAAGTGGCACGTCCCAGGCTTCATCCACAAACAGTTAGAGGCCAGAGCAAGTGGAACCACAGCAAAGGACTGGACATTTTCAGTGGTCTTATTTTATATTTTATTCATGGTAAAACCTCTGTTGTTTAACTTTTCCCTCTTCCATTTTCTCATCCTTCACCTCCCTCTCCCTCACTTTTTCATTTTTTTTTATCAGTCTCCATCTTTTTCAGCATTTCAGTTCATTGCAGTGGCCAAGCACAGTTTGATAATTGTTTTTCATTTTTTATTTTTGTGGCTTGCAGTTGTTCTCAGTCATCACTCTTAACCTGATCTGATTACAGAATTCCTTTCTCTGTGATTTTACTGGCAAATGAAGTGTTGTACAGAGTTAGCTGTTGAATATTTTTTAAGTTTTGGAGCTGCAGGTTTAACTTCTGTGGCCAAGTTATCTGGTATATATTTGGTTGCTCAGTTTGGTATACTAGTATATGGTATTTTGTTTGATTTTGTATAACAATTTACCAATAATAAAATGCCAGGAATAATATTTTAGCGATTTATTTGTGAACAAAAGACAAAAAAACACTATTTTGTGGAATAGAGGTTACTCATCTTTTGTTTTTCCAGTCATTTATTTCTGTAATTCAATTTCTGTAGTTGCATAATAATGCAACTACTCAAGAAACTGTAGAAATTATACCTAGTTTTAGAACTTGAGTAACAACTGCATAAAGACGATAGTTTATTACATTTGTTGACGACACTTATTGTATAATTTGTTTGCAGCTAGGAGAGTTTCTAGCTTTTCAATTTTGTATTTTAAAGTCGTTTCTTTTATCCAAAGGCTTTTACTTTGAAAGGAAACGCGGAAGCACGTTGTCGTGATTCCTGCCGACGTGACGCGAACATTGCAGCGGGGCTCAGTCTCATGGATTCAACTGGCTGTGGCTTAATTCATGACCTTAAGGATGAAGTGGCTTCTGGTCTTGGATTTTTTTATTTCGATATAACGCAAAGACGAATAAATAACTAACCACAGTTTCTCTGAGGCGTTTCGCTTCCGTCGCCGCACAGGGGGAAATGAAGACGCTAACGTTAGTAACGTTTACGAGCAAATGCCCCACGCAAAACAAGCTACTCCCGTTGATGTCCAAAGGTATCAAGTCTAATCTTTTACTACAGAAAAAAAAAGATTTTTCCTCAAATCGAGGAATTTCATCCAGTCGTTTTTTTTTCGAAGCCACTGGTTGTCCAGTGTCCGTAAACGGGTTTCGCGTCCACAGCAGCAACTCAGTGTTTACAGCTAATAATAGCAAGTTTTTACTGCTAATTACAAAATAAGCTGTTAAACAAATCAACGGGGCACAATGATTTTTGGACAGTTTGCTCTTACAGTGATGTGTTTCGATCAGGTAGTTCAGGTAACCTGCTTGCTGTTGACAGAGCTAATTGCTTTTTATTAACCCTCTATGGCATGGTGTTGCCCTCAGGCAACAAACCACTATTCTGGCCCACACACCTCCCCTTTAAATTTTTTAAAGTAAAACATCACATTAAAAGTCTAATGATAAGTCTGTGACCAATGAAATTTGAGCTTGGCGTGGATTTGACCTTTCGTCTTGGGGTGAAACAGTTGTTTTTGGGACCACAGCCGACTTGGGCGCACTGCTTGCAGAAGGTAAGATAAATTTCACTTTTTAACATGTTTAAATTTAAATAACTTTGTATAAAAAATATCTGTGATGTGCATGAATAAGTGAAGAAGCATATTTGATTGAGTAAAGACAATTTTTGTCTTCATTTATATACTAAAATAGCAGTTTTTCATTCGTTGCCTCAGGGCAACATTGTGCAGTTAGACCACTTTTGTGTGAACTATAGCATGCTCATGTATGGAGATGAGTAGGGATGCATAGTTATCAATGCAATTGATGAGTGCAATTTCCCCATTGTGGGACTATTAAAGGTTTATCTTATCTTATCTTATCTTATCAACATAATCAATTTTTTTGCTGCACTATCTACTATTACTCACAAGAAATGGATGCACAAACATTTTATGGGTGTAAGGAACATGATCAAGCGGTTAGGATCATTCCTTCCGATATGAGGACAATGAGCTTGAAGAGAGTGACAGTGAGGAAGAGTGGACCAGAATCAGGTTTGAGGGAGTTAGGAGATCAGGATTCAGTCAGTAGAGTAACATACTGTATGGAATGAACATGTGTGTGTGTTTGTGTATGTGTGTGCGTGCCTGCATGTGTGTGTGGGTGCGTGCATGCATGCGTGCGGGCATCAGTGGGTGAAGAGAGGTATATATGACCTATTCTAATTTTATGCTTACTGGTTTCTTTTGAAAACAGATGACCTGCCTGATAACAATGAGTCTGTGGATGAAGAGGAAAATGAAGATGAAGTCTCATAGATGTTCCATGCTTACCAACATCACTGATTACCCAGAATGGCAGGCCAGCCTTCCAAAAATCAGACAATATCAAGTCCCCCTACAAATACTTCAAGATGTTTTTTTCTGAAGACATTCTGGAAGTAGTTGTAGAGCAGTCAAATTTATATGCCATTCAGTGTAACACCAACAAGCCCCTTAGCCTCACTACTAAAGAACTGGAGCAATTCATGGGTACAGCAGTGTATATGTCATTGTTTAGATTACCAGGCACCCACATGTTTTTGGAACAAAGCCAGTGTATTTCTTCTAATGTATTTATTGCTTGTTTGTTCCTCATTCCACTTATTAAATAATATAGAAAACCTTGCCGTTTTAGTACCCTCATTGCATCTTGTTGCCCTGAGGCAACAAACCAAAATCTTGTGGGGGGGGCTGGGGGGGGCACATTTTCTGATTGATATATTATAAGGACCCCCCCAAGCTCCCAAAACTAGGGTGAAATATTTTTTTCCTCTTAAAATAAAAATTCATGCCATAGAGGGTTAACAGATTAGCCGATTTTAGTTTTCGAAGGTGTCTCAGAAAGAAATACTTAGCTTTTTGTTTTTTGCAGGTAGCTTTAAGCTATCTGCCGCAACCACTGTCATTTTAAAATTTGAGAGAGGAAAACAGGCACATCACGACTCAGGTGGTGACTTTTGCATGTTTGTGTTGCCTCGTTAGGCCCCGCCTCCGAGGAGAAACGCGCCTATCAGTGATGGTTATGGAGGATGATGGACGTCCCCACAGCCAATCAGAGCCAGACACCCTGTCACCAGTGGGCGGGCCAGAACAGCTGGTCCACAGGTTCACCTCCAGGACCGCTCTGCAACCCTCTGCCCGGCGTTCAGCATCTCAGCCTGGGCTCGCCCTCAGACCAGAGACCCTGTTACGACCGCATGCAGGCGTCTAACCAGGGCTGCCTGAGCAACCCGAGCACCTTTTCATCCAGGAACAACACTCATCACAGTTTGCTCTTTGCTAGTAATACAGACCAGAGTGTGCAGCAAATCGTCCCCAATGCTCATGTTTCATCAGTGATTCCAGCTGCAAGCCAAGGAAGAAATATACCTCCATGTTCTCTCCCTCACTCCCCTCACAGTCCTTACCAAGCAATGTGTGCCCCTTTCCAGCCTCCACACACACACCAGGATTCACTGAATGGACCTCAGTCACCGCATCAGAAACATCTGCCCATTAGCCCTCCATCATTTGGACAGTGTTTAAACCAGAATCCACACGGCACACTTCAACCTGCATTCGACAGGGCAAGTATGGAGTCTTCTGTTCATGCTGGATATATCTACAGTCATGCCTCTCCCACCTCTCCTATCCAACAGCAGCCTCAGTGGACACTTCCACCACACTCTAGAGGTAGGTCAATGTGTAATGACGTGATACACTTGCATACATATATCAGTGTCTCTCTCAGTAGTAGAAGAATTTGCTAAAGTTGAGCAGCACTGGTCAGTTAAATTCAGAAAATAAATCCCATTGCTTAACCATCCATAAGCAATCCAGTAGAGCATTACAAGCTAGCTGCATCACCCAGGACATATACCACCACTGCACTGAATAAAGTGCAGCTTTAATTCTTTCAAAGAACTTCTGCAGTCTGAATGAAAACAGCCTGCGCCATCATTTAATACTCTAGTCTGAATCTTTTCTCCTTTGTCTAACTCAGGAACCATAAATGAATTTGTTCCCAGTGCGGCCGCACAGGACAGGACCATCTCACCACAGGTGGGGAAAATACAATAACACTATAGAACTATTTTAATGTAGTGTAATGGATTAATTGGCAGAATATTTTCTCAGTTAAACGATTAATCATTTGGTCTATAAAATGTCACAGTCTGATAAATGCTCGCCACAGCTTTCCAGAGTCCTAGGTGACATCCTCAGATGTGCTGTTTTGTTTAACCCCAAATTATTCAGTGTACAATGCTATAAAACAGAAAATGATAGTAAATACTCACATTGGATAAACTGACACCTTGTAGTTGTTGTTGTTGTTTTTCCCTGGAAAACAGTCTCTGAACTCTGAGTCCCGTTATGGCCTGGACCCAGAGCTCCTGCCCAGTGCTGTAAGTTCATCCTCTCTCTTAGCATCTTTTGTTGACTGACTTCTGCAGTTCCTCTGACAAACGAAGGACTATTTCCTGCACAGCTTCTCTGAGGCTTTTAACCTTAAAGGCGACACATATTCCCGTCATATCTGTCGATGTGCGTTGATGTGTGATAGTTTTATACATGTTCATTTATAGGATCTGAACATCTGTCTCTCACTGTCTGTGCCAGGTGAAGGTAATTGCAGAGGACAGGGCAGAGTGGGAGGGCAAGGTCTTCGTCTCAGAGCCTTTTTCCCGTCTTCCTCCTCTGGCAACTACGTCCTGTATCATAGAAGACAGAGGTGAATGTCCACAACACTGTCTGTATCTGTGTCACAGTGATGTACTACATAAAATACTGTTTTATCCAGTATGATGGTTCCAGATTTATATTTATATTTAACACTGCATCAACATTGTTGCTAAATGTTGCTGTCAGTTTATTAACAGATGTAATTTGGTCAGACAGGAGAAAGGTTAGGACAACTTCTGTCTACACTAAAATTTCATGAAACTTTGGGTCAACCTTCATATTATTATTGACGTTGTCTCTGTTGAACTCAAGGTAACGCAAGTCCTTTGGCCATCCGCTCCACCTCATACTGCGTGCCCTGTGAAGGTCAGACCGCCCTGCTCAGTCGTTTGCCACTGGGAGCCCTGGTTACCCCTCTTGTAAAACAAAATACTGGAGAGGTCAGTTTTTGACTTTATTTTATTTTATTTACTTCTGTTTTTTTTTTTTTTTAAAAACAAAACAACTTACAAATGGAGAAACTGAAAGCATCTAGGGAGATGTTCACATGGAAGTGCAGCCAAAGACCAGAGTTTCGTAACGTTGCAGTTAACCCATGTGTCGTTGAGAGTGAAGGTTTCTGTGTAGATATAAATGCTCATAAATGTGCATGTAATGTGTGTTTGTTGTCTCTAGAAGCTCCTTCCAGTGTGCAGAGAGGCAGAGTGTGTAGTGGGCTGTGGTTGGTGCGGAGCCTCCATGTGCCCGGCGATGGGCTGGCAGGACTGTGGTCAAAGATTTTACTGCCCTTTCTGTGGTAAACTCAGTGAAGGTAAGACTCAGCAGTGAACATCTGGAATCTCTCTGGATCAGTGACCTATCACATCCAGTCAGTTAGTCCCTGTTTATCAAACTAACCTATTTCTACGTTGTCAAACAATTAATAAAAAAAGAAGAAATTAACAAAATATTACCTGGTTTTCTAACTTTGAAAAAGGTTTGGTATAACTTCATGCTCCGGTCAGTTAACTGTTTGCTCAAACAGCTGTGTTCCCTCTACCATTTCAGTGTGATGAGCCCCTGTACCTAACCTGATTGTAGTTTTCTGAGCTCGTCGCTTCCTTTTTCATGCAACAACAATTTATTTACTCCCGTCTCGTGTCTCAGTGCCGTGGCAACACTACCAGCCCACCAAAGGCGTGGAGGGGGTTCGGATTGATAAAGACAAGAGGCCTGAACTCAGTGTGGGGTCTTACGAGATACTCAGTTCTCAGAAGGTTAGTTTCATCCTCTAAATCTGTCAGGTTTGTTTGCATGTAAGTTATTATTATCAGCCGTGTGTGTAAATTGTTGTACTTTTATCTCAGGGCGAACCTGCTGCACTGCTGCTAGCCATAGATGTGTCTGCCTCAGCACTAAGAGGAGGACATTTGGAGTTTGTAACACAGCAGATACACTCTCTGCTCACGTCTCTGAACAGGTAAAACACGCTCCCGCTGTTTGGAAGATACAGTGAGAACAGGAACAATGATCCAGCAGCCTTTAATGTTTCATCCTATCTGTGTAGCGGGGACGGTGATGCCTTGTCGGACATACGTGTTGGTTTGATAACGTATGACAGCAGAATCCACCTGTACGACCTCAGCCCTGCGTTGTCCCGCCCACACATGCTGGTCATCACAGAGACAGAAGACCTGCAACTTCCTGTGAGGGAGGGGCTTCTGGTGTCCCTCAAAGACTGTATCGACAGTATCAACAGGTAACAGACATGCTGACTGACCATCTGCCCATTAAATAGACATTACTCCTACACTGTAAGTAATATGTTCATTTCATGTTCAGCCTAAAACTGATGCTTAGTTTGTGCTTTTAACAAGAGAAATTTGAAATTTGGAGACCAGATGATTTTTCTAGTTTAAAAATTAGAAGCAACAGATGATGATAAAGCTGTGAATGACCACCTGCACTCATCAGCTGTAGGAAGAACTTCCTGTAGTTTCATTATCTGCCTGTTTTTTGGTGTAGTGTGTTGCAGCTTATTCCTCAGTTCAGTGCAGAGTGTGATGACTCTAGTGGACTTCCAATGGAGCTGCCTGTCAAAGCGGGGCTGGCTGTACTGCAGGTCAGTTGATAGGCTCCCTCTTGGATAAGATCATAATGCTGATTATTTTACAAACTGTCAGTGATTTGGGAAAAATGTAATTTTACTGATGATTAGTTTAAGCATTAATTTAAAAATTACAGTTCAGACCAGTAATGAAATTTCTTTTTTAGGCCCTGAGTTGTCCTGGTAAGCTGCTGGTCTTCCATACTGCCTCTCTGATAGAGACGGGGCACACAAACTCCTCAGGGTTCTTTGGCTCCAACAAACCAAAGGTACATGAAAAACACACATGAAGTATATACACTGTACTCCATGTACTCTTTTATGTGTCTTCATAAAATGAAATAGTGGGATATAAAGCAAGTAATGGCATCATTCTTCATCAAGTCTAGCAAGTGTGACCCATGATAAAGAGCCTTCAGCTCCAGTGAGTGCTGCTGTTTAATTGACCTCTGACCCTTCTGTAGAAGAGAAGGAAGCAGGCAGTGGTGTTATGCAGCTGTGTGGACACATTAATTCCCTCCTCTTTCGTTTTTCCCAGTCCATCTTTCAGCCATCAGAGTTAGCCACCTCATTGGCCAAGGAGTGCGTCCAGCAGGGCTGCGGCGTTTACCTGTTTGTCCTCTCCCAACAAGACGTGGGCGGGGCTTGGCCAGGGCACGTTCCGTATCTAACAGGTGGAGATCTGCACACCTACAGCCACCTACAGGTATTTCAGCAGCTCCTCCTATTGTGGCCCTGGAAATGCCCTATTGTAGATGCCCTATTTTAGATGGTTATTTAAAAAATTTCCACTACAGGGAGAACTGGACAGGGAGCGTTTCAGCACTGATTTAAAGAGGATTCTGGAGGTGGACACGGGCTACAAGGCTGAGCTCAGGATTTTTGTCAGCAAAGGTGAGAGATTTCCGTAGTGTGATGCGGCACCAAGTGTCCTTTAAAAAAAAAACCTGTGATTCTAACATTCGTACCCTTTCTCACCAGATTTACGTGTGTCCGGCTGCTATGGACTGTTTGTCCCTGGACCTAGCCCTGGCCGTGTCGCCATGGCAACCCTTGACAGGTGGACAACACTGGCTGTGGAGCTTGCCCACTCCAGAGCTCTGGATGAGACGAGAGGTGTAGCCATACAGGTGGGTTAATGTTCATGACCATCAACTTACAGTTTGAGTATCCATTCGTTCAGACTTGTTTGGTTTTTTTTTTTTTTTTTTTAACCATAATCCTCATCTCACCGCCTCCTGTGTCCCAGACTGTGTTGTCTTACAGCACCCAGACAGGAGACAGGAGGACCAGGGTTCACACTCTGACCCTGCGATGCTCACGTCACCTGCAGGATGCTTTCCGCCACTATCAGGCCCAAACACTGCTCACCTTTTACTGCAAGAAGAGTAAGGACATTGCACTGTAGATTAGAGGATTATTTAGGTTTAAGATCATAAAAAATATGTAATGCTTTAAAACCTGAACGACATTGTCAGCATAATTTCTTTCTAAAATTCTCTTAGTAAATGTTGGAAATAAGTAAACTAAATGAAACTTAGGAAGAATGAATAAATTAAATTACCATATGATACATTTTGTTTTACTCTATAAAATTCAATTGGAAATGTGATTTTAAAAAATGCTTCTGTGTAGTGTATTGTGCAGTGTTGGAGCGCCCTCTGCAGGAGCTGAGGGAGGAACTGCAGACAGAGGTAACGGAGGCACTGGCATCCTATCGCAAACACTGCTGCTCTACCTCAGTGTCTGCTGGACAGGTGAGCTTTGGAAACGTAAAACACACCTTGTCGTTTTGAATTCTTCCAGAAACATAAAGTTTGGAAATGTCTAAAAAATTTAAATGCTGTTTCCATCATTGTAGAGAAAAACCAGGACAACTCATTTTAAACTTTTGCTTTTACTCATTTTTTAGGCCTATTCTTCTATTATTTTTTAATTTACAAACCAAGTTTACCCTCTCATATCATCGTCATCTTATGTCCCTCTTTATATTCATCTGTATATGTCTGTTTGTGTTCTGTAGCTCGTCCTTCCTCAGTACCTGCGAGCTCTTCCTGTTTACATCAACAGTCTGAGGAAGAGTGAGGTGCTGCTGCCGGGCCTGAGGAGCTCCATCCACCAGCGACTGCAGCAACGCTGCCAGGTGCTCAGCATGGACACCTGCAGCACCGCCACACACTTTTATCCTCAGCTGCTTCCGCTGGTCAGTACAATCAACACATAGCGGTTTGTCATGATCATATTTATACTACAAAAAAACCCAGTTTGTCTTGATCACAGTGACGCCTCATGTATTGAGTTTAAATTCTGCACTACGAAATATTGACTCTGGCAGTTAAAAAGCAGCACGGCAGGCGGCACAGGCTATTTTGCTTTTGTACCTTTGGCTAAGCAGCATCACTAAATGTGAGTCAGATGCTCTGGAGAGATTCATTTTAGTCTAAATTTCACTCCTCTGTCGCTTTCAGCCACTTTCAACTGAGAACTCCAGTCCTCCAAACCCAGAGAAGGCGCTGCGCTGCTGTGCCGTCAGCCTGGAGACCAGAGGTCTGTATTTGGTCCACGCACCTCTCACTCTGCTGCTCTGGGTGGGCACCCAAGTCCCAGCAAGCACTCTTGTCGAGCTCTTTAACACCAGTTGCTTCTCCTCCCTGCCGTCCGGAGAGGTAAGAGATTACACCGACAGTAACCAAAGGCTGCAAGTGCTACAGTAGATTTAGCTTAGTTATAGTGACTACAACTGAAGACGAGCATTTTCCTCGAACTTTTTAACTTAACAAAACATTCTTTCTCACACCAGTAAATGATACAATAAGAAGCACATTAACTGTTAAAATTCAGCTATGAACACTATTTTTTGATTTATGAAAGAATCTTAAGAAAAAGTTATCGGGAGGACTGAGTTAAATGTGCTAGTTTGAAACGAGTAAACGACCATTTGATGTTTGTGTGTGTGTGTGTGTGTGTGTGTGTGTGTGTGTGTGTGTGTGTGTGTGTGTGTGTGTGTGTGTGTGTGTTCCTCCAGACCAAACTGCCAGTTCTGGAAAACCCTCTGTCCATCAGTATTCGATCCTTCATCAACACATTGAACTCCCAGGTGTCCTGCACCCGCAAGGTGAGCTGCTGACCTGTCCCATTCTTCACAAAGTATTTAGGTTGCTAAGTAATTTTTACAGACCCATACGTCCACAGTAAATTCATATCATGATAAATGTGTCAGTGTGGGTGTTGACTGATGGTGCCACCTCTTGTGTGTCTCTGTCTCAGCTGCGGGTGGTGAAGCAGGGTGACACCTGCGAGGAGGCGTTGCAGCGCCACCTGGTGGAGGACAAGAGTCCCAACGGAGGAGCGTCCTATGCAGACTTCCTCTACCACCTTCACATCAACTCTGTTCGGCTGCTGCAGTGACACACGCGCTCACGTCTTCTCACTTCTCCAGGTGCATTATCTTCTACAGAATATAACACTGCAGCGTATTAGTTTAAAAACAGAAAACAGGATTAGAGGAGCAAATGTATTATTAGACATTATTGCAATTTGGAAACACTAAAGGCCTGTTGTCATAGAATCAGGCAGTGCATGAGGACAGTTAAGAGATATTTATTTCATGAGTGCTGTGATATAACATGTACGACGTGTGCTGTGATGAATGTGATCTGTACTCTCCTGAAAATGTGTTTATGATAATTTATTCCTGCGTCATGGCAATTCTCTAATCCCCGCCCAGATTTGCAGGTATGTGTATCTCAGTGTGTGTGTGTGTGTGTGCGCGTGCGTCTGCTTGTGTGTATGATACACACAGTTGGATGTGTGCATCATGTCCTGTAGGTAAATAAAGGCTTTCACTGAACCTAGATGGAAATTTTACATGTTTTTGTACCACAGCACTTCAGCCAGGGAACCGAACATCGGTGGAACTGTCCTCTAATTAATGGCAGAGCAGTGAAGTTGTATCGTAGACGTCGTCCTGCAACAGCTGATGAATGTGTGACTCATGAAGCCAAAAGGGCGACTGTCTGACGCGTCCAAGTGGCTAATAACACTAATCGGCAGCAATTACATTGTTGAAAGGGTGGGAAGCACTCGAGCGTGTGGCTGAGGCAGGGGCGGAGTTGGAGCGGGATCGGAGTCGCACTGGTGTTCTTTTTATTTCACTCACATTCTGATATCACTCACAGTTTTGCAGCCATTCTGCCAACAGTTTTAGGTCTTTTCACCACGTGGGAGATGTGGTCAGTGCCAGAAATCCCTGGTTGGTAACAGACGTTAACATTTTTTCCTGGTGACTAGGCGATGGCTCTACTGCCATCGTCAAGGGAACACCAAAGTTATTTCATCCCCTGGGGAACATGAATGTCTGAACCAAATTTCATGGAAATCCATCTGTAAGCTTTTGAGGTATTTCACACAAACCAGCATCATCATCCCTTTGTTCATGGCCTGAAAAAATCATTTGACACTCTTCAAGCCAGATGATGAAATTTCAAGTGGCTGAAATTAGCCTTTGTGATCGAGTCGGTGTTGGAATGTGTGTAAGGGAAAACTAAACCCTCCTAAAAGTTGTTTGTAGGAAACTTTGATGACAGTTCGTGTTGTTGTGAGTGAAGGTGTTTTTAACAAAAGTTCCACAGAGAGAGAAAGGTGTCGACATTTGAGTCATTTCTTTTCCTCCTGAAAAATCATTAGACAGAAGTCACGAGTCAACTTTTTTTTTCCTGCAAGAAATGGTTTGTTTCTGAGATAATTAAGATGATTAAAAGCAATTTAGCCCTCAGTCTCTGTGAGTCCTTGGACTCAAAACCAAACCCTGGTCACACAGCTTGTATTTTTGGATTTAGAAACCCTCTTACCTTCCCAAATGTGCTCTATTCATCACAGTAAACGTCTGTAAAGAAATAAGCACTCCTAAAATTATAATAAGTTTCTACTGCTTTGTGCGACACCTCGGTAACCACATGATATCTTTCCAGTTTTTGAGTGCAGCACTACTGCACATCACACCCACTCTGGAGAAACAAAGACCAACATGGAATTTGAAGTTTCTGTATTGCAGATATCAAATCAGCGATGAGATCAAGGACTACCACAGTGCCTGCACAGTGCCGACCATGAAGCATGGAGGTGGGAGTGTGTCTGACATGGGGCTGCATGAGTGAAAAAGCTGCAGGGGAGATGACATTCATAGGTGGCACAGTGAATGCAAGTTTGTGTATCCAAACAGTGAATGAAAATATGGCTTCCAGTCTGTAGAAGCTTGGCTGGAGGGGGAATTTTCCAACATGACAATACGCAATTAACATGGACTCAGATATTTCACATGCAATGCAAGCCAAGTACTTAAATAACAATATCATTTCCATTATTTTTGATCCAGAGACATATGTCTCTGCGTCCTGGATGTGTTTAGAGACATTTCACCATGTCCTCCACCGCCTGACGCACCCGCTCTGCTGAGATGTCTGAATTGTGTCTTTCTAAATTCACTGCAGGGACAGTATAATTCTGCCTGTGATGTTTTGTGGATGAGCCTGTGAAGCGTGTCACCTCGTCCAGCTCGAATCCACACGAACAGACGCGTTTAGGCGCACACACGGCGGCGCGTTTTGGAGGCACAAACCAGCTCTCTCATATTTGCCCCTATTTGGAGATACGCACCGTGCAGGCGGGAGGTGTGTTCGATTACGTTGCCGCGCTTTGCCGTTGAGCACTTGGGTCCAGCAGAGGGCGGCAGAGAGCGCCGACTCCGCCGCTGCCAAGTAGTGAAGCCGCAACCAAGTCAAACGGAGCGTCAAGTTAGACGAACGTGGCAGCACAAGACCTGGCAGGTGGGGATTTTGGCCTTCAGAATAAAGTGCAAGTTTATTCTGAGATACCAAATGTGCTCTCTGGGCATGACAGGGAAAATATTCTGCCAAAAGATATGGAGAAAGGAGAAAGAGGAAATTTAACATCAGCAGAACTCACGCATAACAAAAACAACATGATTTTCTGAGTGTCAGCCCAAAATTCTGATTTTGGAAGAAGAGAAGATGCAAAAATGTGTAGAAAAAAAATAAAGATTCAAGGATTTAGAAAGACAAAACAACCACAACCAGACTCGGATGGACCACAAAAAGACACAAACTGACGCAAATCATTACGAAGAACTGAAACTATAAAGAGACTCAAAACAAAATGGATGCAAAATGACCCCAAAGAGTTGCAAAAGGACTCCAAAGAAGGAGAACAGACTCTCAGATGCATTGGTTCAACAATTTTTCTTTTTTTTTGGTCCTTGCTTCTTTACACCGGGTAGTATTTTTTATGTCTGTGCCCAGGGCCCCATTGTCTCATAAATCAATCTGTGAATAGAACAACCCAGCTATTCACACAGCCTGTTAAATAGGCTCCATTTCCATTCCCTCATCAACAGAACCAACTGCACAGCATCCTCGGACAGCAGTAACAGACACTGCATGCTTCATGAGAAGTGAATAAATAAATGACCCGCGTTTTATTGTGGAAATCCTAGCAGGAAGTCGCTGCGCTTGGGCCCTGCAGCTTGTTTACGGGTCGGTTGAGCGCGGTAGCTGTCAGATAGTGGAGAGAGAGAGAGAGAGGCAGAGAGAGGACACCCACCCCGGTCGCTTCGTCTTTCCATATCAAGCCCTCCGTCACTTTAAGCGCCTGCTGAAAGGCATTTCACCGCTCCACCGGCCGTCTAGCTGCTGGGCGGACCTGCACCCTGAACGCAACATTTTAGCACCAAAAAAAAAAATAATAATAATAATAAACGTAACCTTTTTTTTATACATATATATTTTAAATTGTATTTTGGCTCCGAGCTGAATAAGGAGAAGAAACGAGAGACATGGCCACGACAACCTGTACGCGATTCACAGACGAGTACCAGCTATACGAGGAGCTGGGGAAGTGAGTATCGGCTGTTGTGTGAATGTACGGGTGTCGGGTCGGGGGCTCGCTGGTCTGTGGTGGGGTTTGTCTGTTATCGGTTTGACGCTGGTTTCCATGCGGTGCAGAGCTGAGCTGAGCGACTCTGCAGGCCAGCAGTGCTCTGTGTGTGTCTGTGTGTGTGTGTGTGTGTTGCTTTTTCGGGATGACAGCTCTCAAAATACGCTGCTCTCTCTCTCTCTCTCTCTCTCTCTCTCTTTCCTCTCTTTCTCTGTGCAAGTCCAGCCTCTCTCTATCTCTCTCTATCTATCTAACGCGTGCCCGCTATTCTCAGAATATTTTTGCCATGTTCGTTTCGAGATCTTCAGCGAAGGCTGAGGAAAACTGCAGCAGTGTTTGCGGTTTTTTGACGTTAAAGTGCAGTGTCAGAAATGCCTTGAACCGCAGATGAAAAGAAGTCGGCGGTAGTTTGTAGAACGAGTACAAACACGGCGAATCGTGCACGAAGTCGTTTCAGGCTACGCACATGTCCGTTTTCTGCGTGGCACGTTCCGCGTGAATTACCTTGGAGAATTAATTAATGTCATCTGCAAAAGCCATAAAGCGAAGATCCGTTCAGATAAACTCATTATTCAGCTCACAGAATGAAATTATTGAGGCCATTTAAAGCTTTCTATTGTTTTCTGTTTGTTTTGAAAACCTCATTTGCCTCTGACCTCATTTTCTTTGGTTTCCATTTAAAGTTCTGAATTAACGCTATCTGCATGTATGCACATTTTATATAAACACGAAGAGGAGTGACAGCTCTCTCTCTCTCTGAGGAGGCTCTTGCAGCACAGTGGTGGCAGATAACACAAGATAAGACTTTCTGCACTGACACAGAGCAAAACAATCAATCTCCCTTTGTATTAAATGTGCACATTACTTTGTTTAGAGTATCCAGTGGCTTCAAAAAGACAGTGTCTCCTAAGAACCATATCCATCATGGTGTGGTGCTGCAGGAGATGGAAGAACAGCAATATGAAGTTTGAATATCACAGTTTCACTCTCTGTCATGATAAACTGACAATTATTAAACTAAACTGCACTAAACTGTCAAACTTAACTCATTAATGCCACGTAAAGGTAAAGTTTGAGCCCCACATATAATGTATAGGATAATTATGGTGATATCATAAGAGATAAAAATGAATGTACGGGTCAGTCAGGTCACCAAATTCACTCAGGTCTTTATATTTATAGTTATTCTATTATTAGCACAGGGCGGAGGAGTAAAGAGGACAATTGAGAAATCACTCCTCATCAGGCGCACATTGTTTACATTGCTGCCGCA
The DNA here is from genome assembly GCF_017976425.1 of Toxotes jaculatrix. NCBI lineage: Eukaryota > Metazoa > Chordata > Actinopteri > Toxotidae > Toxotes > Toxotes jaculatrix. The sequence continues at coordinate 4,228,725 of NC_054400.1, forward strand.
GAGTGTCATGCATCACGCTGCTGTTGTTTGATTATCATGCATATCACTGGTTATTTACTGATAGCTTGATTGGCCCCATGCCGTTTAGGCGTCCACCACTGGGATGATAACTGCAAGGAGAGCAACCAAAATGTTTTAAGTGCAGCGAACAGTACATGTTGTATTTATTTGTGGGTTTCATGTAGGAAAGGTTTGGCTCTGATGTCGTTTTGAGAAATACTGCGAAAGACGCACGTTTAGGAACTTTAGGAATGTTTTCTCCTTCTTTACTGAAAGTTTTTCTTTCTTTTTTTTTTTTTTACCTGTTGCTGTATGCAGTATATTCCACATACGTTTGAGACTGACAAGCCCAAACACTTTGGAAAACAGTGCCTCATAAATAACTAATATAGACGGCACTGATAGTGAATCAGTGAATAGCAATGATAAAGATCATGTATAATGCATAGAGTGTCTTTTGAGGCTTGTGTTCTCCTTCAGGGCTATTATCGTGTCGTTTTATTTTGCTTTTCATTGGAGGCTTTGCTTTCTAACTCCGCGGTGGTGAAGTGGCTTTTTGCCAGGACGCCAACAAGTGTAACACTCACATATTGGCAACAATGACAGGTTATTTTATGCATGATCAAGTTTCAAACATGAGCGTTTGTGTGTGTTTATTTGTTTTGTGTTCACTTACCTTCAACCTGTCTCGCCTGGTTAAATCAGCGGTTTGCTGTGTTTCCTGAAATGTCTACATTTTTATCTTGATTTAATGTCGGGTTAAAGCTCACAATAGAAAATATTTGGCACAAGTATTCACTACTTACGCACCTTTAAAGGCTCGTGCTGGTAAACCAACAGCACTGGGTATTAAATTAATAAACATATCAAGAGAAAATTAAGTTTTCTAGATGGATTTGTAGAATAAATACACTCACCTGTTGCTGTCCTGAAAAGTGTCTCTCAGAGGACAGTACCATGATGTATAGGAGACAGCCACTGTACTGAGCTTGGTGCAGGTGGACTAGTTCTAATCAGTGCTTACACCAGTGATGAGCAACGGATGACAGCTGTGTATTCAGCATTATGTTGGCATGTTGTGGTGCAAATGCATTGTTTCCATGGCAGAGAGGTGAGTTAGGCAGTAACGAATTTTAGAGAAGTTTATATGGATGTGTTTTTTCATCATGAAACTGGGTCACCATTTGAATTCAGTGTAAATGCTGTGAATCAGAGCTGTGAAAGTGAAAGAGCACGCTACATGTTTCTCAGATCCACCTTTCAAGCCTACAGGACGTGAGTGTTTGAAACTCAAAACATTTTTTTTATTTGGTGGGGTATTCCTTTAATAGATATTTGGGGGAAAAAAAGCCCAATATGATCGACCGGGTCGTGGTCAACCATGTTTGGTCGTCTGCCAAACTGGCTGCTACAGTAGACACAGGGATCAGACTGATTTACAACATTGCATCCACGATATTCTCCTTACACCCCATAAGTAATAAATATTGTTAGCAGGGAAGGTTTTGCTTGGCTGGCTCCAATATATCCCAAACCCAGTGAGACTTCATGCTCCGGTCTGGGCTCTTGATTAAAAAATACATTTGTGAAGAATAGAACTGATCAAAGTCTGTCTGCCTTGTTGTGTTTAGATAAATCTTAGCTTCCACACAATACACTCCAGTCAAAAGCACTGGATTTGAAGCTCTCTGTGCGAGGGAGACTAATCTGTACACCCCGCTCTGCGAAATATCGTTCATAGACTGATCTTATTGTTCACCCAGTCGCATAAAGCTTGGAGGAAAGGGAGCAGGTGTGGATGGCTAGGCGTTCTCATGATAATGCTCTCTGTAACTTTGTAATACTAATCCAACATCTGAGGAGAGCTAATTGTCGTGTGCTCACTCTGTACTGGTGTCACTTTCTTAGCAGGGCTTGTGGCATTTAAGCAGTGTGCCTTTGCTTTTGTAAGTTTAGCCTTTTTTTTTTTTTTGGTGTATATAACTTCCCGTATTTGCCACAGAATATGTTCTTTGAGTTTAGGATTTGGTTTGCTGTGGGCATCAGATGTTAGTTGGAAAAATGCATTTCTTTAGGCGATAAATTCAATGATCAGATATATCAGTTTCTTCTTATACTTAAATAATGCAGCCCTCAAAAACGAGATGATCCTTTGAATTCCTCATCATGAATTATGTTACAAATATCCAGCGAACCGTGCGGGATTTTCATGCCTAAGAACAATAATATGAACAGTCACACAGCCTTGAATGTCTCAGGTACTCGCTGAGAAACACGTGAGGTGACGGGCACCTCTCAAACGTCTCTGAAAAGGTCTTTCTGTCACACATCTGCTACAGTGTCTAATGATTCTACATCACAGGCGCCTTGTGAGACTGTAACACCACACCAGAGGCTCAGAGTTATCCGGTTACAAAACCCTTGACTGTTGAAGGCACCAATTTTTTTTCTAAAACAATCCGGGGTCCATTTGAATCCCTCCCTGTCCGCTCTCTGGGTGTCAGACAAGACTTTGAGGAGCAACGATTCACGGCCTGTTACCCTATTTAACCGTGTATGTGTGTTAAAGCACATTTAGCCCGGATGATAGACACTTACCTCACAGAGTGTGAACTTTCCAGGCACAGCTGTGGAGTTCGGTGTCAGTAACATATGCGTTTGTTTGTCTGCGTGTGTGGCTGGTGTCGCCCATGCAGTGCTTGTACACAACTGTGTGTCAGTGAGTTCCTTGCATTTGGGTCGTATTTCTCCACAGCGCACGTGGTCGCTAAAGAAAAGCACTTTGCAAGCATGTTGATTCTTTGCTGCTACGCTAACCAGAGAAGACCTGACCCCGTGATTTCAACTCACCTCAGCTTGTTGTGGGTTTTTATCTGGTGCTGAGACAGTGATGAGAGACCCTGTGAGTTCTTCTGGGTTTTCTGTCTCCACGTAGATGTTTCCCCGAGTGTCTGTTCATCCAAGTCTCACAGCTTTCACCTTTGACTCTGACCTCGCTGGTTGTCTGTAATGGTCTCAGTGTGGAGGCAGACCAGTGGCACCAGTCAACCTTTCACTGTCAGCACTGACAATACGGCTGGACCAGATCTAACTGAAGCAGCCAGGGCTTCCCAAGGCTGCATTTCTCTACACGGTGGCAAATTGTTGGGTTTGTCTGCTTTGAGTTGTGAATTGTGGAATCACAGCAGCAAAGACGAAAACTGGCTTTGTGAGCACATACCAAAGTTTAGCTCAAGTGGCTGTAAGTTATAGTGCTTTGTTTTTGTGCCTGATGTGAGCGCCTGTGCTCCGTGACAGGCTTTTTAAAGTATAGGAGCAATTCACTAATGCTGGGTTTGTGTTTAAGAGCCCATTTTTTAGTGCTGTTATTTATAATATGCTGACTGTGTATGAGGAACCTCGTGGGAGCCTATTAAACAGACAAATCCTGGCACCGTAGTCTTTTAATGTAGTTACAGTTAAAATGTGCGCATCAGGTGACATCAGGTTTATTATGTGTTGGGGCCTTTAGAAAAGCTGCCTTTGCAAAAAAATGTCTTCAGCAAAATCTCAGCCGTAAGGACCTCCACCATCTTTTGTCATTCATCGAGAAGTTGCAGGTGTGCTGATGACACCTTTCCATTAAACGATGATGAATAATGCAATTAGAGAATGTTACCTCAACTGAAGTCCAAACTCTGACGTGTGCCACTGTGAAATGCACCAAAGCTTGACACATGTCTTTTTTCTGTGTTTTACAGGGGAGCCTTTTCAGTGGTGCGCAGATGTGTGAAGCTGTGTACGGGACAGGAGTACGCCGCCAAAATAATCAACACCAAAAAGTTATCTGCAAGAGGTAAGCACATCCGTGATCCTGGATCTTTCATCGCAGGTGATGCTGATTCCGTGTGGACCTGGTCGTTTGTGAAGTGGGGTCTCAAACAAAAACAGTAAAGTTGTATTTCTCTGTTGTGAAATAACAGACAACTGAAAGTACAATGTGCAGGCATACAAGAGTGACTAATTTGTTCATAGTTTCTCTGTCCCAGTGGTCACCTCCCCACCTACAGTGTAGACAGTTATGTAAGTGAAATCTAGCAGCAGTTACCGCCTCAGATGGTGCTGCGTAGGACAAAATTTTATCACATTGGGGTCTGCGTATGCGAAAAGGAGGACAACGGAGCAGTCACAGAAGCTCGTGGCAGAAACGTCCAAATGCAGTAAGTGTTGTAGTGCGACGGCCTTTGGTGATCACAGTACAACACTAAATGTGGGCTTTTCAGAATTCCAGGTTCACCTCTTACACTGCTTCTCTTGAGTTAAACTAATCATTGAGGTAGATGAATGCAGTGGTTTCAGGTTCAGTGTCATGCACTCACGGTCCCCAGCTCAGATAAGCTCTCATGAACTGCTACCATCTTCACAAATATGAGCTTTTCTCTGTCTCATGTAATAGTAACCATTTATGTTTGAGTTTTGCATTAATCAGCCATGAAAATAACTGTAAGTCACAGCCCTACATATGACAAAAGAAAGATGGAGGAAGTCGTTTTAGTGTTTAATTTCTCCCACGTTACACGGCTGACAGATTTTTGTCTTCTTGAGTACCGCTGACGCATCCTGTCACTGTGGCGAAGGTTAATCTCTATTGCTTTTCCTGGCATTTTGCCATTAAACGATCATTTAATGGAGAGAGGAATATTGTAAAAGCACTAAGACGCTTAGCTTTAAGTTCTTTAGCATCGATTTGCTTGGAGAAGTTAAGCTGCTTCCAGTGTTACACTCTTTAAATACCTGGATGAAAGTCTCAGCTAAATGCTTCAATTATAATGTTTTACGATATAATGCTGTAAAAATATTTTACTAAAGAAAAAAAAAAAGATCTTTAAGCACGTTAATTAGCGTCACATGCTCTGCAGCCAGTGACAGTCGAAGCCAAAGCCAAAGCTAGATGCCAGCGGCCATGAAGACCAGTCCGGCACCACCGTGGTCGCTGTGGCTCTTCATACCAACATTTGCCCAGTGTAAATCTCCTGCTGCCCCTGCAGCCTCGTAACTGGAGACCCACTGCCGGGGCCCTGCCAGGTGGCACCACACTGACACTTGACTGTTACCCTGCCTTCACACACACACAAACACAGGGCCGCTGCTTGTGTGTGAAAATGTTGAGTGTGGTGGAACAGGCATTTTAACGGGCATTAGCCGAGGGCATCAACCTGGAATGCCTGATCTCACAAGTGTTAGTCTCAGTCAGGAGCACATGATTTAATCGGTATTACCCACCTGTTAAATAATTATTAGAACATCAGCACTGGATGCATTTATGAAATGATGCTGTGATGATATGATGTGGAACAGGCAGTTCTGAAAACATTAGACTGTAGTGTTTGTATTTTCAGGCTGAAGTAGTGTGTACTCCTTCAGAATGCAGACACTTGGAAACAGTGTGGTGTTAATAAATAAATTAGATGATGTTGTAATGCACTTTTGGCGTTGTGTTTCAGCATACTATTTCCAGCTCCACTAGACGTTACACAAAAATGGATATTGCTACCTTCACAATTGTTTCAGTGAAAAACACAAATGTGTTTTCTGTTTTTTAGCCATTCAGAGATTTGCAGGGGGATATATGATAAACTGGTATTTTCAGCTGTTTCAGCTGTCTTACTTAGCTGTGACCAAAAGTTTAACGCGTATCTTAACTTTAAATTGTTCCACTTTTTCACAAATTTATCCGTTAGTTTTTAAGTGACATCTTAAACAGAATTTTTCTTTTATCAAAACAAACAAAAAATAAATAAAAACAACAAGATGACAAACAACCATTTGTTAAATCTACATTGTTATTTGTGGTGTGCCATTATCCTGGACAGTGGATATGTCACTCTTGTCATATTTTGACTATATGTCAGAGCAGCAAGCAGCTTTTAATGAGATTAAATCCATCCCAGATTATCCTGCTGCTATTAGCAGGAGGTTAACAGTTAATCCCAGCGATTGGCTTGATGAGACCTAAAGCAACACTCACACAGGCACACACACACATACACACGGGATAAATAATTCACCTATAGGTTGTGCTATCATTGGACCTACACATTTGACTCCAGCTGCTTTATCAGGGAGTGCAGCTGCTTGCAGCTCTCCACCATATTTCGGAGGCACAGCATAATCTCCCTGCTTCAACATTTGATAGGAGGACTGATCTGACCTGACTGGGTGGTGCGCGAGGCTTGTGCTGCGCTCCTTACTAATGGATGAGCCATGTTCTATGAAACAGCAGAGCCGGCAGAGCTGCTGCATACTACTTCTACTCCAGGTGCTATTTATAGCTCCATGACCTATCTGACATGGGCTGCTACAGCCAGGTTTTAATGGCAGCCACGGCGACTTGCCGCTCTACTTTAGAAGTGGGGTTTGGTTTAGGTCGCATTGTTGTTGTAATATCTCTCAGACAGCAGGTAAGGCCGGTGAGCTCGGAGCCCCGGTTGCAGCAACTTAAGAGGAGCGTTTGTTTAGGACTGGCAGATGGAGATGGTAGCCGAGAGGAGGGAGGGGTCATGTGAGAGAAGGCACCCCAGGCACTTGGCAGCTGAGGGCCATGCGCCTGTACGCCTACATGCCTTTAGCACGGGACTCTCATCTGACTCTCTCTTTCTTTCTGACACACACATACACACACACAGTCAGCTACGCAGTGAATCTTTTACGGTTACAACAAGAAAGGACTAAGGATTTCTTGTTTATTGTAGTCGTTTATTGAAGCCGTGATGATTCACTGAGTCAAAAGTCATAAAATACCACTCGGTTATGATGTTAAACACAAGCATTCACGAGTTTGTGAATAAACATCGTTGTTTCCGTGGTTGTGTGCATGAAAGTGAGGAAGGATGAAATAAAATAAGGTACCACCCCATCTCCCTCCATCCCTTTCAGCCGTCGGTTAATGCCAATCCGACACATGTCAACAGGAAATGTAGGGCAGGTCTGCTGGGCAAGGCTTCCAGCCAATCACAGAGCTTGTTTATTGGCAGTGATCTCTGGACAGGGGATGCCAGAGGTTGCTGTATGGCCTTTATCAAGATAGAGGGTAGTTGTGCTCGTGTGTGAATATACAGGTGTGTGTGTGTGTGTGGGGGGTGTTTGAGATTCACCTGCAATGCAGCAGCAGTGATCTGACCTGGTTTTGGCCAGCCAGGTTTGTGTCAAAGTCAAATAACCAGGACGGGACAGATGTAGACACCTCAGTCGAGTGCGCATTAAACCTTATTATTAGGCCTTATTATGAAATCGAATCACTTTGGCTGTAATTGCACCAATAAGTAAAGCTTTTTCTCTGTTGTCTACTGAATCAATTACATTTCCACTGATGCTGCGATATAACTCCCCCCTCCCTCGAGGATCATGCGTCATCTTAAATTTCGAGGCTGTATTATGACTGTAAAACGTATAGGAAACAGCAGGACTCGTGACTTAAACATGGCCGTCTCCTGACCTCTCTGACCACAGAGCAATTTGTACCGAACGTCTCCGAGCTGGAGTCACAGTGATGTTCATGGTTATGTCGGGCTGTGTTTGTGGCTGTCTTTTTACATCTCCTGCCCTCCTGGGACTTAAGTCCTCTCTGTTGATGATTAACCCAAATTTATTCCTCTCGTCTCCTCTCTGCTTCTCCAGCATATTCTGTAGATTCCCGCAGACCTTGGGTTAACTCTCTCTGTGAACACTGGGTTCTCAAATGTTCCTCTTTGTCACCTGTCTCCTCCTGCTTGTCCTCTTTTCTCCACTTCCTCTCTCATTCCTCTCAGGACCAGTCCTCATCCTCCTTCCTTTCCCCACCCTCTCCTCTCATTTCTTATTTACCCTGCTGCATCAGGAACACAGGATTTGGTACCTGACTGACTGGCTGGCTGACTGACTGACTGACTAAATGGATATTTGGCTGGCTCACTGAGCTCTGAAGCAGCCTGCTTTGCCACTGCTACACGACCACAGTTGCAGACAGTAAACTCATTACAGGAGGTGGTGTTTTGATCCCATTTGTGCTGTGTGGTGCAAAAAAAAACGAAAAAAACAAACATAATTTTTTAGCTTTAAGGGACGGGGCATTTCAAACATGTTTACTTCTGAAAGAATTTCTTTTGAAAAGGTGGTGCAAGTATAACTGTCTGGTTACTGAAGTCTTTTCCCAATTACACTGTGGTGGCAACGTATTTGGATTATGTTCAGAGACACCATGTGCTCTGTGTGTACAAAGTGCACGACTGAAACACCAGAGACTAGAGTTTGTATTCACAGTTGCGTCTGTGGTTTAGGCAAAAACAGTACTTTGGTTAAGGTCAGGGTAAGAATGTGGTTTTTGTTGAATGCAAACAAACCTGTTGTGTGTCAAGTCACTGTGAACTTTTTTCTGCACTGAACCAGACCAAGATATTTCCCTAACCTGAACCAAGTGCTGTGAGAGTCTAAACATAGTCTAGAGTCTAAAGCTTTTGCAGATCAGGTGTATTTAAACATAATTTCAAGGAGACAGGGTTGGAACTTCAACCTGTCCGCTGTCCATCCCTCCCTGTATCATCCACCCAGTCAGCCACGAACCCATTTTTATTCTCAGCATGCACAAAACCCAGAGCAAACAGTGACTAGCTGTGGGAACGTCAAACAAGACTATGATGCCCTAAAGCGTCTTGCCAGTTCATCCACTGCCTAAACTCCGACCCTTCCCCTCACGCTCCACCGTTACAGAGCCTTGTATGAATGGTCTGCCATTGGCAGGTCATCATTCCTTCACGATGTTTGGCTGTAGGTTTATCTGCCAGCCTGATATAGCTGGCATAAAGGGCCTGAATGGTGACGTTTATTGTTACGGAGGAGGCTGCAGATTACGCGTACGGTCATCTCCAGCAGCAAATCCCAAGAGAAGTACTCCATGACCCGTATGGTTTTCCAGTCCCGAAGGATCTTAAGCTGAGGCTTAATATATACATTCAATAGTTTTTACCATTGCATTTAGCAATATGATTTCCACTTGAGCCTTTAGTCTTACAGTCCTACAAAGACGTGCAGATAACAAAGGCTCAGTCTGGCCATCTGGTAGACTAAGCTGAACCATCGAGCTTCCTCTGAGCCAGTTCTGTGTTGCAGAGTAACGTCAGCAGATGCCACCGACAGAGTGAAATGTGACGCTTGTGCTTATGATGTTTTCCACCATTTGACATTGTAGTTTGATGTACAACATATCTGGGAGTGTTCATCACAAGTAGGCAGTAGATAAAGCCACCCAGGGTGAGTTTAGCTGGAGTGAGAGCGCGGCAGTGAAAAGATGTGATCCTTCATGGAGAGTAGCCTCATATGGCATGATACCTTTCCCCCAGTGATAAACACAGATATCTCTTTCAGTGTATTTCTGAACACTGATAAACTGTGAAGAGATTCGTCTTTGGAATTTTATCCCATAAAGAGCATCTGAAATGGCATTTTAACACAGGAATAAACAAACAAATAAATTCAGTGTGTCCATAACCAAAACCAAAATGAAAAACAAATGAACAGAGCGAGAAAAAAATAAAACAAGTAGCAGGCGGTGGCCGGTGAAACAACTGTGCTTGGTGTGTATTAATCGCCCTTCCATTTTTCCTCCTTCTTTCATCCTCCTCCTCCTGTACCCCCCCAACACTCCTCCACTCCTCCACTCCTTTCTCCGCCTCGCTCCTCTCATCTTCTAAGACTATAATCACTGGGCTTACACTTCACTGTCACTCCTCAGTGCCAGCGTGAGTGTGTGCGCCTTTGTGTACTGCCGCTCTATTTGTGTGCCTGCATGTACTTTATGTGTGTACAGTATGTGTGTGTTTGTGTTTGTGTGTTTTTAAACCCATTCTATTGTACATGGGTGTGTGCACGAACACACATGTTTATGCCCTCTGCCTGTCGTGCTCTGCAGGCATGCACATACAGGGTGTTCCACCCCCTTGTGTGTGTGTGTGTATATATGTGTGTGTGTGTGTGTGTGTGTGTGGGCTAAGATTGCAGCTTGCTTGATAACCATTGAATCCAGGTTGGCCTGCATCATTAAGCTGTTATGTAAGTGTATATGCAATCACACACACACTTGTGAATGCATAATCTATACACTCAAGTGTGCTGGACCTGTTTTCAGAGAATATCATAACCTGGTGTCTTTCCTGTTAATTATTATCTGCCGTATAGTTTGGTTTTCATAAAGGCTTTTTACAGTATCTATGGGCTGTGGTTAATGAAGAAGTCGTCAGATAAACGTTTGCAGGAAGGAAGTGTAATGATCGCATTTTGACGCAGTTACAGACGCTTATTTTTTTTTTTTTTAGAAGAGCTTGTCAAATATATTTTTGGTACATTTTGACTTTGCATGAAAAATGCTGTGCAAATAAAGTCTGAGTATGATAGAAATAGGTTGAAAAGTGTGTATCAGAAATTAAAAAAAAAAAAAAAAGCACCTTTGCAGATGTTTTATGAGGCAGGAAATTAAGTCAGCACATTTTGTTAGACTTCAAAGATGCACACAATCTGTGTCTACACACAAAGTGCTTCAGTTGGGTTTTTAAGTCATCCGTCCGTGTGCGTCTAACGTAACAGAAACGGTGCTGTTGTAATGAGTCCAGCTGTCTAACTCTATATATTATATTATCTATATATTATGTTTTCCTTAATAAAACTGGGTCTGAGTTTGGGGAAAATATTTATTTTGCTGTATGTTGAAAAGACACAACAATGACTATTGACTACTATTGTTACTACTGTTATTATGGCATAACTGTTGAAAGGAGCAGTGCTCAAACTGGCAAACATTTGTGCTGCGCCTTTGTATTGTTCATTCGTTGATTCCTGCCCCCACGTTAACATCCGAACCCTCGTTTCAATAGATGCATCGAAGTAACTGTTTTACTGATAAACTGTCCATCCGTCAGTGAAGATACTGTGCTTCACCAATGATCCAGTTCAAACCTGCTGAAGCAGCATACCTTCTTAATGCTTTCAGCCTTTTGGGATTTAAACCCACTGGATGGACCTACGTACTGTAAATTGTTTGTCGTTGTTTGTGTGTCTGATCTCTGACATATCTCGCAACGGTATTGTCAGACATTTTCACGCTTAGCTCCAAAGTGGCTTGCGGTCGTAATGAAACGGTGTATTTGCAGTCATACTTTAAGAATAACTCCTCATTATCTCTTTCTCTCTCTTCCTCTCCGTCTGCCTGTCCCTGTCGCCCTTCAGATCACCAGAAGCTGGAGCGAGAGGCTCGGATTTGTCGCCTGTTGAAACACCCCAACATCGGTGAGGATATATCTTTTTTTAATTTTTAATTTTTTTGATTTTGCTTCACATCCATTTATTACTTCCTATCACAAAACAAATCACATTTCCACTGCTTTTTATAAAGTGAGGTCAGTTTGTTAGTATTAACTAACTAAAAGATTAAAGCCATTTATTACACACGCAAAAGCCAATTTATCTGATTACCACAAAAAATGTGGTAGTAGCAACATACAGTAGTGTAATACACAATCTTATAATATTCATGTGTTCCTGTTGATTAAGTCGACCCCCTTATTGCCAGAACTGTACCATACTGTGGTTTCCACCCCACACTCACACTCTGAGCCCCCCTTTATCTCTCGTTTTACTTGCTTTTTATCCTCCTAGTTAAAATGCAGCAGTTCCATCACATAGTTTATAGGCGATGAGGCAAGGATCTGATAATAAAACACATTAGAATAATGATAAATACAAGGAAGAACAGAGACTTATCTCTCAATCTGTTTATCTTTCTCTTCCAGTTCGTCTTCATGACAGTATATCAGAGGAGGGCTTCCACTACCTCCTGTTTGACTTGTAAGTCATCCTTCCCTCCTTCTCCCCTCCTCTCCTCTCCTCTTCATACTCACTCATCTTTTGCCCCTTTTCTTCTTCCTCCTCCACCTCGATTCCCAACCCTTCCCTACGTATACAATTACATAACTCTCTCCTATATCTGCCCCCCACCACCACTGCCGCCCACTCCCTCCACATCCATCTCTCGGCAATTCCCTCTAGTTTCCATGGTAACCGTGTGGTGGGAAGGGGGAGGAATGGAGGATTGGGGGAGAGAGGGGTGCCACAGGAAACACGAAATGAAGAAGGAACCCTTGCTTTGTAGCCTTTATACCCCACCCATCCCCACCTCCTTCCAATTCTACTGTCCTAATTTTAATAAATGTGTGTGTGTGTGTGTGTGTGTGTGTGTGTGTGTGTGTGTGTGTGTGTGTGTGTGTGTGTGTGTGTGTGTGTGTGCGCGCGCGCGCAGGGTGACCGGAGGTGAACTGTTTGAGGACATCGTAGCCAGAGAGTATTACAGTGAGGCCGACGCCAGGTAGGAGCGCAGCCTTCACCCCTGTATGTGTGAAAGGGCTTCTCCTTGTCCTTCAACGGTCTGTGTCTTCTGTTGTCTTCTCCTGTCTTTTTTTTTTTTTAGTTGTACGTATTTTTCCTTTTCTTCTGTGACTCTTTTTTCTACTCTTCGCTCCTCTTCCTCTCACTGTCCTCTTCTGCTTTTATGTTCTACTCTGTTCTCTCTCTCCTTTTCCCCTGTTTCTGCTCCTCACGTCATTTCACTGCATGTTTTCTTATTCTTTGCTAATTTTTTCTCTTGACCTTTGTTCTTTTCATGATTGTTTTCCCCTCTTCTGTTTCTGTTGCTTTTCCTCATCTCTCCCGATGACTGTTTTCCTTTTTCTTTCTCTGTTAACTTCACCAACTTTATCCCCTCTTTTCACTGCCACAATTTCTTTGCTCCTTTCTTCTTTTCCTCCCTCTTCTTTTGATCTACTCCTCCTCTGTCCTTTCGCCTCTTCCTTTACATCAGTGCCACAGTACTTCACCTCTCACACTGACACAGGAGTTACCTTTATGTCCAACCCAGGGTTTGACCAAAATGGGTTTTCAAGACCAAATCAGATTTTTAAAAATCAGCTTTTCAGGTTCTCAAATCTGCAGTGTGGTGAATGTTGTTGCTGAGCCTATTTTGGACTATGAAAAGTTTAATTCAAGTGAAATTGACAATGAATGGGAGTTGAGAGCCTGCGAGTTGGGGCTTAGTTCAGATTAAAAAAGTGCAGGGCGCAGCAAGAAGCACAGGGAAAAAGACGGATGGTTGACGGATACATCTTTAAATTCTGTCTTCCTAAAAGAACAATACATATTTATAAAACACAGCCTCTGAAACAGTAATGAGACCATGACTCTGGAAACTCTGAAAACCAGAACGTAACAGTTACCTCGCAATTATGAAAACTGCATTATTGAATTATTGATACTTGTAATGGTATCAGCAAACTCTTATTGGTCAAACCTTCGGTATATTTCTCTTACATGATGCAGTTAGCTTGGCTGGTGCAGGTGGTCCAGGGTACACCCCTACACTGTTATGCTGCCCCCTTCATTTTTCCCCTTTGTGCTTTCCCTCACTGAAACAGTGGGAGAGATAAAAACAGGTGTGTAAGCAGAACAAAACAAATGGCCCTGCCCACCTGTGGTGTTTGCGTGTATGTGGACAGTCTCCACTTCTGTCTCTCCTTTCTTTTCTTGATTTTCATTCAGTCCTTTTCTCTACTTTCTTTTTCACCCCCCCTTCCACCACCACCACCACCACCCATGTAGTTTTATATCTCACCCCCACCACTCGTGCTGACTCATCGGCACACACAGTTCACTTTGGCGGAAGAGGAAATGGAGTAGCGGGGGGGTGGACAGACAATAGGCTGAGAGAGACACTTGAAAATGTCAGTTGTGATGTGGGTGTTAGTCCATTTAGCAACAAGTGAAATGAATAGTCTGATACTGGAGAAATTCACGCCAGCGTGGTTCTGTAAACGGTCGTCTGTAGCCCTGGTCTCTGTTCCTAGTTTCTTGAGAACAGTGAACTCAGGTAATTTGAGCAAAGTCTGGCTTCGCAACCAGTTTGTATTACATTAGAGTCAAAGGCTTAAATACCTGCGATGCAACAACTGAATAAAGAATGACCTTTTATTTTTTAGTTTCCTGAATTGAAAAATTAGATATTCTGGTTTTGTCCAGATCACCGCTCTAACTCACACAATAAATGTAATGCATTTATTTGTAATTTGATTCACTTCATAGCTGTTTTTTTAATACTGTATAGAATGCAAAAGATTTTCTGTACCTCTTAGCTCATAGGACGGATTGAATATACATCACGGAACCTCAAATTATTTTTGATCCAATTTTAACAAAATATTCGGGGAAATGTTAGTGTGACTGGATGACAGCCATCTCTCACAGCAGCAACAATGGGTGGCTAAGAGCCCCACCTGTCACTCACAGTGATTTGCTCGCTTTAATGCAAACATACAAACTTGTATGGCCTTTTAAAACCGTGCAGCTACCAACTATTCTTTTATATATTAATTATAATAACATTAAAGAGAAAATCCCTCTTTAATGTATTAAGTGCTGTTTACACCATATCTGAGGCAGCCACAGAGACATGTATAATACAGAAACCGGACTTTCAGTCGCTAAATTTCTGTCACGATCGATGACTCAAACTGTTTAAGAAATAACAAACTGACAGGCCTTCATCCTTCAACACAGCAGAAGCACACTCATTTACACACACACACACACACACACACACATCTTATAACCAAATGAATAACTATATTGCTCCTTCAAAGGAAAGAAAAAGAGAGATAGATTGTGTGTGTGTGTGTGTGTGTGCCTCTCTAAACCCCTAGTGATTGCTGACTTTCCCACCCACCTTGTAACCCTTGCAGTACTCCACACCTGGTGTGCACGCTAGCCCACACGCACACACAAATACGGACACGCACTTTCCTTTCCTTTCCTTTCCCCTCCCTTCTGAATGTCAGTCATCCAGGCCAGTCCGTCCCCCCCTCCACCCTCACTCCCTTGGAGACCAGCAAGAAGTGGGACTAATTAGCGACAATAATTAGTCTCTCTCTCTCACAGACACACACGCGCGCACAGACACACACACACTCATGCACTCACATAGACCCCAAGCTGTGCTGCATCACACCTTGTCGCCCCCTGACAGAATCTATCAGAGTTTCTGTTCAGTGGTGTTTGAGTGGATCGAGGCTATTACGGGTAAAACTTCAGAGTAAATTACACCTAAAGCTCAGTCCAGAGATTTTTCCTCACTGACGAGCAAACAGCACAGCACTTCTGAATTATGAAGTTGTTCTAATGTGTTCGCAAGTAATATTCTAATATTCAGACACCTTTTAGGACTAGTCTACAAACCCCTGACAAAAACCATCTGAGTCTTTATCTATTTAGAAACTGATGCCGAGATATTGGATCAGGGTGGAGAGATGCAACCATGCACTCTGTGTGCAGATCGTGCTCCACAATTTAGTGTTAAAGTCTGGTTAGTGCTTGATGCACGGGGTCATTGTTAGACCTACATATCGATGGTGTAGGTTTTAGAGATGTTTTTTTTATCTCCTGATACCATCAGCACCACAAAGACTAGACCGACTTCTGTAAGTGAAGAGTCCATATTGTTCTGGTGTGTTTATAGCTAAAATATTGGTTGCTGCAGCTTTGGTTCTCTGATACACTGCCATGGATAGTTTATGCTTTAGTTTGCATGTTAAATATTTCACAAGATTATCGTGTTGTTTTTGTTTGCTTATATATCAGTTGTCACACGGCACTGAAAACATTCCAGGAAACCGGGATTGAACAAACTCTGGTCCTCTTTTGCTTTATTTCAATACAGTGTGTATTTTAGTATTGAAGGCGTGGACAGACATACGAGAGGGCGAGACTCTTGACACACAGACTGGCTCTGTATTTGATTTTCCTCTGAATATCACTTTACTTTCCTGCGGAGAACAGTGGGACATTGTAGCTCAAAGTGCTGAGCAAGTCACATTTTCTGGCCAGTGTGATGAGGGCTGCACTTTTCTCCCTCTTTGCCCCCACCAGGAGTTCACAAACAGACAACTCCCTTGGAATGACATAATGGTTTTGGACTGTGAGATAGTGGAGTCACACAGAAATGGACGAACAAAGGAGTGGGATGGACACGCTCTCCCGTTTCTAAATACCATAAACAATGCATCACTCTCAGGTCAAGCCATGTGTCCATGTACTCATCCAGTAAAGCTTCCAATCACTTTCATTTTATATCCACAGTAAGAGAAGAAGTCAGCTTTAACAACAGGAGCAGGAGGTGTGTGTAATGGGACAGAGGGCTGGTAGTAGAGAGTGTGTGTTATTCTCTGTGGATCCCAACCACTTTTCTAAGTCAGGCAGGAGCTTCCTGGAAGAATAAAACACAGAATGGGGAGTAGACAGTGATATCGTTTATGATAGCTACTAATAACTGTGTGTTTCCATGTCACTTCATCCGTCCATCATGAACAATGTGGAAGACACTGTTGAAAAAATATTAAAAAGAAAAAACAAATGAGACCCGCTGGCTTTAAGGAAGAGCTGCAATTAAAGGCAGCATTTGTTTCTGATTGGTGCAGATGAGGGACTACGCCATTCGTGGACAAAGATAAATTCATTGCATCTATGCTATAATTTGTTGCCTAGCCTTTAGAGAAATATTTTGACAGCTCTATGGATTAAAAATCAGGTTAAACTTTCTGTTGAAGTTAGCTCAGGACGAGAGCTGGGGTCTAAGGTTAAAGAGTGATGTAGGGTATGCTCAGAAGTGTGCTCAGCTGTACCTATAACTACACCTAAAGTAATTTCACAGCCTGAAGTAAATTATATCACTGCAGCAAGGTGAGAAGTTGAACCAGCGGAGGTCAGCAGAAACAAGATTTTCAGCTGCATTAAGCTGCATTGTTCTTTAAAGTTATAAATAAGGGCAATATTGAGCCCAGCGATGGTTGTCGCCGTCAAATGAATATTTATCTCCTTAGTGTTCAGCTATGAAACAAATAAAATTAATGATAGAAGGAGGTTCTTGTTATGTTTGGATACAGATTTAGGTTTCAGATCAGGAAATGAGCTGAAGTCAGTAGGAAGTCCTCAGAAAATGTTCTTTTAAGCTTGAGGAGCGTCACATTATAAGCTGTGTGTACATGTAGTGTTATTTTCTCCATTTGTGTGTGTGTGCGTGTGTGTGTTTTTATGAGAAAGCATGCACATATATCTCTCTCATTTTCTCTCTCAGTCCTCCCACTCACTAGACACTGTGTGGGTGTGGATCCTGCAGGCTGCCTGTCTCCTTGCGCCTGCTATTAGTCACATATTCTGCACATTACACTCTCTCATTGCACCAGGCCTGCATACACACACATTTAAATGTACACACACGCGCGCACGCACAGAAACACACACACAATAGAGTGAGGTAGGTACGTGTATCTCTTTATAGTACGCACACACTCATGTGTTTTCCTTTCAGTGATGGAAAAATAGCCTGGCATCAGCCCACCAGTCTTCTATGATTCAGGCTCATCCTATACATAAGTGTTCCATTTCTTTCATGTATTCTTATCTCTCTTTGCTCTTCAACACCTTCCTATCTCCTCTTTCACAATCTGTCACTTTTTTCTTTTGGTTTCCTCCTCTCCTCTCCTCTCCTCTCCTCTCCTCTCCTCTCCTCCCCTCTCCTCTGTCAGTGTTGTTGTGATTTTTTTGTCTGGCAGATTGTTCTGCTGTGGCTGCTCTTGTCTTTCATCATGTTTAAAAAAGCAAAACGAAACGTTTTTGTCTCCTCCACCCGCATTTCACCCTCCCACCCCTCCCCTTCCAACATCTCTATCTGCATATATCTCCCTCTCCTCCTCCTCCTCTCTCTTCTCTTCCGCCTGTTTTCTGTCCTCCTCCTCCTCCTCCTCCTCCTCCTTACATCTGACATCTCTGCCACTTGGCCTCCTCTACTCTAACCTGTCGTTTTCTCATCTTTAATTTTGTCTTATTCATTTCACGTTGGCCTTGCTCCTCACTCTGTTCACCTGGCATCCTCTTTCTTCTCCCGCACCCTCCTCCCTGCCATTTCTCCACCTTCATCCCCCTCTGTACACCCCTATGGTCTTTCTTTCCCCTTTCACTCTCCACCCTCCACCTCCCCACCGTCCCTCCTCTCTCTGTTTTGTCTTCACAGTCACTGTATCCATCAGATTCTAGAAAGTGTCCATCACATTCACCAACATGACATAGTGCACAGGGACCTGAAGGTTAGTATATGTAGAGGAGCATCTGCATCCCTCACCCCCCTCACCTTCCCCTTCCCCACAACCTTTGCCTGCTTCCTTTTCCTCCTCCGTCCCCTTTCCTCCTCCCTCACTCCCTTCCTTCCTTCCTTACTCCTCCGTCTCGTCTGTTCGTGTCGTCGCTGTCAGTTGCTCGTCTGATGTCCGCCTGTCCGACTTGTCTCTCGGTATGCTCTCATGTCTCTCGGTATGCTCTCATGTTTCCTCTTTTTTTGCTTTTTTAATTGTATTGTGTTGTATTTTTGATTTTACGTGGGGGACCCCAGGCCTGCCTCACCCACCCTGCGCCCCCCCCGTCCTCTTTTCAGTCATTTTACAAACAACCACATGACAAAAGCTCCTGTTGCACTGACTGACAACCAGATCAATCAATGAGTGAATGAGCCTTGAACACACACACACAAACACACACACAGTCATCCCCAGTGAGCACGCAACCGTATGCAGGTATAATAAATATCCAGTGTTTACACATGCCCATGAATCAGTTTGCCCCACCAGGCTAATTTAAACATCCACAGTTATATCTACTGTGTTCTTCATTGATTTTTTTTCCTTCCCTCCTCCTTCCCTCTCTCTGGCTTTGAATTGTTTATTTTATTATATTGATCCCTTTATTCTCAAGACAACCTCAGTACGTCTTTATAGAGGAGATAAGAAGCACAACAAAAGAACCGTGATTCATTTAAACCACTAAAGATTTATTGTGTCTTATGATATTCTTATAAGCATCTTCTGAGCTGGTGGCTCGTGTATGAAGATGCTTTTATCTTCAGTCCTGAATTTTACCTCAGGGGAGTCAGTCAGTCAGTACTCAAACCAGCAACAGTGTCACAGTAATCCCTCAGGACAGTTACACAGGATGCTGTTGTATTTCTGCTTCTCACTCTGGTCCAGAGATTCACTACTTTTTACTGTTCAGCTAATGCTGAAGCAGCACTTCCTCCCTTTCTGAGGCTGAAGCCACTTACGCACGCTCAGTTTACACATTTATAAATTCTTTACATATATTCTCACCTATGATTTATAGAATTCAGTGTTGTGTATTGTCACACTGCTATGATCAATGAGAAATATCTTTTATGGCAAGAGGAAGCAAAAATGAAGGCTTTTTCTCTGAAAGAAAAAAAACTGCTTGTTCTATGACAGTCACCAAATCACCGTTTTGAACATCTCTGCAGCCCTCAATTTGGGCTTTACTTTGAGCCAACAGGCCTTCATTAGTATCTTATAGCAATGGTTATTAATACTCAAACAATATCTGCAGCTACTGGAAATGAATGTTGTATTACAAGTAATTCTGTGGAGAAAGCTTAAGCTTCTAAAGTCGAATCTAATTATTCATATAATAAACATAAAAAGCACAAAAGGAAAATACGTCTTTAATGTGTCAAAATATAGTTTTATGGCTTAATCAACAAAATATAAACATAATATAAAATTGTTTAACTGTAAATGTGTGATTTAAGTCACTACAACATTGCATTTGTAATGTCGGCATAATACGGATACGTACATTTAGTAACTACAGCATTATTAAACCATTTGCTGTAAGTAAAGCATTTGTAGCCGTTCCTTTTGTTTACAATGTACTTTTCGTTCAAGGAGATAAAACAACAGTAAGTAATAAAGCAATTTATCAGTTCACAGAAAACACCTTCTCCAAAATGGACAATTCACAAAACAGGTTCAACGTGTAATTTGCCGTCGCACACTCTGTTGTCACAGTGTGAAAAACAAGACCGGATCATTTGAAGTACCATGGTGCATTTGTGGCAGTAAACTGTAGACCTAATTATCCAGTTCCTCTTTGAAGAATACTGTAAAGTGGGGAAACTTGCTAGTTTGCTACAGAATTGTGAACAAACATAGCTTTTTCTGCAGCAGCAGCAGCAGCAGATTAAACACACAGTACATGCACAGAAACACTACTTAAACACAAAGTGCTCAAAAAGCCAGCTGTTGTCTTACGGTTAGGATTTAGCTGCACAGTATATATGACTGCAAATTGCACCCAAAGTTCAGAGATTTATACTTAAACAAGAGGGTGATAAGAGAACTCTGCAGAACGGATTTTAAAATACAAAAAATATTGAACTTGAACGCAGGGGAACGTTTGGGATGACCTCATTCTGCTGAGCAGCAGATACAAACACAGGCACATGAGCAGGATTCTCATGCTGCAGGTTACTGCGCTCAACAGCTGACAAAGTGTGTATTTGGGCTGTAGATGTGACCTGCCTAGTATTTATTAACGGGGAGACCTTTAGAAACAAGACACAGGATTCTAATTTACAGCCCTGAACTTTACAGCCACGCCAGTCCATCTTTCTCTCTCTCGCTCTCTCTGTTTCTCACTTTCTGTCCCTCCCTCTCTCTTGTTTCTCTCATGTTATAATATTTCGCAGACTGGCCAGACTCCTTCCTATTACTGTACGTCAGCCCTCGAGGTCCTGTGTTAAGATTAAAATGGCCTCCTATAAACAGCATCTAGTGGTTTTAATTGTTGATTTAGGTTTCTTCAAAAATACTTTAGGTGGTTTTCACTGAACGCTGCAGAAACCCTGCTTTGATTACAAGAAATCTTGGGATCATTTAAAGTTGCAAGAGACCGAATTTTTTGTGATAGTCGCATTTTTCCAAATCTATATATAACTGAATCATGAAAATGATTTATTGTGGGAAGCATCTGGTATTAAATAAAACATCAGATGGCGGTTAAAAGTCACCACAGTTTATTCAGAGTTTTCTCACACAAGTCCAAGATGCTGGGATGGAGGAGGTTTTTCTGTGAGATGCAAGTGAAATCAAGATGACCGCGTAAATAATGAAAACTTCAAGGCCGCACACAAGAAATAATCCATGCGGATGTGGTTGCTATGGCAATCTGTGAACTATGGCACACGGTGTAAAGTAAATGTGTGTAAAATCCCACAAGCATCAGCTGTATGCTGATGGTTGAGCCTTCGCTTGCAGCTGCAAGTTAAATTTTTATTTTTAATGCAAGCATAACACTACAAATCAATACTTCAAAGTAAAAGCTCTCTGCAAGTTATTTTAAACCTTCACCCTAAAGCCAATTCATTCTCAAGCATAAAAGTTATTTTTTGACCTTGGAAACAGGAGTACGGCAAAAACAAATGCACAGCGTGTGATTCAAGACTTAAATGACAGCTGTCTAACTGTTGGGGCATGTTGTCCAATCACAGCGCTGCAAAAAAAAATCAGTACTGTCACAGTCGTAGCATCACATACACATCTCATTCACCCATACACACACGAATGCTCATTTATTAGCCCTCACTCCTCCTTTTCAGCGATGCACAGGTCGGCAAGCTGCTGCTCTCTCATTTGTAACTGGTCGATTTGACTAATGACCTGTCACTTACCCAGGGTGGAGCAGCAGTTTTTCATATTCAGAGCTTTTTTCTGTCTGTGACAAATCAATTC
Source organism: Toxotes jaculatrix (assembly GCF_017976425.1). NCBI lineage: Eukaryota > Metazoa > Chordata > Actinopteri > Toxotidae > Toxotes > Toxotes jaculatrix. Next base: position 4,250,396 of record NC_054400.1, read on the forward strand.
ACAGCTGTTCAAACCTGAGTGTTTGAACCAGGAAATGAATATAAATAAAATGAGAAAAGCAAAACAACTGTGAATTTTCAGCTTTTGCAGCCTCCTCTGCTTTTATGACCTTAAGCACCTTTACCGATGACAGTAAAGTCATCAAGTCATGGTTTGCATTTTCGATCAATATTTAGAAATGCAGTCATGTTAAACACAACAGTTAAGGGTTGAGGATTTTTCATTTTATTTTTTGTTTTAATGCACTCAGAAACACACACACACACACACGAACAAACGCCCCTCCCTCTGAACTTTGATGAATTTTGACCTAGTCAGTGCACAGGAAACAGACATGCACAGCCAGGCTTTTATCCTCACACATGCAACACCCCAACTGTGCGTGTGCGTGTGTGCCTCCCATAGCTGGACCCAGGCAATGTACATGGCCCTATGCACACATGTATGTGTTGTCTGTCATATATATATATATATATATATATATATATATATATATATATATATATATATATATATATATATATATATATATATATATATATATATATATATATATATATATTGTGATATATATATATATATATATATTGTGATATATATATCACAATTTTTGACTCTAGATGTCGGGAGGCTAACTGACATCAGAGTGACAGCTCTTGTTGGCAGAGGCCAGGTCAGCTGGCAGTAGACATGGCACTGGTCCCACACACATCTTTTAAATGTTATTAATTGCACAATGACTCACTCCTTCCCTTGCCTCCTTCATCAACGCCTTCTGTGCCCCCCCATGGCCAGCCACATTCTCACACCCTCTGTCATCAGCCAAGGCCCCGCTGGCTAAAACATGGAGGGAGGTGGTGTATCTAGAATCCACCTGCAGCCAACTGAACAGTAAAATGTTTCTTGGATGAGCATGTCCATGGATACGCTCATCGGCAAGGAATAGAGTACACACAGAGAAGAACTTAGAGTCTGTCCGTTGGTTAGTTGCAGAATAAATTGACTCAAAGGAATCTTCTGTTGCAGAGCACCCACAGTTTTAACCTTCCAAACCATAACTACAGCTAACCTCCAACTACCTCCCTGATGAGGGTGACTGACGACACTGCGTGTGCGCCGTGGAGAGTTCAGGCGCACCTACAGAAGTCGTTTAAATGTTAAACTCAATTTTTCTATCGGGCGCTCAACGTGGAAGAGCAAATAAGCACACAGCCCATCTTTGTGCGTCAGCTTTGTGATTTATGGTGATGCACATCACAGAAAATGTCAGTGGTCTATGAAATGTATATCCCAGTAGGCTGAAAATTGGGGCCACACAATGGTTAGCTAAGTTAGCACATGTAGCTAAGTAGTAGGGAGTAAAGTAAGTAAAACCTGGTGTGTTCTTAGTTGTGGGTCAGCCAAAGGCAATGCAAGGCTAAAGTGTGACACTCGGCAACAGGAGAGCCCTTTGAACCCCTGTTCTACCCCTCATCCCCACCCCACTTTCCCTCCCCTTTCCTCCCCCATACCCCTGGCCTGTGCACGGGATTGTAGCGCTGCTCAGACTAACATGCGCCCCCCCCTCCCCCCTTGGTGTTTGCATGCAGTCATTGCATCCAGCAGATCCTGGAGGCGGTGCTTCACTGCCATCAAATGGGCGTGGTGCACCGGGACCTGAAGGTGAGTGATGGGGATCACCTTGCTGTCCCTTGAAAGTGTGCTTATATATTTGTGTAAGGGGGTTTGCGGGTGTGTTATTTGTGTAGTCTGTGTACGTCTGATAAGTTGATGGGAAACTGTCTGTGATGTTGTAGGACATAATGTCACTTTCAAGTCCTGAGGAACCAGGGAGGGGTTTGAACCATCACTTTCCTCCTGAAGTCTGATTAAAACATAATTTCTGTATTACTCACTCTACATAATACTATTTAGGTCTATGAAATGGTTGGTTGTATAAGTAGAAAGCCATTCAGAGTCAGGCCAAAGCTCCCTTACCTACTCATAGCCACAGTAGTAACTGTGAGACAAGTCAAATACCACCTCCGACCTTTCTGTGGCTGTGTTCTGCCACACACACCCTCCACCTTCTTTTCCTGTTGTGTAAACACCACTTCCCCCCAGTCTGGGGAAGGTCGGAGGTTTCAAGCATGCCCTGCTGGTCACCCTGGCTGACCAGTACCTCCACTCTTTAATCTTTCTGGAACTGGATTTAGTCATTGCTCAGATGACCCTGTTTTTTTTTTTCGGTCGATGGATCGATCTAAGGTGGCCCAGGAGGATACTTAACCTGACCTCTGGTTCATTTACGAGTCAAACAGCGAGATGTTCCCTATTGATTATCAGACACCCTGTGTGTTTTCATTGCCTCTGTACATGAGTTAATGACCCTCAGTGCTTCGAACATGACAGTTCCTTTTCTGTAAACGACCATCAATTAACTCATGGTGTTGTGACATTTGTTTTGGCTGGTAGCACAGTCTTTTTTAGGGGTGGAAACTGAGAGCCAGTTGCTAATTTTGAACTGGTTTCTTCGAACTGTTGGATTGCTTAATAGATGTCTTTTGTAGACTTCTATACGTATGTCATGTGGTTCATATTACGCTTTGCTCTCAAGGGTTTTTTTACTGAGCAAGAAACTGAAACTCAGCCTTGTTTAATGTGACTGCTGACTGAACTAACGACTAAAATTTGGCTTAATGCAGTGCTTGTGGAAATGTGTCCCCCAAACCACAGATAGAAATCAAACTGCTTCCAGTCCTTTTGCTGTCTCGTCTCGTCTTGTACCCGGTAGCGTTTTTCTGTGTGCATGCCTGTGTCGGTGTCGCATCTTCTGTGATGCACCTCGTCTATGCAAATGTCAGTCCCAGCATTCCAGCAAAGGCGTGTTGTGTTTATCAGAACTGTTGTGGCTCTTTCTTTATTTAGCCGACACGCCTATCTGGTTTCACACCCAAGCGTCGTGGAGCATTTCATCCAATAGGTCATAGTGTGATGACTGAGGACAGCCTGGGTGACAAGATCCCTCAAATTAGGAAGTGGGTTATGGCAGATGAGATGACAACACAGTGAACGGATTTATATCTGTGCCAAAAAAAAAAACAGGGAAAAAAAACAAATTGCTATCTATTGTATTTAATTAGGAATTTTATAGAAAAGCTCTTCTCACAAACTGAGTAAATCATGAGTAAATTCCCAGAGGTCTGTTTATATCCAGGTAAAATGATCCAGTTTCTCTTTCCACACTGCCACAGTCTGCTTTAACTGGAAGTTTAGATCTCCGCAACTTTCTCTTAAGGAGTTAGCCCGGAATGGCGTTGCGGCTCCAGATCCTTTAAAGTCAGGGAAGCTGAAAGGAAGCGAGAAAAGCTGGGCATCATTCCATTTGAAACACCCACTCATGACCTGCTCTCGAAAACAGTTCTCTCTGTCTTCCATGCACCCTCCCTCTCTCCCTGCCCAAACAAAGCAGTTACTAGTCGTCTGTGTGCTCAGCTGCGTGTACATGTCTTAAGTGTTGGTGAGCGCTGAAGAGACGGAGATGGAGAGGGGAGGAGCGCCAGTGTCAAGAAGTGATGGCGATTGTTATGTCTGAACTCACGGCCTGGATGTTTTGCATTGTGTTTATGCACCTTTTTGATAAGAAGCGCTTGCTTCATCAGAATTTCCACCCACATCCGTTTTCACGGATTATCTTACTGCTGCAGTGTTGGCAAGTTCTAACTCTCCCGTTTTACAAAAGAGTAAAGCCTAACCAAGTGGTAGAGCTGGGAGAATGTGATGACACGAGGCAGGCACAGAGCCTTAGGATTACTGGTTCTCTCACTCACAGTCCCTCTCTCTCTCTCTCTGTCATTTCCTTCTCTTTTACTTATGGGCTCAAAGCCCATGAAAGCTCACTTTTAAGTATCTGTGCTTTAAATACACAGAATTCTTTTGCCTCTAAACAAATTAGCTGAGGGGAGAGAGCAGAGGGAGGAAGGCAGAGGATGCTAAGACACGCTGCTGCAATGCAGGGGAGGCAGTGACAGAAATGCAGCCTAAATATAATGTCCTCATTCTCTCCATGCTGCAAGGTAGCTCCGGTGTTGCTGTTCAGCGTGGTGCGTTTCAGGAAACAGCCACGTTAGCTAATTAGAAGAGAAGGAAGATTTGTGTAAGTGGCATTAAGGAGACTTACTTTATTCCCTGAAAGGCATCAGAAAAGTTCTTACGAGTAACAACACTCAGTGGACTTCTGTTCAGTTAATATTCAGGTTAACCAAAACAAGGTAGTTGCATTTTAAAACTGTGCTTTGCATACACCAAACATGAACTGTGATTTCAGATGAAAACCCAGGTCGGTATTTTAGTTTAATACACAAACAATTCTTGGGGGCAGAGCTGCTCTAAAGGTAGATATAATTTTAGTGATAAATCTTAAATGGGCTGAGCCAAATAACTTTTTTTTTTAAAACTATTTTTAATGTAATGTTGGACTGGAGGTCAGCGTAAGGGTAATCTAGGATTGTCAAGCCTAGTCCAGCGCTTAGGCTTTTGACATAGATATATTAATATATGGGTTACCTTGTTCCCAACATTATCAATACCATGGACATCAGTTAATGAAAAAAGTCACAGTGTTTTATATATATTTTTTTATTAAAACTTCTCACCAGAGTGCTTTATTTGTCATTCAGAATTGCCAGTTTCTTTAACAGAGGCGATGATAAAGTGAGATGGAGAGAGATGTAGAGAGAGAACGTGAGAGAGCAGGGGACCGGTGGGGATAGCAGCCCATTATTAGAGCCCTCCTCTGACAGAGAATAATGAGGCTGGTTGCAATATCTGGGCCACAGCGATGGAGCCTATAGACCACAGCACACCGCACGAGGCTAGGACGAGAAAGCACTGCAGACTGACTGAGTTTAACGCTGCTGCAATGTGGACTAACTTTCATTGCATAGCATTTATGTGCCCATGCAAGTTTTATTTAAATTAAATCTATGTCTGTGTTTGGACTGTATGTACTGTATTAAACCCCATTACAGACTTGCAGACGTGCGTGCATAGCTATCTTTTTGTACACTTCATTTCAAAATGTGTGGTAACCTTATTTCTCTCCTCTCCCTCACTTTAGCCAGAGAACCTGCTCCTGGCAAGCAAATGCAAGAACGCCGCAGTGAAACTGGCCGATTTTGGCCTGGCCATCGAGGTGCAGGGCGATCAGCAGGCCTGGTTTGGTAGGTACAGCAGATGCACGAGTGAATCACATGCACATCTCACTTACGTGTTTACCTACGTGTGTAAGCTATAAAGGGGCTCATAATGACTGTAGTGATAGAATGGTGAGTATTTGCAAAAGTTCAAGCTCCTTAACAACTTTAAGAATTTTGCAGTCAAGTTGAGAAAAATGGTAGAGAAAGTACTCAGTGGATCAATGGAAGGTTTATATGACAATAAGATTACATCTCCCTAATTTCAGGTTTATGCTCAGTTATTCTTTGTGTCCGCCCTCGTGTGGTCAAGGAAGAGGAACTACAGAGGAGAGATGTACAGTATGCACCATATAATAGACACTTAGTTTGAAATGTTAGGTGACGTTGCCGGTGCTACCTAGCTGGCATAGTACTGATGCGAGAGTTGCATCCTATTTAATGACAAAGTTGCTCACTTCTTTGTCATCTTTTCAACGACAACTCTGTTGCTGGATCAGTCTCAGATTAGTAGTGTGGCGGCACACTTCCATATCTCACCTGGATCTCCACTACGAACGTCAGTACCCGTCAGTAAGATCTCAGTCCTCTGTGTGGATGAACAGGTCTTAGCTCGATGACGATTATCTTTTATCTGTTGCCTTGAGCATGTCAATCAGTAGTGTGTGTGTGTGTGTGTGTGTGTTTTTACTGCAGGATTTGCTGGCACGCCGGGGTACCTGTCCCCTGAGGTACTGAGGAAGGAGGCATATGGCAAACCTGTGGACATCTGGGCCTGCGGTGAGTTTCACAGAGAGAGACACACTTATTTACACACTTAACGCACATACTGTGTGGCATGTCATAGATAATTATACACAAGGACGGAAACACACTGAAGCACATTTTCTAACAAATCGTGTATTTTTTTGTGTGTGTTTTTGTGTGTGTGTGTCTCAGGGGTGATCCTCTACATCCTGCTGGTGGGTTACCCTCCTTTCTGGGACGAGGACCAGCACAAGCTGTACCAGCAGATCAAGGCTGGGGCTTACGATGTGAGTCTCCTCACCTCTCCTCTCCCCTCCCCTCCTCTCCCCTCCTTTCTTCACCTCACCTCTCCTCTCCTCTCCTCTCCTCACCTCTCCCCTCTTCTTCTCTCCTCTCCTTTCCTCACCTCTCCTCTCCTCACCTCTCCTCTCCCTTCCTCTCCTCTCCCCTCCTCTCCTCTCCTTTATTCACCTCACCTCTCCTCACCTCTCCTCTCCTCTCCTCTCCCCTCTTCTCCTCTCCCCTCCTCTCCTCTCCCCTCCTCTCCTCTCCTTTATTCACCTCACCTCTCCTCTCCTCTCCTCTCCTCTCCTCACTTCTCCTTTCCTCACCTCTCCTCTCCTCTCCTTTCTTCACCTCACCTCTCCTTTCCTCACCTCTCCTCACCTTTCCTCTCATCTCCTCTCCTCTCCCCTCCCCTCCCCTCCCCTCCTCTCCTCTCCCCTCCCCTCCCCTCCCCTCCTCTCCTCTCCCCTCCTCTCCTCTCCTTTATTCACCTCACCTCTCCTCTCCTCTCCTCTCCTTTATTCACCTCACCTCTCCTCTCCTCACTTCTCCTTTCCTCACCTCTCCTCTCCTCTCCTTTCTTCACCTCACCTCTCCTTTCCTCACCTCACCTCACCTCTCCTCTCACCTCTCCTCTCCCCTCCTCTCCTCTCCTCTCCTCTCCTCTCCCCTCCTCTCCCTTCCTCTCCTCTCCTTTCTTCACCTCACCTCTCCTCTCCTCTCCCCTCCTCTCCTCTTCTCTCCTCTCCTCTCCTCTCCTCCCCTCTCCTCTCCTGCTCTCTCATGTCTCCCCTCCTGCTGTAATGCCCTCCCCTCTCCTCCCACTGCCCTCGTTCCTTTTTGGCAGCGGTTACGTAACTCAGTCACCTCATTCATATTTCAGGGGGTGCAAGAGAGGGAGCCTCACCTTAGATCACATTCAGCTCCATGCCAAGCAGAGAGAGAGGCTGACTGACTCTCTGGCAGTGATTCTGGGCTCACAGGGCAAAGACCTCGACATTTATGCCTGAACACAACAGGACCTGATGGGCTTAAAAAATTCTTAACAAATTGCCAGGGGCTGTGCTCGGACTGGCCTTCTGATGCTGTTGGAAAACACACCAACAGCATCGGGGGGGGACGTGGTGCACTGTGGGTAAAATGCACTGCCAACATCCCGGGCAGTGTAGACAGTGCAGCTTTTATCTGTTCTCTATATGTTAGAGACAAATGTCAAATGCAGTAAATGGTACGCGTGACAGAGGACGTCAGATATCCTGTCAGTAAATGTGAAGATGTGTGGTTCTGTTTGCCCCTCCAGTTCCCTTCCCCAGAGTGGGACACAGTCACCCCAGAGGCCAAAAACCTGATCAACCAGATGCTGACCATCAATCCAGCCAAGAGGATCACTGCTCAGGAGGCCCTCAAGCACCCATGGGTCTGCGTAAGTGTCCCCTGCTTGGGACGGACAAGCAGACGGCTGTTATTTTTCCACACATCTAGTTAAGCTGCTGGACGCCCACTTTGATTTCTTCTTGTCTTTTTCTTCCCGCCCCTCCTAAACTTCCTTCTGTTTGCCCTCTTCATCCTTCTCCTCTCCTCTTCCTGCTCTTCCTTTTCCCAGCAACGATCCACAGTGGCATCTATGATGCACAGACAGGAGACCGTGGAGTGCCTGAAGAAATTCAATGCCAGGAGGAAACTCAAGGTCTGTTTGCAAGCTCACCTCCTCCCACATCTTCCTCTTCTGCTGTAAAACAGGAGAAAGCTGCTTTATTCTGTAATATCTTTTCCATCATTTTGGAGTCCCCAAAGCATTGCAAAGAGATATTTACACTCTACTTTTTTTTTCCCCATAATGTTTGTGATCTGTTCATTTAAAATCAGATTGAAGTCACTCAAGGCATAATTATCAGCAAAATGGACTGAATTATAAAATATAAAAATATGTTTAATGGAGAGGGCATATGTATTAATGCTTTCTCACAGACTCCCACCTTTCCTACATGCGTAGCTTCCTTTCTATGCTGATTTATTGTTGACATTTTGTGTGGATACAACAGCTTAGCCGGTGGAGTATGTAACTGTTACCCTGCTGCTTTTGGCCAGTCTTGGCATGGCTCAAATACCAGCACATGGGAAACTGGAAGCAGAAACACAGGTGGCTACAGGCAAATGTTGGACCATTCAACCGACATGTCATCAGCATGAGCCAGTTGTCTCGGGCTTTTCGCCTTTTAAATGAAATGGACCCTGGCAAGGTTGGACATTCAGATCCACGGCAAAGAGCAAGAATTTTATAAAAGCACATGGATTACACACTATAATATTTTAAACACAAGTGAAACAATCAAAAATCATCTGTTGAATTGTGCAAAACAAATCATATATCAGCCGGAGGCCTTTTATGTGCTAAACCCCGTTTAAAAATCTTTTGAAAAAATCTTAGGAAATGTTATAAAGTCACTAACAAAATTAGACAGAACAGGATGAGAGAAAGTGGGTTTAACAGAGGAAGTACGAAACACCTTTTGATCAGACAACTGGAGCAACATTTAATGTCACAGACTGACATCTCTAAAACTGTAAAGGTGAATCTGATGTGATTTTTTTTTTTCTTTACATGAGCTTAAAAGGATCTGACTGGAGCTGCTATAACAGTGTAGTCAGACGGTGGGGCGTCATCTCTGCAGCTAACAAATACAAATAAACATGTTCCAAAATCATATCTAGCACTGACAGAAATTGTTTTGAGCAGCAAACTTGAAAGCTGTAAATCCCTTGAATATAATTTTCTCGACTGCAGGATACATCATTCAGGGACAGAGATCGGTTAAATGGATGTTTATTTGTATAAAAATGCTCCTGTTGTTTGTTTTCTTCTCAGGGGGCCATTCTTACTACCATGCTGGTTTCTCGAAATTTCTCTGGTAAGTGTTGCCTGGACATAATTCATGTATCCCCCATTGCTGTAAACCCACCATTCATATCTGTGAACCAATGTCAGTCAATATGTAGTTTATGTAGAAATGCTAAATACAGGGATTTTATTGTCTGCATGCCAATTATATTGATAAATGCAAATACTTAAGGACTGAGGGGGGACCAAAATGTTTTTTTTTTTTTTATTGTAAGAAAATCTTTTACTGTCAGTTTAGTTTGAAGAACATGCCACCATTTCTTAGGGACTCACTCAAACCTGACTTATCCAATGTAACTGCTGAGGATCCAAGCTGATCGCTGCCTCTGCAAACCTTTTCCAGCCACCTTTAAGGCCTACAAGGGGCCTGAGTATTTGGCGTGTCATTTTAAAGTAGGAAATACATAAGAGACACAATCAGAGTTTCAGCCAAAATGGTGGCATGTGCCTTATAAACTCTGGTAACAGTAAACATTCAGTGACAGATCCAGTTGTCTCCTTTGACCGAAGAGATATATTTTATTATAAGGTTTACAGAGCATGATTTCAAAGCAAGCAAAATCACATCTTCATTTCATCTCAGTGCAACTTCAGTGTTTCCCTCATTTTTATTGAAGTGACATTTGGGACCCAAAAGCTTTAATTTTCACACTAACTGAGCAGCAAAGGTCAGCTGTCAGATTTTTAGCTTATTTTAAACACAACCGCCTTGTTTTCCGCCCGTTTTCATTATCTGATGTCTGAGCTGATTCGAAAGCTCCATGCTGACAGTAACTATACCAAGCTTTCACACTTTTCTGTAAATATCCTCACTGCATGACAGTTCAACACCCAAGCCCTTTGAATGTGAAGCACAAGTGGTAAAAATAGAGTTGAAAATAATTTAGGCTGTGTATTTTAAACACGGGGAAACACTGAATTTGATCAGCAAGCCGTGGACGTGTTTGTGTCTGTGTACTTGTCCTTGTATTTGTGTATATTTCTGTGCTAGATGACACTTTTTCAAAGGTTTAACATGGATTCAAATTCTCTGCTGTAATTTAAGCTAGACAGTAGACAACATTTTTGTGCCTCAGAGACTCTTTCACAAATTACTTTCTTTAGTCAGGAATCAAACCTCTTTTTCCTAATTTAGTTTATAAACAGCGAGATTCAAAAATTCAAGATTTCCCCATAAAAATGATTTATCAGTTGATTTATCAGAGACCTTTTCAGCACTATTGTGGTCAGTGAAATGACAGCTCGTCGTCAATGAACAATCTCACCAGCAAGCAGCAAGGAGTCAGAATTAGTATGCAAGAACTTTTAGGTCTGGACTAAGACAACTTGTAAAATGGGTGACCTTCGACTTTGGGAGTCATATTTTTGGGGGAATCCAAACCTACTGTGTTCGGTTGTACTGTGTTCAAGTACAGTATATGTGTGTTTTGCATATATAGATGTATGCGTGTGTCTGAGTGATGTTTGCGTGTGTGTGTGTGTGTGTGTGTGTGTGTGTGAGCTTGCTGCTTCAGTAAACATGACTCACAGCTGCCGCTCTGACACTGTAAGCTTCGCAATGGGAAGTGGTCTGAACATCCACTGAACACCCAGCTCTTTAACTCCCACACACACACACGCACACACACACGCGCGCGCACACACACACACACACTGACCCAGGTGTGTGGCCTGGCTGTGTCACCTCTCTCACCATCACCTTTTTCTCTTGCTCTCTTTCCGTTTCTTAGGAAGCAGTAATCCATAATAATCATCAGCTAAACAAAGTATAAAAATAAGAGGCAGACCTTCAGTGAGACGTTGCTGTGGCACATTGCATCAGCGCAAAAGCCAGCATCAGTGCTTTATGCAATGGGTTACTATATTCTCATCATATATTATGAATCATCTGTTACACAGCTCAGTGCATCATCGTCCTTATGCTAGCACAGAGGCGGCTCTATTTGCCTCCATATGCTGATGTAATGTCTTGTGGTAGTCATTCCATATGAGGTTTACAGAGATGAAGTTCAGGTTTAAATAAAGTTTTAAATTTTAGAATCATATGTCGCTTTGCTTTAAATGTGTTGAATTTCCTTCAAGGTAAAATAGTAGCACAGTGCCTTTAGCTGACAGTTATAAAGGTCAGTGAGCAAATCTAACATTTATATTAACGTCTGCTGACTAAATCCTGTATCATCATCATCACCATCACCATCATCATCATCATCCTAACAATAACGCTGTTTTCAGGTATACGTAGAGACAAAATTCAAGCGTCAGAGAGTCTCAGATGAGAGTGAAGGTTTGATTCTCTCCCTGATGTTTTTCTCTGGTGAGCCTTCAGCCAGAGCAGCGGATTCATATGTGACAGTGGTTGTGTCACAGCCAAATAATGTCAGTGGTTTGTTGTGTATTTGTATTAATCCCACTTCTCTAAACTAATGAGCCCTGTGTGTCTCACCCTCTCTCTCTCTCCCTCTGTCCCCACCCTGCCCATCTTCCTCCTGCTGTGTCTCTGACTCACCACCTCCCCTCACCTCCTTTTCTTTTACCCCTCTTTCTAAATGTCACTCCACCCCTTTCTCCATCTTTACCCCCTGCTCCTGTTCACCTCTGTCTCTCCTTTCCTTCCTCCTTGCCTTGTTACTGTATTTCGTCATGTGTGACTGGGTATTGGACTCTTTAACAGTGGGCAGCAGGCAGACCACCGCTCCAGCCTCTGTCACTGCGGCCGCAGCAGCGGTGGCTGCAGCCGCCGGCACCACCGCAGGGCTGGTGGAACAAGGTAGCATGGTGGCTCACCCAGGGCATGCCACCCCTCTCCCCCTCCCCCTTGTCTGTCGCTGTATTTTACTCTTTATCCCTCCTCTTCCTCTTCTTCTGTTTCCCCTCTTTCACTTTTCTCTGCCTCCTCCCTCCCTCCTTCCTCAGCATGGGAGCTCAGAGCATGATGGCTGACCACAGTGCTAACTACACCTTCCATCAACTCATCCGCAGCAGCATTAGCTATGTTTCCATTGAGCAGGTTTTGTGCAACATTGTGATGCACGCAAAAAATAAAATAGAACTAAGTGTCAAGTGTTAATCAGAAATTTTCGGCATTAATGGAGATGTTATCGTGAATATTTACATCTACCTACGTAATGTTTTTATCATCATTCTGAAATGATATGAAGAATGGAAACCCAGCTACTGCTGTCATTTCCCATTTCACCATTTCTGTCACCTCCCGTCTGAGACTTTGGCTGCAGCACCTATCACTGCGCTGTCATCGCCGCTGACCCACGTTCATCCTCTCATTTTCATCTCTGGAAACCACCACAGAGCATGGCCTCGACTCAGCCAATCTGCAGATCTGTCTCTTTTTTTCTTCTCACTTTTCTGTCACCTCACCTCTGTCACATCACCACTCCGTTTTACCCCATTTCCTTTTCATGTATTCTGTCATTTCCACCTCTTGACACTGTTGTCTCTCAGGTCACCTCATATTTTTCTACAACTCCATCAGCACCACTCCCACTTTCCCTCCTTCCACCATAATTTCATATCTCACTTTTCCCCTCCTCACTCCTCTTTCCCTTTCTCTTCTTTTCTCTGTCTGACAATGACACTGGAAAGTTCACCCCTGTAATTTTAAGGATGGAACTGCCCGGGAGCTGTTGGTGAATGCTGCATGGGGCACTGGACTGGTGCATGCGCTGCAACATTGGGGGATTGTGGTGCATGGTGAACACTGCGGAAGATGCAAGACTGGGCTGGTTCTCATGAAGTCAAAAGCCCTCGCAGCTGTGGCTTTTCTATTTTTGCTATTTATCCTTTCATGCATTGAGGATACATCATAGTAGCCCAGTGACTGAGCTGTAAGCTGAGCTGTAGCTTCTACATAGTCCACATACTGTAAATGTAGCTCAGACGTTCAATGCTCAGAATCCAAGCAATGCAAAGTCAATGGAAATGTATGATTAGGAGCAATTTTGCCCGGGGCGTTACGAGTTGATGAAAAAAAATTGCCTGCACAAGTTGAAAATGTTTCAGCTTGAGCAAAAAATGATCACTTATCTGGGGGCTTTAGGTATAAACGTGCAGAGATGAGGAAAAACCAAAGAGAAATTACAGAAAGAGCTGAAGTTTCTGGTGAATTTGAAGTCTGACCTGAGCCCAAACACACACACACAGTCAGTGCGTCCGTTACTAGCTATCTTGCAGCTATCATCTCTATGGTTGGCTCGCCGGGTGATTGTGGTGAATCTTCAGACTGTCAAATCTTTAAACAGACTGTGTGGTGATCAAACTTGTACAATTGGCAAAAAGGCAAAAAAAATTGCTTCGCCTTCTGCTGAAACACACTGTTCAACTTCAAAAGAAACCGGCGACAGCCACAGCTGATGTTCTGAAAGTTTTAAAACTGATTTAGACCATTTTTAGAGGGTCTCAAAATCAAACTTGCTGCAACACTGACATCCTGTTGCCATATGAACATGTTGAGGCTGACCTTAATAGCAAACAGTTGCCTCTTTACATTTGCAGCTGACGCAGAACAACATGGTCATCCCCTGAGAGACTTATTTCTGCCCCCGACAAATGTAAATCTAATATTTACTTGCCTTTAGCTGTTGTTGGGTCAGAGAAATATCTAGCGTGCTACATCCTTGACTGCTTTCACCCATGAGCTCATCTTCTCTGATCTCGTTTGCTGCAAAAGGCTGTTTGCGCTTTTATATGGTAGCTGTTTTTTTTAAAAAAAAAAGTTTATTTGAAGAATATTAAAGCTGTTAGACCCAAAATGTCAAATGCCAAAACATTCTTTTGGAGACCTACAGTGTATGTTGCCGACATCTTTCTAGGTCTGTTTATTAGAACCATTGGACGAGTTGCTCAGTAGCATACATGTGAATTGTAAGAGCAGTCGCTTCTGAGGGCACTTTAATGAAAGTGAACCCAACCGAATGTGTGTGTTCTGGGCGTGCAGAAATTCACCGCAGGCATAAATGACAAAGAGCTGCACATGACAGTCTAGCATTGAGCTAAGGAGACAGAAGTAGTGGCAGTGTCCTTGTTTCTGTGGCCCAGTGGGACTCCACAGTCCTCTCCGTGTCCCTCAGCCTCCACTAGGGTCCAATCAAATATTTATAGTGGGCTGCCTCCCCCTATCAGCCTCACTCTACCTCACTGGCTTACCGGAGACTCTATCTTGTATATTCATGCACACAAATACAATCACCGTCTCCTAGACCTCATCCTGCCCTCATTCAGGAATAATCTGTCCAGCACCTGACTTTTGGCTTGTGTGATCACCACTGAATCTTCATGTGAGTCCGTGCCCATCCTTGCTTCGCTCTTGCAGTGGTGCATCTTGCGTGTTTCTAGCAGGAATTTATCAGTGATGCTTTTGATTTAATCTCTTCCTCCTCCTCTCTCTTCTTGCTTCATGTGTAATTTGTGGCAAGGTAAGGAGCACCCATAGCTTCTTCACCTTCTGTTTGAATTAAGATACCTTTGACTTTTTTTCAGGTTTGCCCAGAGATTTCATCTTCCTCACTGGAATCTAAGCCATTTTTAGCAACTTTTTTTTTTTTTTTTTTAGAAGATCCAGTTTTCCAATTTGACAGAATAATGGTATTTGGAAAGAACACAGTGAAATACGCTCATCACTTTCATTCCTCCTTTCCTTACTCTCCTTCTCTGCTCTCCTTTCATATCCTTTCCTCCTCTCTGCCAAGCCATCAGAGAATATGAGAGTGAACTTGACACTATTCTGACCCCATTTCTTCTCCTCAGTAACAACCAGCCTTTGGAAGGAGACTGAGGAAGAACAGCACAACAATAAACCATGCACATCCATGCCACTCTCACATCCCTCGAGATTATGTAGTGCTTCTTTATCACTTCCTCTTGCTCCGTCCTTGACTGCTGAATATGCAAACCTCACTTCAAGCATGAGATACAATATCACTGAGGCAGAAAAGTTAAAAAGAAAGCTCAGACAAAAAGACGGTGGTAATGTATTCTACATGCCGTGTCTCCCTTTTATCGGTCTGCCTCGATCATTGTCTCCCGCTCCAAGTTATATCTTAAAAAGTCATCTTGTAAGGATGAGGGGTTTTTTTTCCAGGTCGCTGCTCGACTTTGAAGTGCCCCCCCCCCCCCCCCCCCCCCCCCCTTTTTGATTGGACCTTTGTTTCTCTTAAGAACTCAGTCATGGAATTCAGGCTTCTGTTGAAAATCCAGTGCTCTCTGGCTTGGAACATGTTTGGAAGTGGAAGTGAGAAATTCAGAGAGGAGCTACAGTATGTCTCATGCTCAGAGAGACAGGAAAGAGGCAGGGAGAAAGAAAGAAAGAAAGAAAGAAAAAAAATCCCAGACCGCCAGAAATAGTGTTTTATGTAATGTGGCTGGCTGCTGATGTGATTGAATCTGATTAGACCTGAAATTGCACTCAGCCCCTTTAAAAAGTCCCAGTAAGGATTACATCTATGGGAGCAAGAGAGGGCGAGGGGGGAGTCTGGGACTTGAACTGGCAAGTGATAGGCACTGTTACCTCACCAAATTAATCTTGCTAGTTTGTTCTTTACCATGTCGTCTTATTATTATAGAACAGACAGATTATTGTTGTTCAGTCATAGTATGGATGTCTTCAAATGACATCAAATGATCTTGTTGCCCCTTGATGTAGTAATGCCTTCAGTAACACTCCATATCAGTGGAGTCTACCCTGATGTAGACTTTGTAATGATAATTTTAAGAATCTAATGTAAACAACGTGCGTGAAAATCGTATCTGTCCTGATATAACGAGGACACGTTTTCACTTTCGCTTTTTAAAAAAAATCTTTTTCTTGCTTTAATAGAGAAAAAGGTTGTGCCATGGAGAAATCAAAACAATATTTCTGCCGGAGACGTATAATAATCCACCAAAATGGGGAATGTAAAACTCATTACTTCCTGTATGCCTGAAGTCCTTTTACGGTGTGCGTGTGTCCGCGGTTGGAGCTGTATAATCCCAGCCTGTCTGTGGAGGCATTTTTGGTATCAACTTTTAATCAGGAAACATACACTGAATTTGCTCGTCCGATCTCACTTCCAAGTCAAAATCTGGTGTCTTGTTAGTGTTAATCCTCTGTCTACATCCTCACAGACACACCCACAGCCTCCAACAACACTAACATCACAGAGAGTCTGGCTCTTACTCTGGGGCCCCTCTGGGTGAACATGTATTTGTCTAATGCAATCGGACCACCTTGCTTTAGCAGTGCAGTCATGGTAAATGCCCTGCGGACCATCTTCTGTTGTCTGCACGCAGTTTCCACTGTTGTAAGGGATTATGGGTATTACACTTATCAGAGGGCCGTGTCTACGGTATCATTCTTCCACTCCTACCCCCCTCCCTCACCCCCCCCTTCCTCATTACCCTTCATTAGAGAGCAGACTGAAGACTAATCCTCCATAAGGCCCCCACAGAGTTCCTCAAGGCAGGGCTTACTGTTGGGTTTAGATGGCTGCCGTGCGAGGCAGCCATCTTTGTTTTGGCTTCCTCACGGCCACGAGGGGACCTTGGCACAAGAATCGATGTGAAACAATGAACTGGAGTACATTTTTATTTTCACTGTCAAAGCTTTGGGTTCGAACACGAAAGCCGCTGTACCGTGTAGCTACTCGTAAGACAAATTAGATGGGGATGAGTATTGGGTTTGAAGGCAACGCTGTAATAGTTCCCAGTCCATCAGGACAACTAGATTTTGTCTTTAGCACCAAACACCTTGAGACCTAGGCTGTACATTCTTAGATCTGTTAAAGCCCTTACATCACTCTAATGCACCTATCTAGTGGAACTAGTGATTTTCAATTACTTTACAGATCGTGTGATTGCATAATGAGCTTGGTTCTGTATTATTTGCTGGCAGGGGCAAAACGGTTGTTATTTTTAGAAGGTATCTTGGCTGCACATCATCACTAGAAGGAAAAAAGCATGAATGCGTGGATAGCAACACACACCAGTACCCGATTATTCCATCATAATTTGATCTAACCATCATTTGTGAGAAATTACACACCACGTTGTTTGAAAAGACTGGAAACGGCGACTCGGTTGGACGCAGCTTTACAATCACGTCTGTTCGAGCAACTGAACAAAAGCCTCACGCAGGTTTAAATAAATCCAGTTTTGCCAAATTAATCAAACTTAATTGGAGGGACATGCTGCTTTTGTGCGGAAAGAGGATCAGCGGGTTGTGAGGGAATGACTGATGGATTACTCATACCCATTCCTGCTATCTGTTGACTTCTGCAGGTAGCAGGGTTGCATAGGTGGACAAGTTACAGTGCTGTAAAATAAACACTTTATCAGGAAGGTGCTAAGGTGTCCTTTCTCTTTGAGAATCCGCTTACCACAGCTACTGCGATTTTCCTACAGGGGTCAATAGCAAACATTATTTCACAAAGTCAAATGAATGTGATCTCTGAAGGCTTTAATGTAGGTTAAAGACGTAGCAGATACTGAGCATCGCTGATAAACAGTGAGTCATTGTTGCTGTACCTTCCTGTTTCTGCTCATTTTCCCCTCTGACTGAGTATTTTTGCCTGTGCTTGTCATTGCAGCAGCTAAGACCTTGCTCAACAAAAAGGCAGATGTCAAGGTAAGGGCCATCACACTCTTCACACAGTATTCCTCCTTCCTCTCTCTCTTCTCTCCTTTACTTAATTTTCCGGAGCTACAAACTCCTTCCTCTTCAGCCTCTTTGCTGCTTTTCTCAGCTCCACCGTTTGCATCTTTCTGGCTAATCTCACTTTTACCTGCTGTAGCTCTCGTTTCTTAACAATTGAATGTGTGTGTTTCTCATTAATTGTGTGTCTCATGTCGTGTGTGTCGTGATCTCATTGGATGTGTTATTTCTTGTGTTGCATTAGGGCTGCTGGATTTCATATGGCACACCATTTTGGGTGTTTAAAGTAAAGATATCCACAGAAAAAAACAGTGAAAAGCCACAGCCCTACTCTGAGTGTGTATCTGTGGACACGTGTCTGTAGACATATGTTTGTGTACGTGTTTTGTTTTTTGTGTATGTGCATGTATCAGCCTGCGTGTGGCTTGCCAGTGCACAAGCCTCAAGTAGCACATCCCTCTGAAAGCACCCTTTATTTTGGTTTGGCATTATTCAGCTTATTGCCACCTCTCCATCTCCATTATTAAATGTAACCATCTGTCGGCCCTCCCCGTTCGTTTTTCTTTTCATCACTTCCTCTCCCTCTCATCCATCCATTTCTCTTCTCTTCCTCCTCTTTCAAGCGCTTCCTTTTTCCTGCTCACCCCATCTGGTCTTTAACCCCACATTCCTGCTCGTCCTTTAATGAAGATCTCTCACCATCCCACGCTCGTGCATACACACATTACAGTAACACATCCCACACACGGCTTCCATGAATGCGTCTGTATGTACAGCGTGCATGCACGATAGTGGTGCGACAAAGCGTGGAACATGGTGTACATGCACATGAACGCGTTTGCTTCACAGCGTTGTACATTGTGTTTGGCAGAGCTTTGTGCACGTACACGTGGACATACAGGTGTGTGTGTCTCCGTACACGTAAATGTGGCTGTGTGTGTGTGTGAATGCATCACATTTGTTTGTCAAGAGAATGAAAGCGCAAATGGGGGTGTTAGAATGCCTGCACATAGAGTGTGCGTAAGCGTGGGTGTCCGCATGTGTGGTTCGCTCATGTGCATGTGCAGCAGTGCGTATGTGTGTGTGAGTGTGTGTGTGTGTGAGTGCCCCCCACCCCCCGCCCCCCTCCTCCCTGCTCAGTCGGTTCAGCAGGGAATGTGACTCCGGTTCCAGGAATAGCTGCCAGTCTGGACCCTGGAAACTCAGACGACAGAAATAGACGCTTACTTCCACTGCGGCGCACTCATCGCCTAGCAACAGGCTCCCCACACACACACACTCGCCCCAAACCATTTCTAAAGGCGTCTTCTTCATTTGCTGCCGTCCCTACTTTACTCCTTCCCTCCCTCTTCCCTTGTTCCTCGCCTTTTTCTTCCCGCCACATGTCCTTTTGTTCTCTCGGCGACCCTGGCCTCCTCTCCCCGGCCTCTCCACCTTCCTTTTCTCCAGCTGGTCCATCAATGCGTAATGGCACCTGATGTTTTTCAGCTGTAGCACCTGCTTGGTGCAAGCAGGCGGTCTCACTCTGGCGCTAACTACACACCACCCTCAGCCCCGCACGCTGCCAACAGCAACTGCCCGCAAAAGCCACTCCATTCAGCATTTCATTCAGCGTGGTTACGCTGGTAACACGCTCTGTGTGTGTGTTAATATATCACATGTAGCATTCTTATACAAAACAGACCGACACATTCAGAAGAGTGTAAAAGGGGGCAGATGAGGGTTTCAGGGTATTTCTGGTCTTTACCCACACGTCTGTCCCCAAATTACTGTGCTAATAATTTATTGATGTATAAATGCTCCATTGTGCTACAAGTATTGGGACAGGCATGGTTTTAAATTTAAAATAACTTCTGGGAGAAGGCTTTTGTATTCTGAATAAATTTGCTTGTCTTGCTCTTCTGTTATGCCTCCATCTTGCTCCTTGTTGCCCCAGATGCTCTGAATCTGTTGACAGAAGAACAGTGGGTCACAGTTTTGCAGTCTCGACTCTTCTGTGACCTGCTTCCCACCCTTACGTCCTTTTCCCGATGACTTCCACTTAAACCACTGCTCTTTTCCACCAGCTTTCACCTCCCTACTTTTACAGTAACAAGAGTTAACATCTATGGGTTCTGTGCTCTTCCTTCTTCTGCTTTGTCCAAGGAAAATTCTGATCCAACTTTTTTTTGAAGGACTTTAAGGATTGAAGCCTGCGTTACCGTCAAAGTGCACAGGTTTTGTGACTGTCTTTTGTTCTTTGTAACAGCACATTCACTTGTTGTCATTGATCATTTTACCCCCTCCCCTTCTGCTGTCCATCCATCTGTCCATCCATCAATAAATCCATCCATCAATCGCCTGAGGACAGAAACGCAAGTCCAGCTCTACTGTCCAGTATATGGTGAGCATGCTATTTATGCATTTGCCCAGGCACTCATGTTTTTTCCCTCCCTCTCTCCACTTGTTACCCCATCTATTTGATTTATCCACCTTTCCTCTGCCTTTACTGTGTTTCGCAGGCAGAGTCAAGTCTCCTTCCCTTCACTAACATATCAGCCTGTGCCCGATTCGTGAAACCTTTTTATTAAATCAGCAGTCCGCTGTCATGTCATTGCACTTCCTGGGAATATTGCTCTGGTGCACAAGAAGTGAAGTGTGCGGAAAAGTCAAACTTCACTGACAGGAGATGCCAGGCACAAGTCACAGTGTTGGCCCTTTGCAGAGTGCACTGCCATAAGACTAACTCTGACATTATTCTGAAAATGTAATGGAAGCAGGATGTTTCCATCAGACTTACTCCAGGGATGCTGCTCCAGATCTGTCAGGGGCACACTTTTAGAACAGTCAGCGCTTGTGCTTGTAGTTTTGATACAGAACTCTTTGGTCTTACAAGACAATGTACACACAAACAAAAAGAAATTAACAGTAAATGTATGGAAAGGTGGGAGCATCCTTGTTCCTGGGTCCCCCTTTAAACAGTGACTACAGCACCTCACACTCTTTAAAAAAGTTAATGAAACACTGATTTTCAAAAGCATAAAGAGGAATACTTTTTTTTTTAATTCAGCTAAGTGAATTGGAAGGGAATTTGACCCCTGATTTGTTTCCCTCTTCTCTGGCCTGAGGACCCCCCCCCCCCCCCCCCCCCCCCCCCTTTTTTTCTGTGCACCCACCTTCTCTTCTTCACCTCCTCCTCCTCCTTTGTTCTCCCTGTGCACCGACTCCTTTACCCACCTGGGAAACCACCTGTGGATCCTTTTACCCACTTTCTCCTTCTGTTTTCTTGGAAACATCATTAAATGCTGTAAATTGTGAAGATGTGTCAAACCTTCCCTACATATGACGTTTGTTGTGAGAACTGAATTATGTCACCATGGTCCTGCTTTCAATACATCAAATGTTTTGGATGTCAACAGTTGTCTCCACCCCCGGTGAACTCTGGTCCGGACTGCTGTCATCATGCAGTTTTTTTTTTTAAACGCGAGTTGATACTGCAGACAAGCTTTGAGTAAGACAGCCCGCCGGCTAATCATGACTTTGATGAGGAATAAATTTCCTGTTTCTGCCCGTGCGCAGAGGCAGTGACGTGATGGCTGATGGCAACTTTGGTCGTTTTAATGTGTGGGTGTTTGTTTGGACACGGGTGCATGTGAGTTTACTGTATGTGTGTGTGTGTTTGAAATGTTTGTGTGTCAGCTTATTGTCAGCTTACACCAGCTTTTATTTTCATGCCTGTTTTGTATGTGTATGCATTGTGTTATGTCTTTGCGCTTGGGTGTGCTGACGTATAAGCTCTCTCCTCTCCTTTCCTCTCTTCTCCTCTCTTCTCCTTTCCTCTCCTCTCCTCTCTTCTCCTTTCATTTCCTCTCCTCTCTTGTGTAAGCCCAGTGGCTTACAGAATTCATATTATGGTTAAAGTATGGACACACACACACACACACATACACACACACACACCCATCCATGAATGTAGTTTATGTTGTTGGTCCAGGTCCAGGTCATGTTTAATGACTCCTTAAGTATATTAGAACTGAAACGATTAGTTGATTGATCAGTTAGTCGATAGAAAATGCAGACTACTTAAAGCATACTCCTCATTTTCTGCTTTCCTTTGTATCGCGGTAAATATCTTTAGGTTTTAAACAGTTGGTCGGACAAAGCAAACTTTTTGAAGATGGTGCCATCAACTCTGCAAAGTTGTCAAGATCTTTTTTCAGTTTCATAGCTAATCAGTAAATAAAAAAATAACCGTCAGATTAATTGATAATGAAAATAATCATTAGTTGCAGCCCTAAATTATAATATTCGAGAATATTCCAGCAAGTAATGATGAAAAAGTGAAATAAATGTAAGTAAATTGACTTTTATTTCACATTGCACTTAAATAAATAATGCCTTTATCTTCACCTCTGGTTTTTGTAAGTATGTTTTATACATATGATTATGAAACAAGTATTAATGTGGAATTAAAATGCCTTAAATTTAAATATGTGAACCCTGCAGAAACCCTGTCCTCCTTAAATTTTGTTGCCATTGAAGCTGCCTGAAATTCTCACATCTCTTTGCCAGATTTTTAACATTCATACCACATGATGGCTTAATGGGGCATTAAATAATCCCCGACTTCTCTTGACCTCTATCATTGACTAGTAGAAATGGCTTAGTGTTTCATGATTAAGATTTATGTAATGGTAGCTGAATTCTTAGAGTTAGTCACTTTGGTGATTCTCTTCCACACCCAGGACTTAATTTCTAGTGATTTTTCTTTTTTCGAAGCACGATTACGAATAATGTAATGTAGATTCGATGCAAATATCATTATGATTGAGCCAAGCTATAAAGCACTGGCCGCTCTTTGATGTGTGGTCTTCAAAGGAGCATTTGATAGAGGCTTATAAAGGTGATTCATTACGGCCAAATGGCACAGTTGCAAAGCAGCGGAAGTCACCAGCGACATGATGTCATCACACGTTGTCGCCCGCCGCCTCAGTTTTAAAGCATCCACACTTTACTTTTACCATTACTTTAAACATTTGCACAGTTCTGCATGTTTATCTTACAAAGTCTGTGAGGACACTCAGTTACTCCTTTACTATTATTATTATCTCTTAATTCCATGTTTTTTATTACAGAGCTATTGAAAGCTAAAATTGTAACCTTAAGCCTAAACCCAGACCCGAAATCTGCAGGATGTTTTAGTCACAATGATTTTTTGAGTGAGTTTTAGCACACGCGCACATGCATGGACACACACTCACAAACCCACCTTCTTGCTGTTGTTAACACTCTTGTTGTGTCTCCTCCCTTTCCTCTCCTTTCCTGCACAGCCCCAGACAAACAGCACCAAAAACAGCATAGTCACCAGCCCCAAAGGAAACATCCCTTCACCTGCTCTGGTATTTACCTCCTGACCCTCCCTTCACCTGTGTGTGTATATATGTGTGCGTCCGTCTGTCCCACCGCCTCAGGACCCCTACTTTCAGGCTACCCCTCCTCCCTGTTTCTTCACCTTTGTCTGGTTTTTCCTCCGTGTCCGTGCTTTTGGTTGTGGTTGATTTTTGCCTAGGTTTTAAACCAGCAGGTAGCGTCAGGAAACTTTTCCCCACGGCAGGTGGGGAACCTATGTGACTTGCACTGGGGTTGATATTGTGCTGCCATTGTCATTTTCTGCGTCAGTGAAAGTTTGCCAAACAGGAACAGACAGCCAGTGCCTGCTGGGACTGTCAGTGCGATTTACCCCCTCCTTCCTATTTATGCCTCTGCAGAGAAGCAGTTCCCCACCGCGTGAGCGTCACAGTCCAAAGGTCTACAGATTGTACTTCCAGCCAAATAGCACACCAGCTGATTTCAGAGATGAATTCCTCCTCTTCTGTTGATGGTGTGAAAATCAGTGAAATCAGCTGATTGGCTGGAATGAAAACCTGTGGGCTCTTGGGCTCCTGGCACATGGTCACACAAACCACAAGTTATTTGTTATTTATTTTCTCTTCTTGATCTGTGCGGACGTGATATATGAAGTGCCATTTACATCTATCTGTGTAGACATGGGAACTGATGCATTTCATTATTTCCAGTTATTTGCAGCCACTTTCACTTATGAATCTGTTAAAATAAGATCACCCAACAACACACTCTCATGAAAGGACATTGTAGTGGTTTTGGATATTTTGCAGAATCATTGCTGCATAGGGTCATCAATTAGAGATCTCCACCTTTGATTTAAAAAAAAAAAAAAAAAAAGATCTGCATCCTCGCTCTGTTTTTTTGTCACTCAAATTATCTAGAGTGTTGCATGAATGCTCTGCTAATCATTCAGGGTGAAGTGCTACAGGAGGTGACAGTTTCATAACACGTACTCTCTCCTTTTTGCCAAACTGTGTTCTCCACTCCAGGCCGCTCTCTGTCATTTAAATAACTCATTTTTGGAAACAGTTTAAAGTTGATAACTAAGAGTTCATGTTTGTGTCCTGATTCTGATTCTCTTAATGGACACTGTCCTGTGAGCAAACACGTTTGATTAATGAAATCAAATCTTTGCAGTTGTAGTCCAGTAAGTGAGTTATATTTGCAAGGTTGTGTCAGAGCATAACGTTTCTGACATTGTTTTCTACTGGACATTATTAAGCCAGAATAGCACATTATATCATGCCATTTATATAATCAGGCCAGTAGCCACACTCAATCATAAATGACTGGCAACCGAGTCCTAGATGCCACAGAAATGATCTCACACACTTAGACATGAAACACAGCTGAGGACTTGGGCAAGTTTGGGTTTGCTCCTTGGCACTCCTACACACTAAATATAGCTTTGTCACACTGGCTATACAAAGTTGCCTCTAAACGTGTAATGATAATATCTACAGTCACACACACAACAGTTTCGGCAGCCCTGGGCACATTACACATTTGAAAAGTGAAGAAGTGAGTACTACTGCTGCAGAAAATGTTAATGCACTTTTTATTACTTTTCTATTTCATGAACACAAAAAAAAAATGTGGCAAAAATCTGGATACCATCCTGAGATAGTACTTAGTCACACCCCTTTACTAGCTATCATAGCTTGCAAATTCTTTTGTAGCTGGCCAGCAAAGAGTAAATATTGAGGTAACCCAGTGCTCATTCTGGTATCTTGGGTATTACCTGTTGACCGTGTGAATCACTAGCAGTAGCCTGGCCTCAGCCTGACACAGTGATCGGAACTAGTCACCTGCTTCCAGCAAGAGAAAAGGCAAAACGACAAGCACACTGGTGCAACACGTGCAGCCATATGAGTGTATTTTTATGATAGGCATGATCACAGTTGTTCTTCTGTGTCTCTGTGTTTTGTGTGTGTGTGTGCATGCATGTGATGTTAGCTTAAGAACTACTCCACTCAGCACATGTGCAGACATACCTTCCGAGGCGTTTGATAGGAAGTTTACATTTATGCGTGTGAGAGTGTGCATGGAAGTGTGGGCACGACCGTGGAACAGAAGAGGCTTTTTTTCTCTGATCCTTGAAGGGAATAGGGAGTGGGAGGGCGGCTGTGTTCTCCACGCTGTTGCTAGGGACTTGAGCTAGTTACTGTTTAGCCATTTGGTACATTAACTCCTTCATTACAGAGGTGTCAGGCCGGACTTCCTTTACTTTCATGACCTTAGTTATTTGAGCTGAAAGCAGTTTAGTAGGTTGATGGGAATCTTAAATGTGCTCATGTATATATGAAAGGATTGTGACTATTTATATCATATAAAAAAACACCTAAAGGAAATAATTTAACTTAGCAGTGCCACTAGAACAGTGCGCAGTGTGAATGTAAGGTCAGTGGTGATGTGTAACGGTCAAACCCTTCCCCCATCCGATGATATGACGGCATCAGCACTCGCCCACTTCCCTCTAATCTGCAAACCCCAGGTACTTTGTTCTCACTCATCAGCTCCCAAGTTGCCACCGGTGCCTGTTGCCCTGGGTGACGGTCGCCCTGACAACACCGCCATCATCACCAGGGAGACAGCTGATGATTGGTCATCGCAGAGGTGTCACTTCCTGGGAGGGAGAAGAGAGCTGCAAAAGAACATGGGGTGGTGGTGGTGGTGGATTCTGATTTACTGTACATCAAGTGACAGTTTCTGGCAGACTGAGGAAAACTGGAGAAAAGGGAGAAAATATATCTGTCTCCATTCTGAGTCATCAGATACCAGTGTGTGCGGTGCAGGGTGGCAGCACCGTGGGGTTTGTAAGCCACAAGTTTCACGCACCAGTGTTTGAAAGGAGCCACCGATTGTGCTAAAAACGCAGCAGGGTCATAGCAGAAATGTCAAAAAGATGTTTGATTGCAGAAATGTGATATAAGATGAAAGAAGAAAAACAGGTCTTTTCTGTAACTTACTGCTCTGTATGTGGAAGTGATCGCTCAGGTTTAGCAGCCAGAGGGTTTAGAGGGAGTTAGTTGCAGAATGGGATAATCTCGAGGAGTCACTGAGCCAGTTCTGACGAACTGAATTTGTTTTAGAAAGGGATCCTGAAGTGACGCCTTTTCTGTTGAGATGAGTATGACGGTGCAGAACAACCCGTTTTCATGTTGTGGGACATCTTCGTCGTTTCTGTTGGGTGTGCCAGTGCCTTGTAAGATGCTGAGGCTGGTGTTTATCTACGTCAGTATGTCCCTTTTACAGCGGCATTTTAGAATCGTGCGTGCACAGCAGGGCAGTGTAGAAATAGAGTATCCATGTTCAGCGAAACCCTGGTTAGGTTAAGGTTAAACAAATGTCACAGTTTTGATTGCAACTCTCTTTCCTTAGGCTGTGTGCTTATTCTAGTGTGTGTGTGTATTCGAGTATGTGCGTGACAACTTGCATGAGTGCTGATGTGCTCATGGCAGACACTTCACCCCGGGTTTCAGTACTGTCTCTGTTTTCAGTGTGTGTGTGTGTGTGCGTGTGTGTGCGTGCGTGCGTGTGTGTGTGTGTGTGTGCAGAGAACAAAACTGACTCCAAATTACAGTTTTCAGCTCATCCACCCACTCTATCGCTTCGGAGGATTCTTCCCTCTCTTTTCTGCCAACCTTAACAAGCACTTTCTCTTCATCCAAAATTCATATCACTCCTTTTTCCTCTCTGTCCGTTTTTTTTTTTTTGCACTCTGTCCATCTCTGTCAACTTTTATGTCAAAATCTTTTCTCTCTTTCCCTCCCTTTTTCTCCCCCTTTTCTCTCCTTTCTCTCGTTCATTCCATGTTCCTCCATCTCTCCTCCTCCTCCTCCTCCTCCTCTTCCTCCAGGAACCTCAGACAACCGTCATCCATAATCCAGTGGACGGAACAAAGGTATACATCATTCCCCGGTCCTGACCTGCTCTTTATCCTTCTTTGTCATCCTCCTCCTCTTCCTCATCTTCTCCTGCCCTTTTATCCTTCTTTTCACCATGGATCTGTGTGAGCGCCCCGCGGCACTGGTTCACTAACGCGTATGTGCATATGTCCGTGTGTATGTTGCCACAAATTAAACTCCTCAGATAAATGACTGAACAGGGGGTGGGTGCGATAGCAGATGTCGCTTACCTTTTTTAACGTGTGCCCCATCGAGCAAACTTGTTCTTGTTCGTGTGACTTGCTATGCGACCTGGGGAACGTGAGACACACACATTCCACTCTTCAATAGTATAAAAGAACAACAGCACATAGCGAGGTAATTCAGGCACAGACCAAGTGGGAATATCACCACATAAATCAATACAAATAGTTTAACAAATGCTCAAAAGCTTCAATCTCATATTTGAACAAAAAAATGCTCTTGTCAGTGTTCAGTAAAAACTTCCCTGAGTACTTTTGAGAACTTCCCCTTAAAAATCTTACAACACCCAGTATCGTCCAGTCACATGCTTTGTCCTTGTCTTGCCTTTGTTCTGCGTCTTTGTGCAGCATAATGAGCAGTGATGCTAACGAGTTTATGTTTACACATATGCAAAAGCAAGATCTTTTACCAGATCATTTAGATTGTAGTTGTCGGTGAGCTCAGATGTACTGAAAAGATAATGGTGTTTATTTTGTTATAATTATTGCCATTGGTTTATGGTTGTTGTGTATTTCTACCCTGTCAAGTAGCCTCTTCAATGTAGCTGCTACAGTCACCGGGAATGTGTGTGGACCTGTATGTGTTTGGAGGTTGTGCATGTTTTTGCAATAAGATTCCTTCGTCATAGGTATGACCAAACATTTTTCATATGTGTGTGTGTGTGTGTGTTGTTTTTGCTGAGTTAGGATGCACACAGCTGAAAGGGAACGGTAACATAACAAAGCCAAATCCGGGGGTTTACATCACAGCAGAGTGACCTTTGCGATATATTTTAGGTCAGTCCTCAGAGTGAAGTTCATGGTTTTGAATTGTTTACAACAGCAGCAGGAAAAGCAGCTACACGGGATGGCAAGGAAAGTACTTTGTAAGAACACTGCTTCAATACAGTTTATATTTCACACCAGGCTGGTTTAGAGCAGCACTTACCTGCTTAGTTCAATCCATCTGGGCAGGGTTAGGGGTCTGTGATTCATTTTGAACTGTCTGTGCTCATAATGTCAAATGCATGACCTTTTATGAGCACAAGTAAAACAAATCTTAACATATGCCATGGGTCCATGAGGCTTGGATATCTTGGCATGGTAAAATCAATTGTCTTAATATATGGGCTGAGACATGAATGTAGTATAAACTGCCTCTATAAATTGCAGCAAAGTGCACAGACAGGTGTATAATTATTATTATTATTATTATTATTATTATTATTATTATTATTATTATTATTATTATGTGGCCCTTAACAAGCCCTCTGTTGCCTGTGATGTAGCGAGATCAAGCAAAATTAATAAGATATAAAATGTCACTGAGAAAACTATGATTCAGACCGAAGAAAACAAACTGTAGGTGTAATCACACTTTTAATGATATTTCTATGATTTGAGGATGCATGCCACAATTTTCTCCCTCACACACACACACACACAAAGACGCTTTTTCTCTTCTCTCTTTCTTCATGTCCTCAGGTCACCAGCTGCTCTTTAAAAGGCTATGAAACCACTTTTGCTCTTTTGCTTGTGATGCCGCTCGTGCACGTGTGCACCTCTAATGAGGTCACTGAGTCTCTCAACTCTCCTCTACATGCAGGGGAATTTAGGCCCATTTAATCCGCTAATTGGAATTGAAGCTAACGTCTCCTCTGGCGAAAGCCTCCGAAGAGAGAGAGAGAGAGAGAGAGAGAGAGAGAGAGAGAGAGAGAGAGAGAGAGAGAGACAGCCAGGCAGACAGACCGGCAGATGGATGGATTGCACCTCCTTAACATGACTCTCATAATATCCCTATGAGAATCGATTCTGCCTGTTTCTGCTGTTGAAAGAGACGGATGGAGCACGTCCCATTGAGCTTTCTGTCAATTTCAGCAAGAGACAAGAGCACCCTGTGAAGGAAAGACGTCATTTGTCCACATGGTGTGATGCACTCACACACACACACACACTGGAGATGAAACAGGGGGAGTTTTGGCTGGACT
Source organism: Toxotes jaculatrix (assembly GCF_017976425.1). Lineage (NCBI taxonomy): Eukaryota > Metazoa > Chordata > Actinopteri > Toxotidae > Toxotes > Toxotes jaculatrix. The sequence goes on from NC_054400.1 coordinate 4,279,644, forward strand.
AGAAGGAAAGAGGTTTCAGGGCCAAGGGTAAAAAAGTCAAATACGGATTGACTGTTGATAAAGTGGCGTATCAGGCTGTTAGATTGATGGGTTAGGTGGCATGGTTTGATTTTATAATTGCAAAGCCTGGATATTTGTGACTAACTTTGTCCTTGTTTGGCATCTGTTTATAGATTTATGGTCTGGATGTGTTTGATTCTCTCAGTTTTAGTTTTGTGAAGACATGACATGGCAACATAGGAATATGCCCCCTGCTGGCCTGTGTTCTGACTGTACCACTCCTATGTCGTGCGTCCTCATGTGTACTCAGTACGGATGCGTGTGCTGTTACGTTCGAACCCAAACTCACTGTCTGTCTCTGATCTCTAGGAGTCATCGGACAGCAGCAACACCACTGTGGAGGATGAAGATGTGAAAGGTAAGACTGCAGAAAAACAACAATGCAACAGGATAAGTAAACAAAAGGCCAGAAAACCTGTGGAATCAACACATTTCTACAGTGTTGATGTCTTTTTTTTTATTATTGCTGCAGCCAGTCAGTGAACAACTTGTATAACTTCACCATGAGGTGCATGCCACGATCAGAACAGATTATATGACGAGTACTTTTTTGAAACAATAGAAGCAGGAGATTTGGACGATTACCTTTCGTTTGAGGTGGTTAAGTTTTCTGCTTTTTAAAGGTGGATTTTGACAATCTCTGCTATTACCATTCAGTTACACATGGGCAAATAGATTCTTAAATCCTCCTTGCAGTGAAAGCTGTTCTTTGTCACTGACATAATTGTTGTATCTGAATGAGTCTGTCTTTGTGAAGCTGGGCACTGTTGTTATCATTTTTAAAAGCTTAGTAATTACACGTAAGCGTTCAGACAATCCAGAGAGCGTACAGAAAGTCCTGAAAAATTACTAAAGCCTGACAACTGGTGCTCTGCTTTCCACGAACTTCTTGTTTAGGGCAATATCACAGTAGAAGACTTGCTTTGTCTTCGTAGTGGTCTACTAGAGGATTTTTTTTTTTTTATGTTTTATTTTCTGACAGAGTGGACATTTGAGTCATCAGCATTATAAAAGTTTACAGATGTAAAGTGGAACCAAAAATTGCTTCATGACATTTTCTTTTTTAATTCAGTTGGCGTGTAAACACCCAACAAAAGATCTTTTTAATCACAGCGGCAGCTGCTAAATGAGCAGGGAATGTTATTTTGAAAATACGAGTTATACATACACTTCATGTGTGGTGTGGATGGTGTAAATGTGACTCTTAATTTAGTCACTGAGCAGTCAGCCGGCTACTAGCTGACCTCTTACTGACCCCTCATGGTGCCTGCCTGTATCTCTTTCTTCCTCCTGTTTTTCAAAAAACACTGAAGAGATGTTTGTGTGTCTTAGTGTGTGTCTGTGTATCTTCGAGGTGGGGGGGGCTGTGAAATGTAAACGGCCTTGTAATGCTGTTGTGGTTTGGCTTTCTCAAAAGTGTTGGCGTTTGGCTGAAATCTTAGTACGGAGAAACACACACCTCTGAAATACCAACATGCCTGTGTGGGGTGTCAGCTTGCGGAGTTGTGTAGTTGTTTCGTGTGCGTGTGTAAATGTTGCTTGTTGATAGAATTGTAAAGTAAGTGTCTGTGTGGGGCATAACACATATATCAGCAAATAACTTCACATACTGCTTTTGTGTCTGACCTTTTTTTTTGTTGTTGTTGTTGTTTTTTGGCCACCAGTGTGCGTTGTGCGAGTGTGTGTGTTTTTGTGTGGATGAATGCTTGGGTTGTGGATCTGCTTATCTGTGCCAGCACACTCAAACACCCCTGTTCGCCACATCCGAGCTGAGTACAATTCGTCTAAATCGGGTCACGAACGTGTCATTTCGGTGCCAAGCGTACAGAACAGAATGTGCACTTCCATCTCCTCCACCTCCCTATAGAGGCTTTACTGCTGCTGTCACAAAGTCCCAAGCAGCCATGACAGAGCCGTCACGTAGGTCTGCAAGAAAGTTAACCAGTGCAGATAGAGTGGTACTTGAGGAGAACTACTCTTGTTTTACTGCTATATTGTTTATTGGAAAAGATGCTCAAGTTTGAAAATATCCTTAAAATGTGAGTCAAAGTTAGGGAGACACTGTCTCATGTCAGAGATAAATGTATTTCATTACCTGAACCCTTGGCATCAGGTGTAGTCGTGAGACCCAGAGCATAATGACTGGGCAAATGAACGAGATACCTTGAGGAAATGCAGTGTCTGTCAGTGCAGGATGTTTCCTAAATGTTCCTGGGAAAAGAGAACAGCACGATCAGCTATTTTGCTGTTAACTATCTTTAGCACCAGTCTCGTGGGACCTAGCCTCTAATGCCTCCGAGCACAGAAGAAACATCTGACCTTTGACTTCATTAGGTAGCTCACCTGCAAGCTAATAAAGCAAACAAACCGTTTCAGTGTCTCATTCAGTAATTTACAGGGAGGGAGGACGTTGTCATGACCCCCCCCCTGGTATTTGCATGCATAGCTCTTTGCGTTTGTGTTATTTGTTGTGTTTTGTGTAACCTCAGGTGCAAATTCCAGTAAAATTGTCCAGTTTTTGTCCACTTTTTCTGACAACATGGAGACATTTAATTTGCACTAATAAATTCTGAAAGGTCACATCACTGACAATGTAGGAACAATATTCTGGGAACACTTGAACATTGTGTCTTAGCATGTAAAATATGTAGTTCCAGGTCTTTCACAGCTAACATACCCTCTGTCAGATTTCTAAAGTTCACCCTGTTGCTGGTTTAAAATTAATTATTAAAATTTCCCTTGATGGAAGACAGGTAGCCTGAAGGAGCAGTACATCACCTGAAAATCGTTTGTACCCCCCAGGCTCTACTGTACCGCGCTGTACTGCCCCTGTATACACAGTGAAAGGTATCCTCCCCCTACCCATTTCCTTCCCTTCCAAGGTCCCAGATTGGAGCTTCACCACTCCACCCCTCTGGCAGGACTGGAGAGGGCAAGGGCACCTTGGGAGGGGGGTCGGAGCTAAAGGGGGGTGGTGTCTAAATTTAGCCCTGGTGGCAGGAAACGGAGACGGACAGCCCGGAGAGGTGTTGAAGACACACCGCTCTGCTAGCGCCACCCTTGGATAGTATTAGTCTCACACAGCAGTTTTAAGACTCTTAAGATACGCACCGGCAGATAGCACGGTTAGCGCCACAGAGAACTACAAGAGCCAGGTGAGTGCGGGAGGAAGGCGACTCATGTTGGTGGGCACGGTTTTTGTCATGTTGGCCTTTGTAGGATCTTGTCAGGTCAGCGAGTGCTCGACAGCTGGTCTGTAACCCAACACCTGTGCTGGCTTTTGGAGCATCTGAACACATATCTGTTCTGTTACTCCCAATACTTTTATAGTAGAAAATATGTTGCCGAGAGTTTTCTGAGAACTGGGTGTTGGTAATTTTCTTACATCAGTTATAATTTATAAGGTTACTTGTTGTTAGATTGCTAATCCTGAAATCCTGAAGTTCTTTCTGTGAAATCTATAGAATTAAATGCTAATTGTTGATGTTGATGTTTCTGCACTGTACAGGTGTCAGTCAAACAGCGTGGGCTGCACCGTGGCGTCTTTTTTCCTTGTATTTCCTGTTGATTATGCTTGGTTTCTGTAGTTGTCACTTTGCTTCTCTCCTGAGAGTAGGGAAATTCACATTTATTGATGAAAATCTTGAGGATTGTTCACACGTTGGTCTGGCATCATCTCTCTGCTTTTTCTTTTCTTGCTTTTTTTCGCCAGTCTCGTGCCATCAGTTTTTTTTCCCATGCAGGGACATTTTCTTTTCCTCTGTTTGTCAATGAGTGTTCTCGTGTTGTGTTTCCCTCTGTGCCAGCTGAAATAAAACGGACAAGTGGTAATGAGTAACATCCAACTTTCTCTCATTATCACGGCCATCACCGTTGTCATCAGCCATCCTCTGCTCACTGGAAGACTCCCGCTAAAGCCTCAGTAAAACCTCACATGCAGCAGCAGCCACAGCTGTAAATCCAACTGAAATGGAGCCATTAACTGGGATAATGAGGAAAATGCTTTTTTTTCTCTTCTTTTTCAATGAGATCTGGTGACAGTGGGGACTGTCAGTGAAAAGTAGCTGTAATTTCTCAGAGCGAGAAAATAAAAGGTTGACTGGCTTTATCATCTTGTATTTATCTGCCCCCACCATCACGCTCACGCCTGCTTTGCCCCTGCCATCGTTCCTCACTGTGACATTTCTGTTGTGTTTCTGTTTGCAAAACGTGCGGCTGGTCGTCATCTCTCTTTGCGTACGTCTCTGTGTTTGGTCTCATTCTGCATGTTATCAGGGAAGAGCTTAGACAGCAGCTCACTAAAGGCGCAGTCCAGCACAAGCTCCCAGCCTGATAGCTCTCAGGGCTCCTCAGCTGCTGTGTACTGTAAGTCAGCATGGCCCGCCAAAATGCAGCCTGCAACTCCCACATATTCGTATGCTCCACTACCAGTTCACCTTGACTAAATCCTTCCTGGTGTATGTTCCTCTCAGAGTCCCTGCAGTTATTAAAAGCACTCATCTGCTGCCGTTTAGCACCACTAAATCCCTGTAGTACCCTGACGTATAATGAGTTTTAATCATCACCTACCTCTTACTATCAATCTAAAACATCTAATAACAATATAAATGGTCAAAAAAAAAAGAAACAATCTGAAAAACACTGAGATGTTTTGTAGTATTCCTCCTCTTTGACTGTCCCATCCTCCCGCCTGTTCCGCCCACGCCACGTGTGTTTATATTAACCTGTTGTCTCCCTCTTATGGACATATGTGGAATAGCAAGACAATACTGGGGACCGATTATGTCCTAACATTGTTTTAACTTTTTTTTTTTTTTTGGGTTGATGTTTTTTGAGAATTCTAAGCATGAATTTTGCTCCATGTTTATGTTCCCTTCACTGTCTTTGTCTGAGTCAGACTTTGTCTTGGAGAGCTCGAATGATACATCCAGTACTGCGTTACTGTGTTACAGGAAATGAGAATTTACCTCTCGTCTCAGAGCTGTCCAAGACAAAGTTTGTCCATCTGAACGACCACAGTGACGTGGTCAACCTTCCATTTTAAGTGCACTGTCTCCCATGTTCCTCCCTCCCTCCCTCCTAAACTCAGCTGCTGCGAAGTTTGCTGACCTGCTGGGCTCAGTGCGTAGGGGCTCAGGGCCCATATCCGACGGGGAAGGGAGACCCAGCACACCGCCTCCCGCTGCCCTCTCCGCCCCCTCCCCTCCACACACCCCTGTTGTCCCCATGCAGAGTAAGTAGAAAAGAGAAGCAGCAGGGGAGTGTACAGTAAACAACCACTGGAAGAGAAAAATTAAGCGACCATGAGAAATATGAACTGGCATCTCTCCTTCCTCTGATCCCACAACAAGATAATGATCTGTCTGTCGTGTCATTTTGCGAGGGAAGGAAGGAAGGAAAAGGAGTAAAATTATTTCTAATAGATCATTCTTATTCCTAATGATGGATGGTTTCTGGCTGCACGTGTTATTTTAGCATCTTTAGAAATCCCTTCAAGATTTTTGTTTTCAAATTATTCTCATCGACCAAACTTTGTAAGGCAGGACAAGAACTTTAATAAAGAGATAAGGAATTGCTTTTTTAAATATGAAATTATATATTTACTTTTTATACAGGTGGATTTACATCTTCATTGGGATTGAATGTGTCTCAGTTCCACAGCCAGGGTGTAAAATTTGTAGTATGAATCACAGACGACAAACATGAATAATGAACAAAGAATAAAATGAGCCAAATTGAATTTGTTTATAATTCTGTGATTATGATTGTAGCTGCGTAGTTTAATTTAAACTATGTTTCTTAAATTTGAAGTAGACTTTGTAATAACCATGTGCAAATCAAGGATTAACTAAATTTAGGATTATGTATATTAATGAAAACCAAAGTGTGTTTAACTTCTTCCAGAATTCCCATATCAAACCATAACTGTGTGCGCTTAGTCCTTTGTAATGCTGTTCTGTGTGATGTGTAGTACAAAGGCAGCTAAACTATGTTGGTGCATAGTTGATGAATCCATCTTAACTGATAAGATGTGATGACTGGCCATATTACAGACGCTAAATTATGGTATATTGCCAGAATCGATTACATTTGCAGTCATGGTCACCGCGTATTTACAAATTCCTGAAGGGATTGCTTTATTTCTTCATTCCTTTATCCTCTCTTTTGTTCCTTGCTCACTGTTTCTAATCTGTTCTTGCATTCCTCCACCACCACCCATCCACCCATCCATCCATCCATCCATCCATCCTGCCTGGACGGCAAATCAGTGTCTCGGCTCACAGACCTGGTAAGCAGCGTTCGCAGGGCGCCGGCGGCCCCTGCACCTGAGAGTGAAGCTGCACCGGCGCTGGTATCTAGTGCCAGGCCCACCCCTCCACCTGCACACACTACTTCCCCACCTCCCCCTCACTCCCCCTCGAGCCCCTCCCTGTCTTCCTCCCAGAGTGAGTACTGAGCATGACCCACCCTGACCTTATGCAGTGCAGCCAATCAGGGGCTTAATCAAATGACATTTCAGGATTTCAGTGCAGGCCTGTGCGTGAGCGAGCGTATTTAACAGTCAGTGTTCTGCTTTGGCGTTCATAGAGCAAAGTGTGCGTTGTGTTGAACTGCTCTTTTGTCAGCTGTGTTGGAAACTGAACTACCTGGATGTGTGTGCTTGTTGCCTCTGAGCTGTGCCACAGAGTGCGCTGCTGACGGCAATCTGGGATTTCTGCATCGTTTGGCTGCTTTTGGACTAATTGTGATGTCTTTAAATGCATACGTGACATTGTTTGCAGTGATATAAAGTGATAACGTGTGAGTTAATATTACAGCGTGTTTGGCAATTGTTCAGGATCACATGATGAGCAAAGTGTGTCTCTCTGTCGTATGTGTGGATGTTTCATTTGTTTGAAGTTTAGAAGAGATGAATCCTCAAACAAACTTTGGGCTTCACAGATTTTTTCTGCATGTGTTCCTCACTATAATCAAAGTCATATTGCCACAAAACATATTTTTCCATCTTATTGTATAAACAACAAGACAAGTTGGAATATTATCACAATTTTTTTTTTTTTTTTATTTTTACCAGTAATAGTTTTCTGAGTGTGTATGTATGTTTGTACACTGGAGTCTTAACTGCCTTCGCCTGAGCATCTGTGTTGTGTTGTTGCATTAATAAATTAATATGATTTACAAACTAACCCATCTCCATCTGTCCAGCTGTTGCAATTACCTCTGATTAACTTCCCTTCCTTCTCTTCTCTACAGCACGCAAGCAAGAAATTATCAAGATCACTGAGCAGCTGATAGAGGCAATCAACAACGGAGACTTTGAGGCATATGCGTGAGTGTGCATGTTTGTGTGTGGTTTGTTTTTGGCTTCTGTTCAAGTTCACAGTTCAAAGTTAAGGTTTGGTTTGATGCACATGTCCGGACCTTTCCTCTTCAGTAAGATCTGCGACCCCGGACTGACTTCGTTTGAGCCAGAGGCGCTGGGCAACCTGGTAGAGGGGATGGATTTCCACCGATTTTACTTTGAGAACCGTAAGATTAATAGATTTGTTGGTATTTGTTTTTTTTTTTAAATCACAATGTTTTTTCCTGATCTTGTTACTTGTTTTATTTTGTTTATTTTTAGTGTGAACATACTCCTCTGATTAGTCTAAATCACAAAATGGGGATCAAAAAGAGAAAAACTAGGCCTACCACTTTTAGCCCTGTCACTACTGATGTTGTGTCGTCTTGCTAATTCTTTCTCCTCACGTTTTCCTCGCCATCTTTTCAGTTTTGGCTAAGAACAGCAAGCCCATTCACACCACCATCCTGAACCCCCACGTCCACCTGATCGGTGAGGACGCCGCCTGCATCGCTTACATCCGCCTGACTCAGTTTGTTGACAGCCAGGGTCGGCCGCGGTCCAGCCAGTCAGAGGAAACTCGCGTCTGGCATCGCAGAGACAGCAAGTGGCAGAACATCCACTTCCACTGCTCAGGCGCACCAGCTGCGCCGCTCCAGTGAGGTACAGACTTACAGCACTGGGACAACTGGGAGAAAACTGACAACAGAAGGTGTTCCTCTCAGGGCATGTTTATACTATTTGGCTTTTTTCAAATTGCTGCTTTGGAAAGGAGCTGCGGCTGTTGTACCTTAACTGTATTAATTAAGACAGCACAGATGACGAGGGATTTCCCCTGAAATGACAACAACCAGAGTGGAAATAGAGGAAAGTATAGAACAGTAGGCGAACGGGCACCTTAGGCAATTTACAGGCATTTTGGTCGCTCACACTGTTTAGAAGCAGAAAAAAATGTCTTAAGGTAAGTGTTAATTCTAAGCAGAAAATCAGCAAAAGTGTGTGTTCAGTGTGTGTTTCCATCAGCCTTTGGTATGCAAATAGTCTGAAGATGTACTGTGTGGTGTTTTTAATTTTTTTTTCTTTTTTTTCTTTTTATCTTTGTAGACTTGAAAGGTTGTTATGAAAAGTGTTTTAAGGAGTGTCCTCCTTCACGAGGAGCTGTGCCTGTAGTCAGCAGTCAACAAAAAAAGCTTAAAAAAAAACCCACTCAGTTTCATCAAAATATGCCAGAATATTTCTGTCATGCCATCGAACCGGTGTGTAAAAAGCATACCGCCCCTTTTTTTTCTTTTGGTGGGGAGTAATTGCTCTGTGTGGTGTTTAAGGAACAGTTATAGTTGGACGTTTTGGGAAATACAATAACCTTTGGACAGCGCCAGGTCAGACATTTCCCCGTCTGTCCAGTATCCGTGCTAATTTAAGCTAACCAGTTTTCCCAGAATGTTGAACTATTCCTTTAATTTAAACTTGGACTGCACTTATCTCTGTCATGCTGTATTGGTGATTTATTTCATTAACTTTGACGTTGTTTTCCTTCTCAGGGTTGAATGCTATAGCTTTGTCTGTGAGGAGGGCTCTGCTGGAAAGAGAGAGGAAGAGGAAGAGCAGGAGGAGGAGGAGGAGGAAGTCCAGTGTCGGTTTGGGGGGACAGGGCTCCTCACCCTTCAACAACAAACCCTCCCTCAATGGACACCCAGCCTCAACCCCCAGCATGCATCTCTTCTTTTACTACTACTGCCCCCTGTATGTCACCTTCCCTACAACACCTTCTGACAGCCATCAAACAACAGCAACGTAACGTCCTTCACCCCCCCCAGCTTCCTCTTCTTCCCTCCGGCACACTGGGTGATTGGTGGGGGTGGGGGTGTTTAGAGCACTCGTGTGATTCCTTCTTCCTGTCTCTTCCCCGTCCCCACAATTTTTGTGACACCAACCCTCTTTGTCCTCCTGTGAATCCACACTCGTGTGACATAAACACTGCACTGGAAATACAGTATGTAAAGTTTTAAGTAAAATCTATTATTATCATTACTATATTATTATTATGATTATGATTATTACACATTTGCAATTGTATATGTAATTTGTATAATTCGAAATTCTTGATGCCAGTGGTTTCTAGAGTTGAAGGAAATCTCTTTTGTTTTGTTTTGTTTTTCTCTATCTTTTTAAGGAAGCATGTTTTTCCCCCATATTAACAGTGGCTGTTTTTTATTGTGGCTATTAAGTGGAAAATGATATTAGCAGTTTTTGTAATTTGCTTCTTGTACGTTAGCTATAATACCGCACCCAAACTCATGGTCAACTTGGTTTTGTCTGTTTGTTTTTGTGCTTTTTTTTTTCCTTTTGTCTTTTTTCCTTTTTTTTGTCTTTTTTTTTTTTTTTTGGAAGGGGTGTGCCTGATGGGTGTCGTGTGAAGGTAGAGAGTGAGTCCTTGCATGTGTGCAACTGTGGTTATCTAAGGCAGACACATAGCGCGCGCTAGTCCAAAAAAATAATGACTCTGTACAGTTGGAGAAACCTGTTGTTGTTGTTGTTCCCTTGTTGCAATGTGAACGGCCAGAGGAGGGGTTAGCAAAGCTCAGTATATAAAAAAACAAACAGCGTGCAGTAAGAGTTTTATGATGAATTTACTTTTCCATCTCGGTCTATAATCCTAGTATGCCTTGTGCTCCAGCACCCTGAACAGTGAGGTCTAAAAAAAATGAAGCAGCACCGTGAAGATGCATAAGAAGAAGAAAACCATATTGCTTTTTTCTGTTAGCAACAGCGTTCCCTTCCTTGTTTTATATTGTTGCCTCCATGAGGAAAAAAAAATGTTTTTCATTATGTGGAGAAGCATTTTCTTAATATAACAAGATACTTAAAAACATACCAACTTATTTTGTTTTAACAAAAAAAGTATGACAGCACATCTCCTCACCTCATTATCACAGAAGGAAATATTACAGCAGATGATGTCAATGGTGGCATCTTCACACGGTTAATTTTGTCCAACCAACAGTCCAGTCTCCAAAATACTACATTGTCATTAATGTAGGACCAAGAAAAGCCATACATTTTCACGTGTGAGAGCCTTGAACAAGTTCTACGTTTTCTTGAAAAACATTTTTAATTGATTAAGGAAATTGTTGCAGATCTAAAGAAAGGCAGAGAACGGCTTTTTGTTACGGTGAAATGATTTGGTATGTTATGATAATGACTAAAATATGTCTTAAAATACAGTAACATCAAAGTATCTTGCTGTAATTACGACAGTTCTTCAGACCAGGAGACTGAGCACAGGTTTTCGGTGACGGTGGCACTGACATGCTGCCATACTTCCCAAACCTCTCTGTTCTCTTCCCCCACATCTCTGCCATCACGCAATGATAATTCACAGAAATCTCAGTGAGCAGCAGTTCAGCCTTGCCCCCCGCCCCCCGCCACCTTACCCCCCAGCTACTGATGATGGTGGTGCTCAGGGAGGGAGGGGATGCGCTGCTGGTGGCTCCTGCTGTTGCTAGGCGACAGCTGAATACCCGCTTGAATGCTCAGTGCTCTTTTACTAAAAGTTTCAGATATTTTTAACTCGCTGAAGTGTCGGTGCAGTTCCCCGTTTTTGTTTTGTTTTTTTAGATTCTGTAAAAATGTCGAACAGAAGAAGTCAGTGCTCTAAAGAAAGGATCCCGGTGGATGTGTGTCCTTTCTCACTTCCAAAGCCATAGTGCAGAAAGCTGGTGCTACTGCCTGTTTGTCTATGGGGAAACACACACACTTAGGCCCATATCAGTGTTGAAGAATAAAGGATGTGGATGCTTGAAGCTTTTACAAGTGGTAGAATTTTTCCACCGTACCATGATGTTCATGAATGTCTGTCGATGTGAGGGTTTCATAGGGCTTCTCTGTTCTGTGGTCTGCTTCCTAATTTCAGGACAGTCCTTTGCCACAGGGTGCAATACTTGTGTGTGTGTGTGTGTGTGTGTGTGTGTGTGTGTGTGTGTGTGTGTGTGTGTGTGTGTGTGTGTGTGTGTGTGTGTGTGTGTGTGTGTGTGTGTGTGTGTGTGTGTGTTGCGTGTGTGTGTCTGCAAGCATGTACAGTACATCCATTGCTCTCAGTGTGTATTCTTTACAAGCCTGGGGGAGGGGGGTAAATTCTGGGGGTTTGTGTTGAAGAAGAGATGATGGAAGGAGAAGGCTTTATTTCGGAGGACATATCAGTCCCCTGCCTTCAGCCCAGGACTGTTTTTCTTATGATTTGAACACTTTTATTTTTTTCACGTTTTACATTATGTTTTTCATGTTTTTACTCTTTGTTTTGCTCTTTGATTTTGTGTTACAGTAAAGTGTTATCAGCTTTTCATGATATAAAGTGCTTGTGCCAGCGGTGGCAGGATTGAACGGATGGACTTTGCAGCACTGAAGACTGATTTTTGTGGGGGTTTGACTTGCGATCAGCTCCACTGTACTTTGCTCGTCCACCATTGGCTGCCTTTTCATGTGTCTCGCCCCTATTGGTCAGACCAAGATATTAAGAGACCGGGCAGTCCGTTTGGTGAATAGTCCTCAGGTTTCTATTTATTTTGAATATTTATTTATTTATTTTAGTGGATATTTTTTATTGTGCTTTTCTTTCCTCTCTTTTTTTGTTTTTCTTTTTCCCCGTTGTACAGCTCATGCACTTGTGCAAGTACTGTCTGTTGTTCAAGGGACACTGCTCCATGTAAAACATGTTTTTAAAGGGATAGTACACCCAAGTTGCATCCTGCATGTGTTTTTCTGTAACGACCAACATGGTGTGAATTACTTTTTCTTTTTCTGATGTTTTTCTTCTGCAGCTTCAGATTTACGCTGGCTTTGATCTTATTTTTGCAGTTTTATGGTGTCCTTTTTTTTTTTTTTTCCTTCCACTTAGGTCACATTACCACTTTGCCAGAGTGGGACATCAGTTACTTTAAAACTTGTATAATACAGGATTGTGTTTTGTGTGAACTATCCCTATAAAAGCTTCATCGCCCTTTTTTGAGGCGATGAAGCTTTTTTTCAGATGAAAGGGTTTTTTTTCCTTCAAGGTGAAGCACTGACTCGTTGTATTGTACTCATGTCACAGTAATAATGTTCGTGTCCAGTTGACCCTGATGTAATAGTAAAAGGTCAAAGGTTACCTGAAGGCGTTCATGCGTGATCGTGCTAACCAGACATGACCCCCACCCTCCTCCTCCAAAAAAAAAAAGAAGAAATAGCAGCATGCACAGTACAAAGGTGTTGTTCTTCTGTTCTCCTTAGTGTGTTTACTAGCCTTGAAAATCAGTATAATAAGATTCACATATTTAAAATGAGGGAGTACACAGTGTTACACAACTGCAACTAATTAGCAGCGTAGCTGGCATTTTCTTTGCATGACAGTCAACAGGACACTTGTTTTTTGGTGTTTTCCTTTTTATTTGGTTTCTCATTTTCTACTGAATGCTGGTATACTCGACCTTTCTCTATCTATTTTCTCAGCTTTTTAAGTGCATATAACTATTTTTGTCTCAAGATGATATAATGAAGATGATTATGATGATCAGGATGATTATATTGATGACTGTGGCACTTAGGATGACTTTGACGATGTTGACGGTGATAATGATGAAGATTATTTCGCATGCTTTTCTATGGGGCTCTGTGTTGTCAGTGCAGAATGGCTGCCTTTTGTACATAGCTGAGAGAATACGAGCAGCACGTGTTCACCATCAGCGGCAAGAGTGGCCGGTGCTTCTCTGAGCCCGCATGTGACTTTGAGGAATGGCACTGGACTCCCACTGACAGATCAGAAGCGTGAATGAGCTCCAGCAGGGGGCGCAGTCACACTAAATAAAGCACAAACAGACACAGACGTAGGGCAGAGTGATGCTTCAAATGTAGCTGCACAATAAGTTAATTTTAGAGTTAAATCTAACGGATCATCCAGTCAGAGACAACAGCAGTCTATCAACGTAGAATAAGAACCAGCTTCTATGGCGATTATTGATCAAAGCTGCACAGTCGTGACTGAAATGGCACCAATAGCACTGGTAAATCATCATTACATATGAATTATCAAAGCTAGAATCATGAATGAAAAAGCTTAATTGTGCAGCCCAACATATAAACTGCAGTAACTGTCCTCCTCTAGTGCTGCCTTTCCGTCAGCTATTTAATCAGATGAAGCATTACTGAGATAAACTGGAGCCACTGTGTTCACTCTGAACCTCTGCCATCTTCTTTCTCCAGCCAGTGACTAAGTTGCACTGACAACACTGAGTTGGCTTCTCTTCGTAGGGTGTCTTTCACTCTTTTTCTCAGTCCCTCTGTTTTCAACCTTATTCAGTCATTTCCCTGCAGTTGGGTCTTTCTAGTTCCCCTTTGTCTCTTTTTGTCAGTTTGGGTTTCTTCTGTATAATAATATTAATCCTCTAGTTCTCTGATTCTTCGGATTATTGCTCTGTTCTCTTACGTGCTACACGTGTTTCTCTAACTTCAAGAAAATGTGTTAAGGTGTTATCAATAAAACTGACAGTTTAAATAGAAAAACCAATGTCTCTCTGTGTGTACAGACATGTAGAACTGCAGCATAGCTGGAATGATTTATTGATAGAAGTAACTCAGGACATAAATTGTTGATCAGAATATTTACTCACCACCAAGTTTTTGAATTTAACATAAAGAAGAAACAAAAATAAAGAGATTGAGTTTGTTCATATGGATAAAACAGAAATAATTTGTTGATTTCCATGTGATTGTGCACACTGTAAATTAAAAAAATTCAGAAGATAAAAGCTTTAAATCTTCTTGTCCTAGTTCTCACAAACAAACAATTTTCACACACTTAGTTAAGCCTACATTTATGCTTTAGTATCTCATTTTGTGCTTTGGAAATTTACTGTATATTATACAACAACCAAGGAACGTTTTGCATCATGTAGTCTGAGATCAGTGGTTTTGGCTTCACCAGCTGAACCAATATTGAAACATGGGAAGAGTCTCTCAGTGAAAGTGTCTCTGTAAGTGTAGATGTGAGTCATATCCTCAGCATTGTAGAAGGACACCTCCCCCCTGTCATAGTCCAACTGGACTCTGATCCTCTGGAGACTCTTCTTCACTGTGATAGTCTCACCAACACCATTGGTGTATTTTCCACTGCCGTGCCATAAACACCAGAATCCATGTTCTGGCGAAGCATATCGTTCTCCTTTCCTTTCAACTGACTCTTTAACCCAACCCACAGTCCATGCAGGATGGTCTCCCACCTCCACCTCCCAGCTGTGTTTCCCTGAGCTGAAGCCCTCAGAGCCCAGAACAGTGGCATACTTAGTGTGTCTCTCTGGATTGTCAGGGAGCTGCTGCTTCTTGTCTCCATTTCCCACACTGGTCAGATCATCAGACAGATAGAGACAGGGGCTTGCTGTGTTTGGGTCCAGAATGACAGGACTGAAGTGGACCTTCTCCTTTATTGTCTCGCAGACTCTGAAGGACAGGTTGCCCAGGTGTTTGGCCACATCTATCAGTCCTCCTGAGACCAGCTGTGGATCTGACAGTGAGCTCTGGGCTCTGGCTCTGGTCTGAGTGGGTTTATAGCTGCTGAGGAAGGACACGTTGTCTTTCTTCAGCTCTTCTTCAACAGCAGAGATACTGTCTGACAGAGAGGAGATCTGCTCCTCAATCATCTTCATCTCTCTGCTGATGCTCTTCCCCTTCTGCTCCTCTTCCTCCCTCAGAGCTGCCAGTCTGGACTCCTCTTCCTCTTTCAGGATCTGCTGGAGCTTGGTGAACTCTGCTCTGATCTGTCTCTCTGTGGACAGCAGCTGCTTCTTGGAGTGTTGAATCATTTCATTGTATGTTTTCTCCACTTGTTTGTATTTGCTCCTCTTGTCCTGTAGAGACTTCAAGTCAGATTTCAGCTGCTCCTTCAGGTCACTGACTGCTTGTTCTGTAGGAACCAGCTTGTGACCGTGGTGGAGAGAAAACTCACAGACGGGACACACAGCTCTGTCTTCATCCTCACAGAACCAATAAGGGACATCTGGATGCTTATCACACACCACCTTCTCCTTTTCATTCTCTTTTTCTCCTTCAGTCTCAGGTGAAGCATTATTCTGACTTTTAGCAAAAGTGTCGGCTAGTTCTTTGAGAGAAAAGTTTATGGATGGACTATCCTTTGAAGACTTTCTTTTACAAATGGGACAGTTTTTGTTTTTAGCTTCTTCCCAGAATTTTTGCAGACAGCTTGAACAGAAGCTGTGGTTGCAGCTCAGAGACACAGGATCTCTGAAAGTCTCTGAACATACATGGCAACTCAGGAAACTTTCAACAAGAGCTCTCTCTGCCATTTCCTCTGATTTTCAGATTTCTTTAGTGACAAGACTCACCAAAATAAAGTCCCTCCAACTTTGTCTATATGATCCACCGAATTTGTGTTCTTCAGTAGAGATCCCAACGCGTAATATAATGTCTTCTCTTGGTTTTAACCAACACTGAAAGTTTGCTTTCAGTTTCATGTACTTGATTTATGGGTGGAGACATGATTGGAATGAACATGCCTTTTATGCATGTCCTACCATGTGGTGGTGTTCTTGTGTTACAGATGTTAAAAATATCTATTAGAAAGCAGTGACATTGCAACAGTTGTTTCACTACAGAAATACCTAGGTTAAAAACCTGAATTTCATGCATTTTTTGTAAAATGTTTAGGAAATAATCACCAAGTGACACAATGGTTTTCATGCACAAAGTGTAAGGAAGAATAGATTTAATTTACCTGAAGGCGTTCATGCGTGATCGTGCTAACCAGACATGACCCCCTACACCTTAACACATTTTCAAGAAAATGTGTTAAGGTGTTATCAATAAAACTGACAGTTTAAATAGAAAAACCAATGTCTCTCTGTGTGTACAGACATGTAGAACTGCAGCATAGCTGGAATGATTTATTGATAGAAGTAATTGAGGACATAAATTGCTGATCAGAATATTTACTCACCACCAAGTTTTTGAATTTAACATAAAGAAGAAACAAAAATAAAGAGATTGAGTTTGTTCATATGGATAAAACAGAAATAATTTGTTAATTTCCATGTGATTGTGCACACTGTAAATTAAAAAAATTCAGAAGATAAAAGCTTTAAATCTTCTTGTCCTAGTTCTCACAAACAATTTTCACACACTTAGTTAAGCCTACATTTATGCTTTAGTATCTCATTTTGTGCTTTGGAAATTTACTGTATATTATACAACAACCAAGGAACGTTTTGCATCATGTAGTTTGAGATCAGTGGTTTTAGCATCACCAGCTGAACCAATGTTGAAACATGGGAAGAGTCTGTCAGTGGACGTGTCTCTGTAAGTGTAGATGTGAGTCATGTCTTCAGCATTGTAGAAGGACACCTCCCCCCTGTCATAGTCCAGCTGGACTCTGATCCTTTGGAGACTCTTGTTCACTGTGACAGTCTGACCAACACCATTGGTGTATTTTCCACTGACATGTGATAAACACCAGACTCCATATTTTGGTGAAATAAATCTCTCCTCCTTCCTTTCAACTGACTCTTTAACCCAACCCACATTCCACTCAGGGTGGTCTCCCACCTCCACCTCCCAGCTGTGTTTCCCTGAGCTGAAGCCCTCAGAGCCCAGAACAGTGGTATAATTAGTGTGTCTCTCTGGATTGTCAGGGAGCTGCTGCTTTGTGTCTCCCTGTCTCACACTGGTCAGATCATCAGACAGATAGAGCCAGGGGTTTGCTGTGTTTGGGTCCAGAATGACAGGACTGAAGTGGACCTTCTCCTTCATCTTCTCCCAGACTCTGAAGGACAGGTTGCCCAGGTGTTTGGCCACATCTATCAGTCCTCCTGAGACCAGCTGTGGATCTGACAGTGAGCTCTGGGCTCTGGCTCTGGTCTGAGTGGGTTTATAGCTGCTGAGGAAGGACACGTTGTCTTTCTTCAGCTCTTCTTCAACAGCAGAGATACTGTCTGACAGAGAGGAGATCTGCTCCTCAATCATCTTCATCTCTCTGCTGATGCTCTTCCCCTTCTGCTCCTCTTCCTCCCTCAGAGCTGCCAGTCTGGACTCCTCTTCCTCTTTCAGGATCTGCTGGAGCTTGGTGAACCCTGCTCTGATCTGTCTCTCTGTGGACAGCAGCTGCTTCTTGGAGTGTTGAATCATTTCATTGTATGTTTTCTCCACTTGTTTGTATTTGCTCCTCTTGTCCTGTAGAGACTTCAAGTCAGATTTCAGCTGCTCCTTCAGGTCACTGACTGCTTGTTCTATAGGAACCACCTTGTGACTGTGGTGGAGGGAAAACTCACAGACAGGACACACAGCTCTGTCTTCATCCTCACAGAACCAATAAGGGACATCTGGGTGCTTATCACACACCACCTTCTCCTTCTCATTCTCTTTTTCTCCTTCAGTCTCAGGTGAAGCATTATTCTGTCTTTTAGCAAAGGTGTCGGCTAGTTCTTTGAGAGAAAAGTTTATGGATGGACTATCCTTTGAAGACCTTCTTTTACAAATGGGACAGTTTTTGTTTTCAGCTTGCTCCCAGAATTTTTGCAGACAGC
Source organism: Toxotes jaculatrix (assembly GCF_017976425.1). Lineage (NCBI taxonomy): Eukaryota > Metazoa > Chordata > Actinopteri > Toxotidae > Toxotes > Toxotes jaculatrix. The sequence goes on from NC_054400.1 coordinate 4,297,608, forward strand.
TTGAACAGAAGCTGTGGTTGCAGCTCAGAGACACAGGATCTCTGAAAGTCTCTGAACACACGTGGCAGTTCAGGAAACTTTCAACAAGAGCTCTCTCTGCCATTTCCTCTGATTTTCAGATTTCTTTAAATTAGTGACAAGACTCACCAAAATAAAGTCCCTCCGACTTTATAATCCACCGAATTTGTGTTCTTCAGTAGAGATCCCAACGCGTAATATAATGTCTTCTCTTGGTTTTAACCAACACTGCAAGTTTGCTTTCAGTTTCATGTACTTGATTTATGGGTGGAGACCGGATCGGAAAGAACCTACCTTTTGCGCCTGTCCTATCATGTGGTGCTGTGCCTGTGTTACAGATGTTAAAAATATCTGTTAGAAAGCAGTGACATTGCAACAGTTGTTTCACTACAGAAACACCTAGGTTAAAAACCTGAATTTCATGCACTTTTTGTAAAATGTTTAGGAAATAATCACCAAGTGACACAATGTTTTTCATGCACAAAGTGTAAGAAAGAATAGATTTAAAGTAATTTAATTTAATTAAATGATGTTGTAACCTTCCATGTTTGAAAAATTGTACTTTTATTTGTGCATAGGAAATTAATAATCCACAAAACATTAGCTCTTAAATACACAAGCACATAAAGGAACAATAAATCTATGCATGTGCATAGTATAGAACACAAATATTTATGAAAAACATTAATATGCAATTAAAAAAAGCAGATGACCATAAATAACAATTGTCAAAAAAATAAAATCAAAGAACCAGTCTCTCAGCTTCCACCATCAGGCCAGTTTGACCAGTCTCTCACTGGCCTCCCACAGTTTCTTTGCCACACCAGCATCTCTTGCGAAAGGACGCAGAATGGAAGGTCGGCAGTCTACAAAGTAACCCCCACTGTGTTTGGCAGCTTCATCTGACACAGCACAATAGATGACAGTCTGAGCCCCAATCTCACATGGCACAAAAAACATCCACATGATCACCTGCATCAGCATCCGGAACAGAAAGGAGTAGTGGCAAGTCCACGCACTTTGGACAAAACCTGAAACAGCACACGTAAGCAGAGATATCAGGATAAATACCAAAACATCAGGAAGGGCAGTATAAATACAAACTCTGCATGGCTAATTTTAGATTGTACTGCAAGTATATATTCAGCAACATTATTACATTTGTGAAACCATTTATGTGTTAAGTACTCGTAGAATGTCTGTTTTTGGCTAATCCAGTGAACTAAAAACAAGAAAAGCGACTTAGAAGTCTCGTTAGTTCTTAAAAACACCACCTCTTACCAGGGTGCACAGCATAGGAGGTCACTTCTTTCCCTTCTGTGACGCGGGCCAGTTCCTGACTAAAGTAGATGTTGGCCAGCTTGCTGCGGCAGTACGTGAAGAAAGGCAGCAGGTTGTAGTTGAGGTCCTGGAAGTCCAGCTTCTGGTATTTGTAGGTGGAGCATGTGAGGGTGACAACACGGCTGGGGGCACATTCCTTCAGGCGAGGCAGAAGCAGATTGGTGAGGAGGAAGTGGCCTAAATGGTTGACCCCAAAACACATGCTGAAGCCGTCGTCGGTCCAGTCGAGGACACTAGGCATGCCTGAAGAAGGAAAGCAGAGGGAAAAGAAAGAGATCGGAACAATGAGTACACTGCTACACTGGTTAAACACTCACTGCTCAATTTGAAATAGCACATTTTTACTATTCCTTCTTTCTCTGGTGATACAAAGAGACCCCTTCACCTGCATTATTGATAAGGATGTCAAGCCTCTTCTCTCTCTGAAGGAAGCTCTTACAGAATTCCCGTACAGAGCGCAGGTTGGCCAGATCCACCTCCATGTGAAGGACATTAAGACTGTGACTCTTGAACTTGATCTCCCTCACAGCCTTCTCAGCCTTGTCCAGGTCTCTGCAAGCAATGATGACACGGGCACCTCTCATTGCCAGGGCAACAGCTGTCTCCTTGCCAATGCCAGAATTCCCACCTGCAAAGAAAAAATGTGTAAATTCGTGTTTCAGTGCTCATGTGAGGCTTGTGGCATGAAGAGAACAGCAGTAACACTGCCAGCAATAATCAGAAATTTATTGTAATATCAGGCAACAGGATGTGATGTTTCGTGTAAATGTCAGTGACAGACTATATGAATTCAAACCACACTGATTCAAACAGTATAGCCCGTTAACCCATGAGGTTAGTTAAAAAGATAATTGCTGCAATAAGCAAGACGCGTTTATTCACCTGTAATAAGAACTGTTTTGCCATCTAGTCTTTTCAGATCGGTGCAATACCTCCTCTTTTTCATCCATTTCAAAATGAAAAAAGAAACTAAAGACGCGATAATTGTGTAGAGAAAATACATTTCCCTGTGAGAACAACTTTGACAACAATTATCTCTTATTATTAGCAGCCACTGATGCTACTGATGCTGCTGTATGTGAGCCCGGAGCTAACGTCAGCTAGCTTGTTAGCTTGCTAGTTCACTAAGAAAAATGTAATTTCCGTCCCCTCAGCCATTCGTCCATTCTAGATCTTGTCGCCAGCAACTTGGCGGAGACGATCCGAGACGAATTACTCACAGAAGTGGATAGTTACTTTATTTAATTTAGCAATACCCTACAATTCATTCTGAATCAGCGATATGTGAAGTGACGTGAACTGCGCATGAGCTAAATGAGCAAATCTCGCAAAGTCTCGCGCGAGGTGGTTTACACGCGAATGAGCAGAAGCGTCAACTGTTGTTAAATTCTTGGCTTGAAAATCACCTCAAAACTAAATTTTAAACATGATAGAGTGTTGCTGTAGTGTGTGTATATTACTTGTTGACATGTCCGAAGACAAGAATATTTTTAAAACCTACCGACCTATGCTAAAGTGACGTGTGTTAATTCTTAACTTAAAAACTGCCTCTGGAAATTCGTGGTTAGGTTTGTTTGATATTTGAATGACCTTCGACACGCTTCACAAGTCAAAGCTTAAGTTTCAGCCAAGGATGGTGTAACACAGACGTGACTGTTCCCGGGTTGTTGTTTTGTTCTCTGAAGATAAACATGAGAGAAGCCATTTTTATCTGTGGAATTATCCTGATTTTTTCTGCTAAAGCAGTAGGTAAGTCACTTTAAAATGTATTTTAGCGACTTAAATCATTCCTATTTCCAATTTTGTATAGAGGAACATTTCTTTTTAATTCAGTTTCTGTGCCAAAACTAAATACATCAAACTAAATGTGGTATGCAGGTACAGCTCAGAAAGAGCATTGTGCGTCACTTGTAAGTAATAAGTTGTTGGGTTTTTTTTTTTGTTTTGTTTTTTTTTGTTTTTGTCTTTTTTTGTTTTGTTTTTTTTGAGGTCAAACATGCAGGGGAAATTGTGGAGACATATTAGAGGAATGCTCCTGCCATACAACCTGTGTGTCTTTGCTGAACTGCTGTGCAGACTACAACCAGTCCTGTATCCAGGTGGCGCCTCACTCCAGCTCCATGCTGGGTGGAAGAGCTCTCAGGATCCTCAGTCTGGTCTTACATCCTAGTGAGCGTCTTCTCTGCAGGTTTGTATCTATGAGCACGCATAGTGACCTCAAAAACACACGATGATGTAAATGATCCTCACACTCATCATGGGATTATTTCCATTACAAGTTCACAATGTTAAAAATACACTCCCTGTCCTCTTCATGAGGTACATGTATACAATTTAACTAAATCAATTACAACAGATATGCCATAAATTATACATTCATAACAATGGTTCATAATGTTATAATGCTTATGTTGACATTGTCAAAGAGTTTTGAACTCTGTAATGGTCAACAGCACTACAACCTCACTTATAAAATATGTATAAATACCTCTTTAACAGTGTCAAAGAAAAAACATCTTAGTAAAGGTAGAATTTATTCCAGAGCTGTTGTGTTTAGGATTTTACTTTAGATTTTACCCACTAAACATTAGACGTCTAATGTACGTGCAGATCATGTCTATATTGTGTCCGTCGGTCCAAGACCAATTCTGGACGTCTACAGGACGTGCAAACTAGGTCCGATATTTGGACGTCTAACCACGACCCCGCTTGGACGTCAGTATGCAGTTCAACATTTGAACGTCGGACTAGTTAACTTTTTTGGACAAAATTGTTACGAATATAGATCATTTTTTATTTATTGAGTACGTGGTATTTTGTTATTTTAAATTTTCTGGTTTTCCTCTACTGGTTTATTTTATTTTATATTAATTAACTAAGCAATTTATTTATTTGTTTGTTTATGTTTTTATTCATTTATTTATTTTTCTGGAAATGCAACTTGTTGGAAATTAGGCTTCATAAAATAATTTTATGGTACATAAGATCCTTGTTTTTATAACTCTTATGAGTTCAACCAGTTAACGCCACTCTGATTGGCTGAGGCAGCACGTCGTCATAACGCAACCAGTAAACGGCACTCTGATTGGTCGAGGCAACACGCCAAGCTTTTGGCGCGAATCGGCGAGTTTCATCAACCTTCTCTCTCTGTGTCTCTGATTTCGTCTCAACTGTGGAAGCAAGTGGCCGTTCGGCCGTGTTCAGCGTACATCAAAAACCATCGCTTTCCACTAAGTTGAAAGTAAGTTGGTCATGTTTGTTCATTTTATGTTAGTTTATGTATTTATAGTGTTAGCTGTTATAGCTTTGTTGTTTTAAACTACCTAAACCTGCTGTGGCTACAATTGGCATTGCATGTCGTCCCATCAGCTAACGTTAGCTAAACATTGGTCAAAATTTAAAATGGAATTGGAATTACTTTTGAAAACGACCGTGCCTAAAATGTTCACGTTAGCTGAAGCTTTAACGTGAACAATTATTGTTCGGTCGCTAAGTCACTACTCACTAATCAGAGCTAGGTCGGTAGCTAACCTAAGCTAAATTCGTTAAGCTAGCGAAAAGGTCAACAAGCTAGGAACTTGCAGGGAACATGTTTTTTGCATGCTAGCGAGCCACGATATGTCTTTGCTTACAGATATGGGGGGCTTGTGTATGTGTGCTTTTCCTTTGGTTCATGAAAATTGTATCAAAGTGAGTGTTGTGTACTTTTCTTAGTTTTTGGAAACGGCGACAGAGTGAGCGCTCTTTCTGTTAATATTCCAATTCGCATCTTTGCCGCTCCGCTCCGTTGCATTGCTTCAGTTAATAAGTTAGGTCAGTAACATAGAGATGGGCTCGTAAAGTTGGTTAATGTGGTTGCACATGTTTCAGTCAGGGAACATACAGTCTGTAAGTATTGTATGTGTTGTTTTCAAAGTACGGTACGTTTATTGTGTTGTGTTGTTAGCATTTTTTAGTGGAGTTTGTTTGCTAGCCGCATTACATTTTGCATAATGTACTGTTGTTTAATGTGTTTGTGTATTTATGTAGCCACCGTATTTGTGCCTAAGGGTATGCGTGGTGAGAGCAGTACAGTATGACTGCAGATTGCCGTTGCATATTTCTAATAATTTGTTTTTTTCTACTGGTGCAGATGGAGTGATGAAATTTGGTGACACTGCTACAGAGGACTTCATAAGGATGAAGCAAAGGACTGGAAAGAAGTGGAGGTGGAAGATACACAGCAGTCACTCAGGACTGATTATCCATTGTGGAGAATGTTGTCAGCTTTTGTACATTGGCTTCTTTTCTGTATTCAGTATAATTGGTTTTGGTTGGATTTTACCTCAAAACACATTCAGTTTAGCACTTTAATTTTTATTGTTTTATTGTTTTTTTATTGTTCTATTATTGTTTTTATTGTTTTCAATTTCTGTTGTTGTATGTTTGTTGTGGTACAGACCCAAGCAAGTGGGCTGTTATTTTATTATTTTTATATTTAGTTATTGACTATCACTTTCATTTAGTTTTGGCAGACAATCAAAAGTAAAGCATGTTAGCTTCAACTGATGCACAGCATTGAAGCAATGTCCACATGGAAGCCATTAAATTCATGTTTCTTGTTTTTACTGGTAGTTGCCTGGAAATTCAACAGAAGTCAAAAGCTTTATTAGTGACATGTTTGTGCCAGTGATTAACAAAAATAAAAAATGGAAATAAACGAGTGAGGATTGAATTGTGATTTATTGTAAACCTCTGTGTAAAACTGTAGTCCTATATGTTTCCAAAAGGTGGAGGACTCGTTTCCTGTACCAGTTAATTTTCCTGTTGCTTCGTTGGCTCAGCAGCAGGTTTAGACTGGAAATGCATTACACCTTTGTATGCGTTTCAGTTGTCACCTGCTGCTGAGACAATCAAATCAAGCTATAGGGAAATTACTTGGAACACAGTCTAGAAGCAGTATAAAAACGATGCCTAAAATGAATTTAAATTTGACTGTATTTTTCTGACTCAGTCCAAATGTTTAGCAGTAAATCGTGCTTTTGACAGCCTACATGTACTATGATATAAAATATTGATGAATGATATTTGTGTTCAGATTCCAATTTCTTCAGGAAAGGAAACTTCCTCAAAATCCACAGAAGTTATGCAAGAATGTTCTGCAAAAATAAATTCTTTTATATTAATATTAAGCACACAACATTTCAATATTAGGGTCAGGCTCTGGGTCTCTGTAAAGCGCCTTGAGACAATTTTGATTGTGGAAGGCGCTATATGAGTAAAATTGAAATGTCTGAAATAAAAATGTGCAGTGTAATTAGTAAGTGTTCTGCTCATCTAAGCTCTATGCCTTAATAATGTTCCAGTATTATAAATAAATGAAAACATGCTCCCTGTATAAATAAAAAAATAATGCTGCCTTAAATGACATGTTGAATTGTCTGATGTCACAGTGTTAGTATAATTTCTGTTTATACAATTGTTTAGCCTTTGTTTTCATCAAAGTTACCTCATATGTTTAAATGATTGACTCCTATTTAAAGCCACAAATTTTATCAACTTGTGTTTTATTTTTTGTTAGAAGATATTAACTTGTATCTTGTTTTCTGACAGTTTACTTGTACCATGTGAAATCACTTAAAATTGTTATTTTACTGACAATGGAAAGTGTGGAGAGTGTTTACAGAAGAGAGATTAGTAGTAGTGTTGTGTAGCTGGCCAAAAGTGTATTAAATTCAAGTTTGTTTCTGTTGCAGGTTCAAAGGTGAGATTGTGCGAGAAGGGTTTATTGATGCTGAGGGCCACGCCCACTGTATCTCTCCTTTATTGTATGAGACGGGCTGGATACCATTTGATGTCTCAACAGATGGAATTAATTTTGACAGGTCTGGAGAGTACTTGTCAGGTGAGTTTTTGAAATATAAAAATGAACCTGTCATTTGATTTCTATAATTTAGAATTTACATCAACAAAACTCTTATGCCCCCTTAACATTTCTTGTCTTTCACTGTCAGTTCACCCAAGTAAAGCGGACCACCCTGTCACCCTGTTGAACGTAACACAGTGGCAGTACTACGGCACACCAAACACAGCAGGGTGGCTGAAAATGATGTGGAACAGCTCTTTGATTGGGGCAGATAAGGTCAACATAGAGCTGTGGGGTTACAGAGAGCTCAGCAGGAGCACAGAGGCAGGGAGGAATGGATCATCCTCTCTGCAGGCTGAGCTGAGCTTCCTGTACTCTCTTGGCAGGGATCTGGTCAACACTGGTGCCTTCAGCTTCATCCCTAAGTGCTCCAAGGCCTACTCTGACTGGGAGTTGGGGAATATTCGCATAACTGCTAGTTCTAACTCAGATGGAGCAAGGTATTCATAATAGAATATCACAAATATCTCTTCCCACTGCAGAATCATTGTAATTTATTTAATTTTATAGCTGTCATGAATTGACACAGTTGTAGAGAAGAAGATTTGTATGTAAGTATATTTAGTTTACATCTATGAAGTATCAGAAAGTCAGTGTTGTTTACCCATATACTGGAGAGGTGATTGTATCATCATATCCTAACATGTGACTGGCTGTAAAACCTAAAGTCAAACATGCCTTACCCAACCTAATGGAGGTGATAACCAGCATACAGATAATGCAGTGAGGAAGGGCTGAATGTAGAGTTTGGTTGTCACATTGATCCCAGAGTTCAGTATTGGTTCAGACCACATGCAGCTGAAACCATTAACTGCATATCAGCAGCATTGCTGATATGCAGTTAAGTGCAAGCAAAACAAAAGTTCAAGCTTTGAAACTTGAGAATTTTTCTGCTTTTCTCTGTGATAACGTATGAGTATTTAATATTTAGCCACATGATCTGTTGGTTAGAAAAAAAACAAGCTGTTTCAAGCTGTTACCTCTGGCTCTGTGATGGACATTTTTTTAAAAAACTTTTTTCTGACATGGACTTAAAGATAAGTCTATAATTAGATTTAATAATCATCCAATATTTGTTAGTTTCAGCCATAGTTTCAGCTTTGGTCTCAGTGGAAATTGTTTTATACACAGGGATGTGCAGGGACTCTGGAGTAGAGGTCATGTCTTAGCCTGGCATTTAGAGCAGGCTTTCAGAGACGATTCCGCTGCCTGGGCCAAGGACAAGTGTCTGCAATGGGACGTCCTGGAGCAGAAGCTGCCCACCTTCCTCAGTGAACTCACTGACTGTCCTTGCACTCTGGCACAGGCCCGAGCAGACACTGGCAGGTTTCATGTGAGTACATATCATATTAGAGATTATGTGAGATTTTCAGATCGTAAAACCAGAGACAGTGTGGTTTGAAAGTGAGTTTTTGAATATTGATTGCATGTAGTGTGAACTTTAACAACATTTCAGTTACTAGTTTTATTTTGCTTACTTTATTCTGTACACAAAAAATATTCAACGTGAGTTTCAGCAGGCAGTCAAAGGCACTGCAGGGATTGTAGGCAAAGTAAAGAAAAAAGGATAATAATTCATCCATATCCCAAGGAAACAGAACATTTAGAAGAAATTAAATCAATATGAATTTAAGGAACACACTCTGTGTTAAATTACCTATCCTACATATTTCTTATTATCAAGACTCATTTTTGTTCACTGTGTTTCAGACCGACTATAGTTGTAACATTGAGAGGGGCAGTGTGTGCACTTATCACCCAGGTGCTGTCCACTGTGTCAGAGCAATTCAGGCCAGGTAGGAGTGACAAGAGGAAAGAGCAAATTTTTTTTACCTTTTAAAAAATGAAATGGAAGCATTTTGTCCTTTTTGACCTGATTCTGTTTTTATATTTCCAGCCCTACATATGGATCAGGGCAGCAGTGCTGCTACGACAGCACAGGGGCTCTGGTGCTGACGGGAGACTCGATTGGTGGCAGCACCCCAGACAGGGCTCACGACTGGGGCTCACCTCCGTACAGGGAACCACCACGGGTGCCGGGGTACTCCCACTGGCTTTATGATGTCATGAGTTTCTACTACTGCTGCCTTTGGTCTGACCACTGCCACATCTACCTCAGCCATCGACCTTCTAGCGGTTGTCGCAACTACCAGCCCCCAAAAGCAGGTTGAGACCATTCGTTAGTCAAATCAAATGTATTTATAGACTTATTTCAGCACATACAATTGTCTCAACATTCTTAGAAGATATTAAAGGGATCCACGTGATAATTAAAAACTAATAATCAAGCACAATAAAAATGATTTCCCTGTGACTTAATTAACCAGTATATTTAAATTGGATGTCTTGTTCAGTAGCTGCTCAGCCATCTTGAGCCTTAATCCATGTCTGAAAACAAAACAAATGGAAAGTCGTTCTTCGGTGTGGAAGAAGATGTAAGATAAGGAGACTACATGTTTAATATCAAACATACTTATTAATGAGTCTCAGTTGTTCAGAAATTGTGTTAAAACAGAACTGGAAACACGTACATTACAGACTACAAGAAACAGGCTGTGTTTGTGTGTATGTTTTTAATCTGTATTTAGTTGCCCCCATGTGGCTTCACACACATTCTCCGCTGTGCAAATGGACATTAGAGCAGCAGGTAATACCAGAAGTAAATGAATTACAGACTGCAGCTGAGGGTTAAGCTGTGGAAATATATTAGATCAGACAATTGACTTGTTACTTGCCCTCCAGAGAGTAGACAGTAAAACCAATGTTTAGATGAATGGAGGATCAACGGTGTACCGCTGGAAATAAAACTGCTTGTGTCTGTTTGTTGTAAATGCATCAGTGCTTTGCTTCTTGATCCCTCGCAGGTGCTGTCTTTGGGGATCCACATTTCGTAACGTTTGACGGCCTCAGATACACTTTCAATGGCAGAGGAGAGTACTACCTTGTGTCTTCACCAGACAGAGAGCTGAGTGTTCAGGCCAGAACAGAACCGGTGAAACTTAAGAACGGTGAGTCCACATTTGATGTGAATGCCCTGTCTGTATCCCTTCTTTCATCCCCCTTGGCACTGTACTGCCTCTCACTTTTAGCTCAGATCTTTGTTTGTGTGAGACTGGCTTCAGGGCTTCTGCAGAGAGACCTATTTTATGGTTCTGATTATGTTTTGGTTTTGTTTTTGTTTTTTTTTTAATCAGTCACACGATTGATTGTCTGTCTGTAGAGTTTGCTCAGACATATTGACATTGATATTTCTTACTGGATTTTGTTTGTCCACTTCTCTTAGAGACGGAGTGTTTAAGGCTCCCTCTTATCTTTTACACAGTTCTGAGGGCAACTGATCTAAGGTCACTGAGTGAGTGAAACATGTTGCTGCTGTACATTGACAGCTTACTTCACAGACTGGTTCCCTCTTGTTTTCACTCAGTATCTCTCGGGGTCATATGCGGTGAAGGACAGCAGATGTTAGCATCATTGGTTAGAATTTCCTCCAAGCAATTACACAAGAGCCAAGTGACTACAGATTAATATTCTCCTCTTTAGATCAGCGAAGTCAAACATCTGGATTATTTGATAGACTCAAGCTGTTCTAAAATACAGAATACATAATGCACCTCTAACAATGCGTTGTGTATTTACCTCTAAGGTTCCCTGGCCAAAGCCACGTGGCTGTCATCGGTGGCTATGAAGGAAAAGACCTCTGATGTCATCGAGGTGCGTCTAGCAGAGGGCCGTCTTCAGGTGCTGAGGAACCAGAAGGTCCTTCCTTTCACTGAGCAAAGATGGATGGACCTACACAGTGAGATGCTTTAGACTCCTGACTGGGTTAAAGCTGCACAACGTTTTTTTTTTTTGCACCTTTGTGGCATTTTGGTTAAAGAGAATGGGCAGTTTTTTGCTGCAACCTCAGTTTATTATTACGGTTGATAAAACAGGAGTATTTTATAATGTAAATTCTGTCTGGGGCAGCCTTAACTGAATTGGCATCATTGTAACTTCAGTGTATTTCACTTGTCCAGTGTCTAATAAAATGACAGAATGATGTTTTCAGAATTTAAACAGAATATCTTCTTTCTAGGAGTATTCGTGTTCGTCCCAAGTCCTCAGAACGTGACGGTAATGTTCCTCTCTGGTGCTGGTGTGGAGATTCGTGTGCATGAAGGAATCATGGCAGTGACTGTCCTGCTGCCATCAGAGTTTGCAAACCGCACCCAGGGTCTCCTTGGTCTGATGAACTCAGACCCATCAGATGACCTGCTGACCCAGCAGCGAGAGGTCATCTTCGGAGCCGACGCCACGCCAGAGGAAATCTTCACCTTTGGAGCCGGCTGTGAGCGTCAAAGACTGTCGAGCTTGTGTTTTTGAAAGAGCATTCAATCAATCAAGTCAAACTAATCAGCTGAAATAATCAGTTCTCGCTCTAAAGCAGCATAAATATTAAACTATTGTGTGTAGAGAGCCATGTTACATGTTTAGAAGGCCAAGACCTGATTAGGGATTCTGTGATTTGCTAATGATTACCCATTGTTATGTCCTTATAAACAACTTCCATATTTATCCATGTTTGGCTAAAACTTTGACAGATGTTCTAAGAGTGCACAGGAAGAAAACAAGGCACATGTTTAGAGTTAGCGCAGCTTTAATAGATTACAGAGAGATATCAGTGGCTGTGACCGTACAGTGCAAGTGAAACCACATCCCTGGAACACAGTTGGGGCCAGACCGCATACATACATAATAATGTCTCAGCTGTAATTACCGTACATATCCCTCAAAACTCGCAAGCAGCTGACTTTTTCTGCGCTCGACCTTCTTGACTGAAATCATTTTCGTCAGTGTAACTGCTGCAAACACTCTATTTAAGCTTGTAGGAACTAATTTATTTATTGGCAATGATAAAGTGACATTTTTCTATCAATCAAAGTCAAGAAAGAAAAAAAAACAACAACCCTAACCATACAGAATGGTTCCAGGTCTTTACTGGTGCTGTGTTTTTTTGTTTTTATCCACAGGGAATATTTCAAAGAAGTCTTCCCTTTTCACGTACGACTCAGAGCACCTTTTGGATACTTCCAGTTTCCCACTAAGCCACGACCCTGCCTTTGTTCCTGCCTTTTCTCTACCTGAGACACCTGATGACCCTCTGGTGGCGGACATGCTGACGACGTGCTTTGGAGAAGGGGCACAGTTCTGTAAATATGATACCTTGACCACTCGGAGCCTCACAATGGGAAACGCCGCACTCAGAGCCTACCAAAACCTTCAGGCCTTAATTGACGCCCTACAGCCAGGTACCACGCGAAACAAGATTAATCTTAGTCCATTCATTCATTTTTTTTATACTGCTGTCTATTGTGTCCTTTTTTTTGCATTAATACTAAAGGGCAGTATTGTCATTTGTGGGTGATAACATGTGTTTGATGCTTGTTTTGTTTTAATAATGCCATGTCTGAAAATGCAGCATAAAGGAACAGTAAGTGGAAGCTTTAGTTTTGAAAGTTATGTGCTCACACACCTGCATATCTTTCAAAAACATTTGATTGTCACTAGTTTATGAGAACATAAAGATTTTAATATTTTAAATGTGTTGTTGTTTCTTAGTGGTGTCTTGCAGCTGGCTTCCCACACCCAGGAATGGGAAGAAGAATGGGACACGTTACCTAGAGGGGGACACTCTGAGCTTCTCCTGCAGTGATGGCTACGTACTGTACGGTTCAACACAGCGCACATGTCTGGGTGATGGGAACTGGACAGGAGAGCAACCCTACTGTATAACAGGTTAGTTCTAACAAACAGGTGAAACAAAAGAAACAGTTGTGTTGGGTAAAATAAACTGATGTCTGGGAAAAACACCAGTATTTTGAACACATGATAAAGTCTGCTGTAAATACTCCCTGGCCTGTAAACAACACCTGGATCATCATCATCATCCTCATGGACTTCATGCAGAGTCTTTGAAAGCAAAGATTCAGTAGACTCGGCTCTTGGTTGCTCATGCAGGCCATTTGCTACAAAGCTATAAACTTCTGAACCTGGGTTGGCTTGACTTGGTGTTTGTAAATTGGAACCACCTGGATCCCCCCTAATGGTTTCATTCATCACCCCAACCGTGAACTCTGTGAATGTTGTTGTAGTTGCTGGCTGTTGCCATCAGGTGGCAGTATTTCCCATTGAATTCTAAGCATTCTGTGTTTGTGACACAGCCGGTGATACCTCCTTTTGTCATATTGTGTAGTGTGAAGCAGGATGGCTTTTAGAAAACCTTGAAAAAACAGCTGGTAACAACAGTAATAATGATTCAGCCGTGTTGCAGTGACAGAAAGATTGGATGAAATCAGATCTTTAAACACGTGGTTGCACATCTTCGATCTGGCGACTTTCAGGGCCTTTCTACGTTGACCTGTCAGTTACAGTGAGCTGAGACAAAACAGACAAAGGAGACCACTTGCTTTGTGATCCACCTCCACTTTCACCCCTTCATGGCTTCACTGCAGTTCTCCATCCTTTCCTTGTTAGTGCTGCAAACAGAGACTTCCTCGTGATAGCGATCAGGGATGAATAGACTTCGTATATCAGATTTGGAGGCCCATGTAGCAACAGTTGCGTCCAGCTGGATCCCGGGTCCTTCATTAGACAAACATATTAGTTTCATAACTTGATTATCCAGCGCAGTGCTGTTTAGAAATGTTTCGTATTAGTCCAGGTGATTTAATTTGTTCCTTCTTTCATTTTCCATTTTGCTTTCACCATGACACGGTGACATGCTTTCTAGCTGTTGTGCTAAGATTTTAGTTAACCTGTCACTGTTTGTTACACATACCACCAAACACCTCTAATCTTAGACAAAAAGTTTAGAAGGCATCTGTCCCAGTAAGGGTTTGGGGACGAATAGTCTCGCACACATTCACATGCACATGTATAGATAAACACAATCAGAGTGAGTAAGAGCTTCATTTGTACCCATGCATGTTGTACACGCACATACACACACACACACACACACACACACACACACACACACACACACACACACACACACACACAAGGCTGGGCCTTTTTAGCTATTTGACAATGATCACACTTGCTCTGACTCTCTCATTACACAAATCAGAGCTAACAACTGTCAACATGACCCGAGGTGCTTAATGGCAGGTGTTGCATGAGCTGTTACCTCCGCCACTCAAATGTGACCTCTAGCCATGTAAACAATACTAAATACAGACCTAGCGAGCGATGCCCGGCTCCTCCCCTCACATGAATCACTGCAGCGTGATGTGTAGGCTGAACAGGCAGAGAATTGCTGTCATAGTCGAGATGAACGGCACGCCGCTGAAAAACAAGTGCCACCGCATCCAGTTTGACTTCTTCTCTGAGTCACTTTAATGAGCTTGTGCTGAAATGGTGCCTGTCAGCAGAGGTGACACTAAGTCCCTTCCATCAAAAGTGGATCTGAATATCACCATTCACTAAAAGCTCCACCTATTTTAGATAAATTGTAACCCGCTGCCGTGCTTGTCAATGTGCTTTCTAACCACTTAAGACTTTAGACGGGTGTGGTGAATTGTGATGATCAATTTTAATATCTTTTGCTGGAAAGACGGGGCTGTTGGAGAGGCGAGGGTGGGGGCTAGATTGAAAGTCCTTGGAGTGTTTTTGGTCTAAGTACAGACAGGGCCATGGGAGACTTGTGAAGTGTAAGATTATAGAGTTTACTAGCTTGGATGCGCCGTGTCACGCCGTGAAAAACAATAGCCCTGGCTGAGTATCAGATGCATACCAATAACATGATCACCCAACCTTAATGGCATTGTAATATTAATAGAGTTCCCTGTGCAGAGGAGAAGAAAGTGATTAAAGGAAAGGTGACAGCTGCCAGAGAGGGATGGAGCGATTTTCACAGGAAAAAGTGACGTGGGTTGCAAGACAAAGCCTCAATTATCTGCCTGTGGTTCCCTTTTCAGTTTCCCCTGAGATACAGCAGAAGTGCTTGGTAAATGCAGGTTGTGTAGAAGGAGTTTTTGAAATGTCAACCAAGAGCAGCTTGAAACTTTTTAACCAGTCACATTGCTCATACTTCACTGTCTTCTGTCAGTGTTCGAAGGTCTCTGCCTGGAAGGTCCACTAAACAGGATTTCTCATTTCTCTGTTGTGCCTTTATTCCCACTTCCTGTTCGTATTGCCTGTCCCTTTTCTTTTCTTTTCTTTTTTTTTTCATTACAAGTTGCCTTTTACTCTGGCAGTAATGATTGTTTGTCTCATTGTGGGGAGGATGGTACAGCTTCAGTGTTGTCTTTAAACTGGAGAGAGAGGGCTGTTTCTGTGCTGTGGCGAGGTCTAAATCAGAATGACGAGTCTGTTGTTTACAAGGTTTGCAGCCAGT
Source organism: Toxotes jaculatrix (assembly GCF_017976425.1). Lineage (NCBI taxonomy): Eukaryota > Metazoa > Chordata > Actinopteri > Toxotidae > Toxotes > Toxotes jaculatrix. The sequence continues at coordinate 4,313,249 of NC_054400.1, forward strand.
ACTGGCCTCAACCCTGCATTTTTGATTTAGTTGTGTTGAGACCTTAGATGTCTTTAAGATTTCATGAAAATATTAGATGAAGGAATGAGTGAGGTAAAACACAATAAAATCACTTCTAACATATTTATCTCTGGGTTGGCGGTTCGCCTCCCCTGAACCCAGATTGCGCAGGAGGGGCTTAAAAACCTGTGCCAAATCAAATATGCGGATTGTGAACCGCTGTGGCAACCCCTAACGAGAGCAGCAGCAACAACAACAACTTCTAACATTATTTATCTTTTCCAGTTTAGGAGAGGAAAAAAACAAAGGTATTCAGCAGCATCCCCTTTCTGCAAGACAAAATTTGTTTTTATCAGAAAGGTTATTCATAAAAACTTTTATATAATCATTAATGTTCAGTAACATCTAGTTTAAAATCTACAGTTTAAACATTTGACAGGGGGCGTTGATGAAGGGGTACTCAAACCCATCCGATAGAGCTGTCGCAGAATAAAAAGGCTGGGAATCACTGATAGACAGCACTGATGTCTGAAAATGCCTGCACCTTTAATTGACTAGACTTTTAGAAAATTGCACAACAGAAATAGACTTGGTGTGAAATTAAAAGTTAACTTTTTTCACGAGGACATACATGATCCAATTAAAATGCTTGATTTGATTAAAAAGATACGGTTTGAGGAAAAACATACACACATTTATATACAGACACACACCTGGCCTCAGGGTCTCAGACTCTGAGAAAGGTTAGCTGTTGAAGCTGAGTCTGATCCCTTTGGACTCCTTTATTTTCCAGAACAGCAGCTGCTGTGCGTAGACTTTATATCCACAAACTCCTCCGAGAGTGTCTGGACGTGAATCTCTGACCAAGGATAGAGTCAAAATGCAGGTTTAGAGACAAGAAATGTTTTGGGGGGTTTTATCACGCTTTGTGGTTTGTTTTTGGTTTTTCTTTTTGTGAGTATGTTTATGCAACTGTCTGCTTGTTTGTCCATAAAACATTGGATAATAATAATAATACATTAAATTTGTATAGCGCTTTTCCGGACTGTCTTAAAGACACTAAACAATGGTAACAACAGCAATAACAATAACAGTAATGGCAAGTAGTGAAGAAATGAAATGGCTCAAGGGAATGCCAGTTTAAACAGGTGGGTTCTGAGCTGGGATTTGAAGGTTTGTAATGATGAAGCCTGTCGTCTGATACACGGCGCAAATTCCAAGAATACTTCTGCCCATCACATTAGGTTAGACAGGGTGAGATACACTTACCCCATGACTATAGTAGCTTTGTACAGGGACATACTGTTACCGGGGAGAGAAGAATCAACAGAATTATTTTAAGATGATATCAGCACTGGCAAAAAAAAAAGCTCATCTCTATCTTAAGAAATGCTTTACATGATAAGAGTGTAGCTGAGGGCTGTATGGGCGTGGTAGGGTTATGGAAACAGTCTTGGATCTCTCTGTGTCGTCTGCAGTTTCTTTGTGAGATAAACACTGGAAAAGAGATTGAATGGTGGTGAGCTCAGAAATTTAAGTTTTTCAAGTTTCTGAGTTTGAATTTGTAGCAAATTGCAAGACTAGCATGTAAAATATAATCACTTTCATCTACTTGAATCCAAGTACAGATGATGGAGATGGGTGATATACACTACCATCTTTGAACTGTATAGAAAATACCCTTTTCTGTTAGCTTTAACTTGTTAAGTCCAACCCTGTGATGTATCTCATTTGTTAATCCCCCTCTCACTAGAAATATAATGGCCCAGACTGAGTGCTATTGCTCCCTGGAGCTTTACTATTTGATCAGTGCAGGTTGGTTTAGCGGAGTAATGAGATGAGCTTTGGGGTTTTGCCAGCAGGGGAAAAAAAAATGGAAAAAGGTGAATGTTAACACTGATTGACTGTCAGTCCTCCACATGCTCCCGGTACGATTATGCTCTGGGCAGCTTGTCGCACTGATGCCGAAGGCCTCGGCGTCCACCATTTTGACGCCAGTGCTGCTGCGTCGATGCGTGGCGAAACTGATTGGTTTAGAAACTTCAGGGAATATTTGTACGTGTCGGTGTGCGTTTCAGTTTGCTTCTGGATGCATGTGTGTTTGATGTTCCAAGGCTGATGACAGTTTAAAGGACCAGCACCTGCAGTGCCTACCTGACAAACATCTGCCCCACTTGACATATGTTAGTGCATTCATGCGTTAAAGAATGACGGCACTTTGATAATTATCTTCCTCATACCGTTAGTATACTTGCCTGCCTTAAAAAACAAACTCCTGGCTCAGTATACTATATGAATACTGTATAAATAGTCAAACAGGTCGGAGATTGCTTCACTGCCAACTTGCCAAGACCTCAAGGAAAGTTTCAGATATTCTAATCTGATCACTGTGTTACAGTGCGAAGGCAACTGCTGGGAAAATTCAGCAAATGGAGGTTGTATCGGTCCATCCAACGTTGTTCTCATTACGTTTGTTTGAAGCCAGTGTATCATTTTTGTTTTGTTTGATCCCCTTGGTAATTATAAAAATGGATATACTGGCAGAACACAGCGGCTCTTTGTGGGAAAGCAGTGCTTTAACCTGCGTGAAAAATCTATACATGGACAAAGACTAGAACTGCTCATACAGTTTTTTTCATTCATATCAATGTAAATTAGACTCTTTGGCCAATCACAGCTGCACTGATCAATTTTATGATTGAATGTGAACAAAGTACTCCAGCACGGTACGTTTAATTTTATGTAGTGATGTCGATATACACCATTATAAAGAAAATGCTCTGGAATATCAATTATAGATAAATTAAATGCCTCGGAATTTATGTTTTTGGCCAGTTCAAGAAAATATTGATGACCAGTTAAGGTACTTAGCACATTGATGTAAAACGATTTTTGGTCAGCGGTTCAAATACATCTGGTCTTGAGCTTATTGAGGACTGTTTGCACCTGCTGAGGACAGTACTCCGCAGGTCGTGCTATGTTTAAGTTCCATTGGTAAATGTTGGCTAAATACCAAACAAATGGGCAAGAAAAAGAGAGAGCTGCAATAGATGATGTGTCGTCGTAGCTCAATCCTTTATTTACCCAGATAAAACTGACTGAACAGACATGGTATATTTCAGCCACACCTAGCTGCATACTCAGACTGTTACACCCATCCTTTATTTGAAGCTTCAACACACAATCCTCTGCTGCTGGCTACTGAGCAGCTCTTCCGGATGCCTTGCTCAAAGGAACCATGTTAATTGATCTTGTCTCTTTGGTTTTCCTTCATACCTTTACTTCCAACATTGTTTCTCTGGTTGCCTTTTTGACTTTGAAGTGATCCTGATATAAAAGATAGATTGTAGGATTGTAGGGAAGGATCAATGACTGATAGCAGTGACTAATTCTGTGTTGGTGTGATCTTCACAGACGATAACGTGGGGTTTGTACTTGGCGCTGTTGGTTCCCTCTCAGCACTGGTCACAATGGGAGTAATGATCAAACTGCACAACAGGAAACAAGACAGGTGGGTTACACATGGTTCACCTCACAGAAAAATCAATTCTTCTATTCCACTGGCTCTACCAGATGCAATTTAGGAAACAAGAAATATAAAAGAAGCAAGTATTAAATCAGTGTTTGGACTTGCAGTGCTGTCTGCAGCAGTTTAAGTTGTTTTTTTACACTTGATTGCTGCTGCAGATTGATTTTTTTTCTCTTAATTTAAAAAAAATGCTGCATTCATTAAAATAAATATACAATATTTTACTTTTATGCTAAATAATATTTTTTACTTTTAGGTCATTGTAGAATTACCTAAAGTTATAATCCGTGCGATTTCAGCCTGGGTTGATGTGGTGACACCTGACAGCTAACAGCTTGTTGTGGCCGGTCCTCCATTTTTGACAAATGAACGTGGTTAATGCATACACCGCGTGTCTGTGTGAAGGCAATATAAATACTGCAGGGGAATGGCGATGGGGAAAACTTCTATGCAGACAGGTAATAAGAAATGCAGACCATATGCAAGATATAACCATATTCGGATTATATATAAAAGCAGGGTTTGAGTTCCTGAAAATCCTGGATTAGAACTTTAAGGTCAGAATAAAACCAACTGTCTAAAACCATAGAGTCAAACAGTCTTTACACAAACCACCAGTGTAAAGGTCTCTACTGGTCAACACTGAATTATGGCACAAATAATGGCTTGTTGTTGTTCAGTTGGCCTCCAGCCGTAGCCGCCCATATATCTTTCATCCTGTCTTTGAATATATAGATTATATGTTGGCACTTGTTATCTTGTGAAAGCTGGTGCATAGCTAGAGGTCTTCTTCACCTCCCATTTCCTCCCGATATTCAAAATCTTTGTGCTACGCCAACAAAGCACAAAAGCAATGAATCCCACCACCCCTGTTTGATATCCCACATGTCCCAGCCTTCTAACCGTTACTCATAATTTTTCTTTCTGATAAGGGCAAACAAAATAAATAAATCCATGTACCCTCTGGGATCATACTCATGACTGCAGTCCAGAGAAAAGAGAGGCTAATGGTAGTACTACCTCCTGGGCGTATACAGGCAAATTAAAGACCTGTTTTATGGGCTCATAGACTTCATTTGGGCTTTCCCCCACCATAACTCCAGCAGGGGTAGAAAAAAAAATATGGATGTCAGTAGTCAAGAGTCACCTCCCGCTCCCAGCAGCACTTGGGGCAGACAGGCAATGAAACTGCTGTGTTTTCAAGTCATAAGGGCAAGGAGCGAGCACACCTGCCCTCTCTTGACGCCTTGATCACGGGAGGCCAGGTGTAAAAAGAGATGAAGAGTGTCAGAGGGTCTGCAGATGTGAGGAAGGTGATCTCACTCACACACACACACACACACACACACACACACGACATGCTCATACACATGCTAGTATAGGAGGCCCAGGACACACACAGCCAGGAAACATGCTCTGCATACACGTTCCTTGAGTGTGAGTGGTCTCGTCGACATGCATGAACACACACACACGTGCACACACAGTCCCCTAACAACAAGTGCAGACACAATGATTCTTCCCCAACATCAGAAGCATAACAGGATAGAAGCAGTGGGGGTCTTACTGTGTTTCAGATCAAGTCTGGGTTGCGTGTCTGGAGGAAAGAAGCAATGATACTACACATCTCTGTTGTGCACGTAAATGTGTGTCTATGTGTGTGCTTGTGTGCAACAGGTAGATAGTGTAGGCCTCCTGTGCCTCCGTTCCCCGAGCCTCAGACTCAGACTTGCAGGGGTACTTTCCACATCTAGGATTACTCTGCAGGTTTCAACAGGCCCACTGGCAGCTCACCACAGCAGTAAGAAAGTCATTACACCATAAGATGTGAGTCTGTGTGTGTGTGTGTGTGTACCATCATGTCTACTCCACTTCTGCTATATGACACATCAAAAAGGTAGGGGGGTGGGGGGGGGGCTTTGTCTGAACCTGGCAAGGGGTTCAGAATGGATTGAAGGAGAGAGGAAGGAAAGTCATTTAAAGTGAGGTAAACTGTCTCAACACCAAACGCCAGGAAGTTGTTGTAACTTATCTCGCTTGCGTATCTGAACAAATATGCTGGGACTTCTCAAAATTCACAATTCAGATAAATATTATCACTAAATAAATAAATGTCCAAGGATTAGTGCAGTTCAGTTTGGAAACCACTTGTCAACCTTTCATTACTCAAATCATTGATAGTGATCCCTGAGGAGAGAGAATTTTTTTTTTTTTTTTTTTTTTTTTTTAAGCATCAAAGTTCAGTTCACATCACTAGTGAATTAATATCATCGAAAGCACCATTTGGACAGGATTAATGTTACAAAGGGAGCTGGGTATTACATATTTCCCCCTCATCTCATGTTATAAAAGTATTTGTTCCCAACAGCTTTTTAGCTGCTGACTGACACACTGCAGACAAACAACCTTGATCACTGGCTTGGTATTATTTTTAATATGAGTATTATTTACTGGTGATTATTTACCTGCGGTTTTATTAATAAAACACAGTTGCACAGTAGTTGATGGTCTCTTTCTGAATGTCAGGTTGGATATGTAGGTGGATATTGTTGTAAGACAGACTTGAAAAATGTGAACCTGTCCTTTAAGGATATCAGCAAATAGAATGAGAAACTCCTGAAGCGTTTTGATTAAACATCCATTTAGCAACATGTGTTTCATCAGGGTCACTGATAATGGATATAATGTCAAAAACCAACTAGTGCGTTGCTAGTTCAAATACCATGGCAGAGCAACAGTTGCCCTTCAGCGTATATTTATGTCCCTGTTATGCTGGTGTCCCTAATAAGTTTTATATGCTCTGTTAATGAAACACTATTAATTTGAACAGTAAAGGGCTGTTATTAAAAACCAAGCTGACGATGGTCCCTGCCCTGATGCGAGGTCACCAGACGGTTTTCCTGCGGTCAGTTTTGATTAAACAAGTGTTCCCCATTACTGCGCTCACTCAGCTCCCATGGAGCGGCAGGACGTGCCCTCTGGATGGCTAGTTCCACAGAGTAAGTTTGGAAAGGATAGGATAAGCATCTCTGATTTAAGGACATACCTAAATACCGGAGGTGGTGTAAAAAGTGTTTTATTATTATCAGGTGTATGCTTTTTAATTTCTAAACTTGTCTCAACAAATCATCTTTCATTTGTATTTTCAGAGTGAGCAAAGAGAAACCAGACCAGATGGTGATCCAGGAACAGACCTGCTAAACCATCGAAGTCCTTCCGGATCATGGATCACACCACTCCACACTGAAACCTTCAACTGCGTGGCCTGTGGCAACAAATATGTTCAGCTGAGCATTTGGCAATCATACGCAGTTGCGTTGTTCATTAGGATGGTGGTCTTCTGTTGCCCTTTTGACCTTATTAGGAAAACCTCAGGCATTAGTTAGACTTGCAGCGTGTTGTCGGGCCTCGTCTTTTTCCTCTTGTTTAGTTTGGAAAGCTTCTAGGTTGTGGTAAATGGCGCATGAGGTGAGGATTGAGAGTACTGAAGTAAAGGAAAAATGCCACAGTTGTTTTTATATTTCCGTTTTGCATGACTGAACGGCCGATCTTCGCTGGAGAGAGAATTGTATAAATAGAGATATCATCGTTACAATCAACACTCCCTTCTCCCTTTCGGTCTCAAATAGGAACAGATGTGCTCGTATTCATGTCAGTTGTGAAGCGAACCTGATCGTTCTTTGGTTGAAAGACGCTGAACTCGCATGCAGCCTTTGTGTGGGTTCACAGCCCTCAGTCAAACGAAGGGTTTTGCTGAGTGACTGAGCCTGAAAAATCCGCAGATGTTACATAAAGGTCACCTTTCTGCAATAGATCAACACTTACACTCTTAGTTTTTTTTTTTTTTACTGTTACACGTCTGTATTTGAAAACAATGACTGAGTGAAATATCTATAAATATATATATATACATTAAAAATCAGTGAGTGAAACAGTGAATGATGTTGCAGAGTTCAGATCTTGTGTAGTTGATTTTTTTTTTTTTTTTTTTTTTAATGAAAGGAAGAATCATCCCCACTTTGAGTCAGCAGGCATGCACCGTCTGGCACAGCCGCCTGCCCCTTCGGACAGACCGTCATCTCATGTTACCCAGCGGTCTTCTCTACTTTGAACCTGACTCACTTCTCTTTTTTCCAAAACAGAGCCCTTGGGGGTAGAGGGGGGGTAAAAGGAAATAGAGTGACAGGGTCCTGTGTGGCTGATCCTCGGGAGCGATAGGTGGGGGTCCAGCTGGGGAAGAAGAAGGGTTCTTGTTGGAGACTAATTGAAATAACCTGGCCTGCTGGACATGGAAGGCTTTGAAGTTTTTTGCCTCATGTGAACAGCGTTTCCAACCAGCGGTTGTGCAATGCTGTATCCATTACCAGCTCCTGCAGACACTCACTGCTGTTGCTCTGTCATGCCTCAGGGACTTTTGGGACCCCATTGTTTTTCACATTAAAAAAACACTAATGTTCTTTATGAGCATAGGCGAGTACACATGCACCCACTTCACATGTGCTGTTACCTGGTAATGAAAGCAGTCCTGACACCCTCACAAAGGAGAAGTAAGCCTCCCAGTGTGTCGCTGTCTGAGGTCTCTCTACAGCATCAGCTCAGATTGGACTCGCTCCCTGTATAATCTCCTAACTGAGTGCAAATTTCCCTGCTTTCATGTGTCAGTCTGTGCTTACAAGAGAGGCAATGGAGCGAGCTGCTGCGCCTGTTTGCAGAGTCAGATGCTGATTAATTGTATATGGATGAAAGTGGAAGGTTTTTCATCTCTGTGGGGGCCTGTTCTAACCCCCGAATGTTTACGCTCGCTTATCGTCCCAACAACCCGGCGTAATTAGCTCAATCAAATTCAAACACAAGTAAATGCTAATGTGTTCTGTGGAAGCCTGTTGCTTTCACGTGGGACTTTTCCCGTTTCTCAGATCTGCGCTACATCCCTGGATTACGAAGAAAGGCTTCTGAAGTGGCTTTTGGATGAGGCTTTTGTTTTGGGTGTGCTTTTCTGTTTCATGTCAACTCCAGCTTTGCAGGTGTGCTTTGTCCCCTTACCTCCTAATACCTCGTGGCTGAGCAGTGCCTTCTGATGTTAACTCCTAATTTTAAGGCGTAGGTTGAAATAAAGATTGATTTCAGGATTAAGGTGTTTGCCCAAACACAGAGTTTTGTGTTTGAGTTTGTCACTGACAACGTGAACACTTAAGGTTGGGGAGAAGATTTTGGCAAAGTCAGCTAATCCCAAAGTAGATAAAAACGCAGTCTTCATTTTTTTTTTTGTTGTACCTGTTATACTTTTTTACATTCTCTCTCCCTCTTTCTTTTTTTTTTATTTACAAACTTAGGACAATCCTAAAACAAATGAAACACTTGAAGCTCTTGCACATCAGTATGCAGCATAAACATGGAAGGTGTGGCTATTCAATAATGAAACTTACTTAAGTTGAACTAGCGTTGGTTTCATTGTTTATATAGTGTATTTGCAAACATTGCATTAATACAATGAGGAAAAAAAAACAGAATAAGGTAGATGAAGTATTTGTCCTAGATTTTAAAGAAAACAAACCAATTTGAAACCTTTCTGTATAATTTCACCTCTTTTTTGATATGTCCTTAACGTTATGCATTTCTACACTACAGAATTTCCTGAGTTGTATTTTTCAACTAATTTGACTTTTCCAATTTCCTGTGATTTGCTTCAGCGCCTTGATTCAAAAGATTCTAAATAAATATTCACAAGCTTAATTTACTTGGGTCTTAAGCAAAGTTGCCAATCTTTTCAGAGCGAGCGGCGCACCAGGCGGGCAGAATCCACGGTCCGCTGTGCAAACCAGAGCTGAGCCTCTGCTCCTGTCAGGACTCATAGAACTGTCCCCTTCAGACGCAAACTTCTCCTGACATTAACACTCAGTATAACTTTATCACTCACAGGCCAGCTACTAGTGTTTCCCCTTCTCAGTCATCAACATCAGAGGCTGAGCTTCATCCCCTGAGGCACTGTAATCCGCTCAGTGACCAGCAGCCGTTAGGACCCAAGGCTCATTTTTCATTGGAGTCAGTTCTTTTTATAATGGAGCACGTCATTCTCCCAGGCCACAGAAAAGGCAGATACCTCACTTTACTACACCGCAGATGAGCGTAGCAGAGCAAAACAGACCCAGCATGCCCAATCCACCCTTACAGATGTTCATCCTAGACCAATGCCCAACACAGGAAGCCATTAAAGAGCAAATCAATCAGTCAGCACTGTGGAAACCGGGGGGACAAACCTCCATGGAAAGCTTGCGGAGGGGCACATTGCCAGGAGAGTGAGATGCACTACGCAGCCTGTACCAAATATAAATTCATTGTAGGCTCTTGGAAACTTGTGTTTTCATAAACATGAGAACTGGGTGGAAGCGATTTCCTGATCTGGAGTGATTCAAATGCAAAACAGTGGAGGGCACTGACAAAAGAGGAGTGAGAGGAGAAAATAAATAAAGAATTGTTAACGTTCGCCTTTTATTTGCCTGCAGGGGAAATATTTTCAAAGCTCATTCCCATCCTGAGAAATCATTTTAGCGGTGTTAATCCTCAAACAACATTCCCCTCTGATTTCCCAACTGAAGGGAATACAGACCATTTTCAAAATGGAGCTTTTATGCACGGATCAACTGTTCTCATGAATAAAGATTTGCATCATGGCACTTCTTCATGGCAGGCAAAGATGAAATTGTGCTCTGTCCTGGTTGTTTGTTTTCCTTTGAAGAAGTTCAGCACTTACAGACACAAACTCATTTTGCCTGTGATCCTGCTTCACTGCTTTCCATATCTCTTTTTAACCGAAAGCCTGCCAACCTTAACACTTCGATCACGTCCCATTTACAGCCACGTGTTTTATTGTTGTGTGGTCCTTAATTTACTCAAGACTGAGCTGGCTGATCTTTTTGGATTTGACATCTCTTGCATTTTCGGCAGCAGGTTTTTACGAAAAATGAAGAAGGTTCCTTTTCCATAGTTTGAAATGCACGCCTCATGGCATTAATTTATTGTTAGGTCACTGCCAGACATCAACAACAATGGCATCTATCCAGGGGAGAACCTTCAATCACTAGATATAATCTGTCAAAGGAAAACTTTATCCCCATATACCTTAAGTCTCAGTATGTAAACCTGAGTCATTCCCTGGCTCTAGATTTATGATAGCACCTGTCTGTTAGCACAGATCAAAATGTTTCAAAGTAAACTGTTCCAGCAGGCATGGGAATTCCCATCATATCCAGCTCCAGAATCCCCTAGATCATGGAGAACTTTGTTCTTGCCATCAGAGATAAAGCTTTGCAATCCTCCCCAACCATTACACTTAATGATCTGCTTAAATAGCCGCGTTACGCCAAAGCTAGTTCCAAGAAGAAAGACAACTTCAAAAGGCACATATTCCTCCACGCTTGGTTTGTGTTTTCCCCCCTTTTTCTCCTTATCATGCACTATGGAACTTGTACGATGCACAGATATGATAAAGAGGGAGTGAAATCTCTGCTCTGTGAATGTGGAGTTTCATCTAAGGATTGGTTTGTGTGTCTGTGTGTGGGTGTACACAGTCTGAAGCCTTGTCAGTTGTTGTACACAGACACCACACACGTACAGTGTACACATCTTTCAGATGAAACCATATCTGTTGACACCAGCCTGGACTTGCCTGTTTTTCATCCTCTGCATTTACTGTCATTAGTCCCTTAATTAAGAAACATCTTAATATTCAGCGACAACAACATGCCGTGCTTTTTCACTTGTCATTTGATCCGGTGCAAGTCGGTTGTCTGTCTGCTATGTTTGTATCCTATTAGGTCAAATATGAATGTATGAGATGACAAATTCACAATTGTTTATGTAGACATTTGCTTGCTGTGGTGATTTCACTCAGTTTTGAATGCAGTTAGCCCACATTCTTAGGCCCTAGATGCAGATATTGTGTACACACATGCTAGTGGTATCTCTGAGTGTTCCTCTCTGTGTGTGTCTGTGCGTATACTTGCTTGTGAATGTGTAGAACATATCATGGGGGCATTGAAGGTCCTTTATGTATTTTTTTTTCTCTCTCTGTCTTATTATGAATTCTCCCCACTGTGATTCATCGTTTGTTCTCTCTTCCTCAGAGTGTCTGAACCCACAAGGTCAAAGATCTCATAAGTATTCACATCCCTGTCTCCGCTCAGCCCTGCACTAATTGAGAAGACACGGCAACCACAACATCATCAGGTTCATTTGTTGTCATTCATGTTTATTTAACAGAGGAGGTTTCAGTCGGTTTCCGTCCTGACATTCAGACGAGCTTCTTAACTGCTAGAAAGTGGTTTTGACTGTGCAGGATTTACTACCCGTGGTTATCAATATGCTGTGCATATAACTGCTGTGCTGTACTTTGGCTGCCCATCTAAACAATTCAGTACACTATGCAGGGATTAAAATGCACTTTATCTTTGCTTATACGCAACTTTAAAGTTTAAAATAATAGTTTTTCAGTTGTCAGCTAGTTATTGTAAGTACTTTTTGACATTTCTTCGACTAAACAATTGATCGGTTAATCAACAAAATAACAAAAATTATCATTTTAACCTATTGTGTTACTTAATAAGCTTCAGAAATGCTGGAAGTGGGTGAACCAAAATGGCAAACTATTCCATGAAAACTAATTTTGTGATCATTGCTAACATACAGCCTTGTTAGTTTATATTTGGAAGAATTTAACATAAACATTTCTTAAATTGATTCACAACAAATTCAAATACAATCTACAGTAATCTCTACCGTGGCTGCCAGTGTGTGTGTGGTGTCTCTGGATACAAACTGAATTCTTCCCACTTTCTTTTCCTTCAGTTTCACTATGATTTGCAAACAAGAATTTCAGTATTGAGTGTTTGAAGACTGCATGGAGGACTAGTTCCATGTCATAACTGGGGCTGAGATGTGATGGGAGACCTGCCAGACATCAGCACAACATGGTGTATCAACAGTGACTGTGCAGGGGGTCGCCTTGTTTATAGCCTGAAACCATAAACCTGCAAACATGCATTTTCTCCTGCATTCTGTGGCCTGAAACTCAGCACATGGGTTGTGTCACTATAGATATTTGACACTATAGGACTGTGTTTGTGTTTTCACATGGCCGCAAAAATGTTTCTCTGCTGAAATGAAGTATGACGTCAAGGCGCTTTTCATCTTCCCTTCGCTCAGCTCGTGTAAACAATGTAGCCATACCAAAGTTTGCATCCTCAAAGTGTGTTTCTCATCAGCAGTTTACACTTTGCATATGGTAGATTGTGGTTCTCGCATTGCATTCCCTGAATGGATAAAACGCAAAAGACACCCAGAGGATGTTTGCAGGGTTGTTGACTTTGACAAGAAAAAAAAAAAAAAAAGAGAGAGCAACAGTGTAAAAACAAGTCTGTCCTCAATATATCCCACGATGCTAAACCCCCCTGGAGTTGTTTGTGCTCAAAAATGAGCATTTGGATTGAGGTTGATTCAGTGTGGTGACCACTTTCTACAGTCCTTTGAAGACGAGGCTCAGACCCCCCCTCAAAAAAAAAAAAAAGCACCACTTCCAAATATAAAGAAAACTTTCAGAGAATTTTATTTGTTCTGTTTCAGCAAAACAAGGAGTCCTAGAGTTTTCCGTGGCCAACTATTTCTAAGTAGATATTTAAGACCCGTATCAAGTGTCATTCCAGCCCAGTAAACTTGTCATTGTTTTAAGGCCTCATTCAGGCTTTGGTGCCGTGGCTTCGGTCCTCTGTGCTCCATATCACTCTCCAAGTAAATATAAAATAGCGATGACGCTCCTTTACCATTAGCAGCTCTTTTTGAGTGTGAGTCAGATGGGCTGTCATTGTCAGCCCACAACAAAGACCCATCTAAGGATGATTCCCACAAACCAGCGCACTGGGTGGGAACATTGTTTCATAGCGGGAAGCGCGGCGGTTGCTGGCCAACAACCGTCTGACTTCTGGCTGTTTTTTCCTGATGTGTGACGAGTTAATGTGAAGATATTTCCGATTCGTAAGAACGATGATTCTGATGCTGTTAGCCCTGATGCCCTTATTTGGGTTATCAGCAAAGGCTGCGTTAGAGAAAAAAAATCTTACTCATATTTTCCAGCAATATTAAGTAGAATAAGACAGTCTTCCAATCAGTGAAGGATAGAAAACTGTGAAAGACCAGATATGAAGTGTTCTATGGTCACCCAACAAATCAGTCATTCTTTATAGCATTCTGCCAAAATAGAATGATCACTTATGCAGGGACCATGGTTGCTTTAGGTTTGGTTTTTGGTTTGGTTTTGAAACCTTTGAGGCCTTTAGTATTTTTGCCCTCTGAGGCTGATGGACAGGGCGCAAGAAAGATGAATGGCTGGTGTCCACTGTGGTTAAAAGATGGTGACTGGGTTCATGTTCTCACATTGGATGAACAAAATAGTCAGTACGAATGGAACATACATCCACCCACGCGGGCTGTCATCTTAAAGGACACTTCTAGGTTACAGGACTATTTTGTGTGTATATTTCTTACGGGCTCATCTGTGCCAGAATATGAGAGTATAAAAGGACAAATGGAATTTATTACAGTTTGGGTCTTATTTTCACAGATTTGGATAACATTATGACATTTTACTCACAGAATTAAGCCAAAACCTCAGAGTACAGTGATACTGCTAAAAGGAAATCTGACAGGACGAGAAACACGAGCAGTCAGATAGTCAGACATGTTTTGAACAAGCCCCCAGGTTAGCCAGGAAGAGACGATACAGGCAAACAGTAAACTTACGACCCAAAATGTCTGTTGTAAACATCCACCACAGTTTACAGACAGACTTTATGTCTCAAATTTGATCCATGCAAGAGGTGAGTACACTGTTAGAATAGGTGGTAGGGATTATGGGCAAAATGTGGCAATGAGACCCAATTTTTCAGTTGTAATGAACTTTAATGCACTCGTTTAAAGTAATTTCGTCCTAGTAAATATCTTGCTGTGTACAGAGACATGTCCCATCCACCTCTCATCCTTTCTCTGCTCCTGAATCTGTTTTCTATAATTTCTCCTTCTCCCCTTTTGTCTCTCGTTGAAAGGAGAAAAAAACAGAGCAATGTTACAATAAACATTCCAGAGGGTGTCACCCACCCGGAGCCTAATTAGAGACCCGGGAGGCCGAGCAAGATGGATGGCGGCTGTGTGTGTGTCAGCGGAGGGAGGCGGAGGAGAAGGGGTTGTGGTGCTACAGTGGCTGCTGGTTACGTGCAGGTGGCTGGATGTAAGCGTTGGCTTTTATCTTGGCTTTGAACACGGGTATGCTCAGGGGCCTGCACAGGTGTGTGTTTGTGTGTGATGTGTGTGTGTGTGTATATATAGGGGATAGGAGTTGAGAGAAGATGGTGGTTGCGGGGGTTGTTGCTTGTATAGATAGGTCCAGAGGCAGTCGTTTGTCAAAGGGAGCCCACTCCGGCGGAGCTTTGCTGGGGTCAGAGGGTGACACTGTAATGCGCGTTGTGTTGTGTGTGCAACCGCTAATGACCTGGATCATATAGACACTGATGTGGCTGCGTGAGGGGTGTTGGCCAGGTCGCACAGACTTCAGACAACAACCAGATGTTTTGGTTGAGTCATTGCATTGACTCACTGTGCCCCCCCCCCATAGAGAAGTTGTGCGTCAGTTCCAGTGTCTTTTGTTTTTAATTAATGTAATGAGCCAAGAGATGGCAGAGATTATTTTGGCACTGAGGAGAATGAGTCCCACCACAAACACTGAGTCAGTGGCGATGTTAAAGAGAGAGACACAATCATCATCCTTCTTCTTGTCATGTTGTTGCCAAAGCCAAAAAAAAAAGCTGAGAAGTTTTTTTCATCAGGATGCAAGGGCACATTTCCCAATCCCCTAAATTTAGCCTCGGCACTGAGGTGTGGAACGTGCTAGCGTTAAAGGATTGGTTCACCAAATTATAACAGACCAACTTTCCTAGTTTACATTTAGTTTGTGTTTTTATGTGCTCAAGTTTTTAGATTTGCATCCTTGCTATTCTTGCTGCCTTCCCAATGTTGCTATTGAAAAAAACAATCCTGTTGAATGCTGTAGATTTGTTTTCAACAGTCTCTCCATAAATAATACCACAGAGCAATGGACTGTGAGCAGCTTTCATCCAAACTACTTCCTACTGTTATGATTATTTTCGTTTTCGTTCTGCCAATTATTTTCCAGTAATTGTTTTGTTAGAAACTTGTGAAAAATGCCTTTTATATTTTCCTTGGGACCAAGGTGATGTATTCTGATTGCTTATTGTGTCTGCCCAGCAGTCGAAAACACAAAAGCAGCAAGTAATTAAATTTGAGAAGCTGGAACTTTGGTGTTTTGGGCTGAAATTTGACTCAGACACTTAAGTTATTATCAAAATGGTTGCTGTTTAATTTTCTGTGAACACTGCTCACAGTGAGGTATGTGGATTATCTTGAATAACCAGGACGTTGCTTCTGGAGAGACGTGCCGCTGTTAAGTTTTTAAATGTCATTTTTAATACCGTGAGCACCACAGAAGAAATATCCATTCACCTTTATTTTACTGAAGTGTTAGCAGAAATGTCAGTAACTCAAACCCTGGAATAATAAATACAAAAACAATGTACATGGCTAGATACCACTAAAGCAAAGTGAAAGAAAGGAAGTATATTTGATATTTTTTTGTAAATCTGGGTTTAGTGACCCTTTTCAAATTTTGTGTTCTCTCTTAGATTAAGTGAAACAGCACATAAAAAGTTGTATTTTTCATGTTAAAAAAAAAATTTGAGAGCATCAGGCACAATGCAATGACAGATTCTCTTGCACGCCAAGAACAAAAGCCTAGAAGGAGAAATAGTTTTGACCACAACGGAGAGAAATGTGGCATTAAGATTCAGGGCCAGGCGCCTGTGTTTACCCGAGAGAGAACAAGGACATGGCACAGTGTTGGCTCCTGAATCTGTGAATTCAAATCACCTGGGTCAGCCTCTAATTCAACTATGCATAACTACCCATTGGCAGGCAGGTCAGGGATGCCAAAGTACTTTCTAATACATTTCAGTGGATTATTCTTGCTGTGACCTCCAGCCTCCGTCTTGCATAACTCAACAGGCAGGGCACACCAGCAGGGTGAGGGGCTCAGCTCTCGCTGCAGCCACGCATACTAAAAATGTACACACATGGCGCTACGAAGACCTTTGACTACTAGTTATCTGATCTACTTGATCAAATGAAAAAAAGCACAAAAAAAAAACAGTTGAACTGTCCACGAGGCAAAACGCCAAAAGAATAAAGTGTGAATGTCGTGTGGAAATGCCAAGGTTTATCTGGAGAGAGCAAAAAGACAGAACAGAATTACAGTAACTCCAGCAGACCACAAGGAATGTGGCCAGGCACCGTGTACAGACAAGCCCAGCATGTGATCTCACACACACACACACACACACACACACACACACACACACACACACACACACACACACAGATACACAGACAAAGAAGACAAAGGAAGCCTTGCTACTACAACTGCACAGCATCACAGACTGATAGCAGGGGAGATGGGAGGTAATGACAGGAGTCCAGTTCAGGTTCATTTTCATATGAGCACAGTAGTTTTTATTCAGTCTGAGAGAAATAAGACTATATGAGTATGTGTTTGTAGCGTGTCACATACTAAATCATGATAACAACATACAGTGGTGGAAGAAGTGTGTGAATATTTTCTGTTTTTCTTAGTTTTCTGTGATAGTGAACTGAATCTGTTTGGGTTTGGGTCTGTTGGTCAGACAAAATACAACATGTGAAACCACGACCATCGACTCTGAGAAGTTAACTGAGAAAATTTGATTAAGTTAGATGAAAGTAATTTATAATAATAATAAGCGAACTGAGGTGGAGCTCATTTAAACTACTTTATAAGGAAAACTGAGTAGTTTATATTAAAAAACAACAAACCAAAAACCTCTAAACTTAAAATGTGTTTCGTATCTAACAGATGCAAATTGGCTTGAGACTGAAGTTTGAGCTGTGCACTGTCCCTTTTAAATAAATAAAAATGTAAACTCTCAAGCTGCAAAGCAGCTATTGCTGCAAAATTAATGTTCAAGAGCGAAGTAAAAAAGTACAGTATTTCACTTTGAAAGGTTGTGGGGAAGAAGCAGAAAATGAAAAGACTCAAGTAAAGTACCTCAAAATTGTACAACAGAACTTGAGTAAATGTACTTAGATATTTTTCTCCTCTGATTGGATATTAAATGCATGTAATATCAGATGGTGACTTTAGACTGAAAACCAGCTGGACCGCAGTGTTGGAAAAGGTTCGACGTCTCAGTCATAGCCATAGTAAACTGTCAGTATGGATAAATTATGATAAATCGCTTTCTCTCAAACACTCTCAGTCTTTCACTGTAATATAAGTGAAGTTTTTAATAGCCGGTATCTTAAGGCCACACAGTTACATTTCTCAAAAAGGGCACACGTCAGGCTAGATTACTTCAGATTACTTTTCCAGTGCACCCCATCTCAACCCTATTGGTTTTGGCAAAATAAATGTTGGGCCTTTCTTCTTCGAGAGTGGTGAGATCATGCTGGATTTTCTATTTTTAGGCTAACTGGCTGCTTTTGGCTTGGACCCTTCTTCTTCGCTGTCCTGCAGGATGCCTGGAGTGAAACACAAGAGGGTGCTGTTTGACACTTGAGATGAGATTTCCTGTCTGAAATGGCAAAGAGGTGAGAAGCACTGCTTGCACACTCTGTGCACCTGTTTCTATCCAGTGAATGAGGTAAGAAAAGCTTTAACAGAGACATGCGAAGGGAAAGGAGTGCAATTTGCATTTATTCACATCCTGATTTTATAATCTAATCTGTTGAGTTTCATTTACAAAGAACATTTCTGCAGAAATATCACCAGCCTTAAAATTCATGACTGAAAATAAAATTGAAACATTTGTTTATGTCACTCAATTTAAATGAAAAAAAAAATCAGCCTTTTTTGTTGAAAGGACAAATCTAATAACAAACTGTGGACACAAACAACTAAAGCTCACACCAAGAAAGAAATCTATTCACCAAATTCTGCCCCGGGACTTATTCCCACCAAAGGTTTTCTTTTATTTATCAAATGTTAGCCCAAAGAAAAGAAAAAAAACAAAAAAACTTGATCACAAGTTTCTTTGATCACAGCTCCAGCGTCAGGAACAAAAAAAAAGGAATTTCTTTTTGAAAAAGTACTGAACAAGTGAAATGATATCCCCAAACTCATCCAAATCTTAATTAATCTACGCTGTTTTAAGCTCCAGTGTTACATACTGTGTTCTAACTGCTCCTCCTTGTGTATGAACATTTAGCCCAGGGATTTCCAAACTTGTGTGACTCCCAATTAGATTTAGACCCCAACATAAAAATCAAGATAGTGCTCCCATGATATTCCTTAAGCGAGTTATTGTGTCTGTGGTTCTCTGTATCATGTTTACAGTGATCTGTCATGTTTTATGGTGTCTCTAACTCCCTGTGGCATCTATGTCTATAATCTCACTAATAAGGACGTAATTGTAAGTGCATGATGATCTCATGCTGCTTAATGGTAGTTTGGTTTTTATCCTCTTGAATATTTGTCTGACGATACTATTGCGTTTTACATTTTATTTATTCATGTTATTTATTTATTTATTCTGGCGTTATCGTGTTATTAACCGTATCATCAAGTTATTACTGTGGATATATGTTTTAAAATAGTTTTTAAAGGGGGAATCAGTTTATCCTGTACTAACCTGCTGCTCACTGCACCACAGCAGAGTCCACCCTCAAACCCCAGCACCGCCGCCACCGTCCTTCTTTCCCTCCCTCCCTCCTTCCCTGCTTCCCTCCCTCCTTCCTTCTCTTTTCTTTCTGCTGCTTCCTCGGCGCTGCAGGTTGAATCTATTGCCCCTATTTCCTGTCACATGGGTTGGAAACAGGATCCCTGTTTTCTACTATCTGGTCCCGTCTTTGTGGTGTCAGTGTTGTAGGAGCTGTTGGACCTGCCTTGAAGTTCAGGGACTTTAAACGCGAGCTGAGGAGCGACTCCTGCACAGACCCGGACAGTCAGTCAGCCAGTCAGTCAGTCACTGAGTCCACCACCCCGCCGCTGATCTGCGCATCAGTCCGTCCGTCAGGCTGCACTTCACCTGAGAGCCACCTCAGACCTTTAAATCACACGATGGATTCCTGGACAGTCACCTCTGCTCTTCTTCTCGCTGTTTTTATTTCTTCCGCAGCTTTTAGTCATTTCGACACCGGTAAGCCAAACTTTTTTATTTTTTTTGCTCGACTTTTCTGAGGATGTGTTTCGATACATATGTGCGTTGTCGGCAGTGTTGCTCTTTTACGCGCCGGACAAGCTGTTAACCCATTTTAAACTGTACAGTTCACCCAGAGGACGTGTGTTTTGATGTTAAAGTGCTGGTTCTGGTTTTGGTGGTCGTACATGTCATGGATCGCTGTCGCAGTAACTACTCCATTCATATTTCGTCGCCTTGGTCCCAATCCCACTACGGCACTGTTTCCCAAACTGCATGCTGCCTTTAATTTGTCGCTTTACCGAGTCCAGCCAAAGCTAAAAGGAAAATTGTTGTGTTACTTTAAAGTTTAAAGACAACAGAGTGAGGCAGTGTGAGCAGAGAGACTGGTCTGATCAGATATTTTACTGTTACCTCCACACCTACAGGGTAAACACATCTGATCCGAATCATGTCCAAAGATGCCCACGGACCTGTAGAGTCCCGCGGCAACATAAAGCCAAATGCGGCTCCGCGTAAATCATGAAAAAAAGGCTTAAACATCACCGGGGTCCCGTGTTACTGTGCCCTAAACGTAGCGTTTCTACTCGCTTAAGGGAAATGAGGGGACTTTTAACCTGAACCAGTCGTTTTTTACGCGCCCGACTCTGCAGCTCATCCTGCGCTGCGCGTCCCGGTGTGTTTACCTGCTCTGCATCAGCTGCATTTAGTTCATCAGTCACATTTTAACATGACCGATTTCATCTCATTTTCAACGGCCATGGCAGAAAAACGATTCTGATGTTTTAATCTGCACCGCAACGTTACTGTTGTTTGCACCGTATTACTGGCTATTGCGTCTTTAATTGAACCACAGAGTCATCAGTTCCCCGTGAAATGAACTCGAAACCTTCAGCTCAGTCATCTGATATCATCCATTTAATTTACCATCAAGTTCAGACTAATACGCAGGGATTTACTTTGCGTCTATCTGCAGAGCTTCAAAGTTTCAACCGGATCCTCTTTCAAAGCTGCCTTCCCGGAGAATATTTTGTTTTAATGTGAATATCTAATAATGATGACCACACAAACCAAGCTTCTCCTTGCTGTAATTTGCGCCGCGTTTCATGTCGAAGCAGCAAATCCTCATGCTTTCCTTTTTAATTTTTTTGTCTCTTAATTATACCCTTGGATTTCAAATTAGAGGGTCCACCATCTGGGCTAGTGCGTAAGTACTCCCATGTGTACCTATGTATTAACAAAGTATTTAAAGCAATGGTATTCCCCCTCATAACACTGGCGAGAAAGAAAGAGCAAGTTTAGTTAAAGTCAGCTGTGCCATATTTACTGTACAGTAAAACAATAATTTCATGCGTCTACAAAAAAAGTCAGCCTCTCGTTGTAAATGCAAAGAATGACTGTTTCATGCTCACTTTGCTCTGCTTTGGCCAGATGCCCCTAATATGTTTGGAACCTGCAATTTAAAGGTCAAACTGAATGTGAAACCCAACAGCACCTGAAGGAAAAATCCACCTCAGCCCCCCCCCCCCTCCTGCACTTACAGGGTTGTTAGTTTAGCTTTCATGGTTGTTTAGTGGGATATTATTCTTACAACCACAGTTTATTTGTGAAATGCCTGGAACCACCACAGAGTTTAAAAGCAAAAAAAGTGATCATATATGTTAAATGTAAGGGGATTTTCACAGTGAAGTCCCCCCCAGAATCAAAGAATAAGGGCATACGCTTTTCTGCTCATATTCAACAGGACAAATGTATCAGAGGAGATGAAGTGGGAAGTGTATAAACCTCAGGGGAAGTAGATGTGGCATTATGACGCAAAGTGGACACTAAAACAAGCAGAGCTGCAGAACAACTCCTGGACTGCACTGAAATAGTTGAAGTGGATATTATGAGTGTACCACTTGAACATGTCTCACGTTATTCTTGTGGTTCAGCAGTGAAATGTTATGAATGTGAACGTCTCTGTCAGAAGAATCCAGGGCACATCTGTGATGTTATTAAGAAGTAAAATCTGGGCATGTGCAAATATGAATTCTTAAACAGCTGAACGTTTCCTTTAACTGCCACGGCTCGGCCGTGCAGCAGCTTATTAACGCTCTGCGGAAATCCAGCCACTGTTGCGTTTGTGACAGAGCGTTGAAAACAATTACGCTGGAGTGCTTTCACTGTCCTGGTGGACTGCAGCATCGCATCAAGCAGAAGTGTGTTAACAGCAAAAGTGTTTTTGTTTTTTTTATCTTGCACTGAGGGATAATCATGTGGTCAGTGATGTGCACACACACGCAGACACACACACACACACACACAAAGAGTAGAAGAGTGAAAATGGAGCTAAGGGTTAAGTATGATGTATTGGTTGTGGCTGTGAAGCAGGTAAGTGCTTTTATGTAACCTATAACATGAGAATGGGCTCTTCCTCTTCCATACAGCGCACTTGATACTCCCATTATAGAGTGTTAGTTAACCACACCTCTTATCCATTATGTATATATGATTCCTCTTGCACCTGAACTCAGAGGCTTTATAAAGAAACTCATCCACACTCCCACATGCTGTTGTGTCTGACTGTGGCCTGCCTTTGCTCACTTGGCAGCTTCTTCTTATGTCCTTCACACAAATGTACACACAAGTGGAAGCTGAATGCTGTCAGAGCTGTCACGATGAGGCGTAATTGAGTTGCTCTTTAAGCTGTTAATAATGCAGCTGATGATGCTGGCATTGCAGACAAGCTCGAGCTGGTTAATCAGCAGGGAATTATTATGTTCTTGATGTTCCTGGTATCCGTGAACAGTCTTACTGGTGGGTTGCTGTGTGGGCCAGTGGTGAAAGTGCTGGTGAGAGGCCCACACTGCACCATGCATCTACACGTGTGTCTCTGGTTTATTTAAATGATGCTTCGTGTTTTTGAAATGGTGTTTGAGGCAGCTTCAGTGTCGCTGTTAGACTAAGATGGCTCACCTTTAAAGTGATCCTTTTAAAATCCAGCAGCAGGGTGAGCAGGCTGTTCACCTGCTAGTACATGCAGGGATAACCTATAATCTATGTGAGTGGTTCTCCACCTGGGGTCGGGGGATGATTAAAGGAATAGCTCAACATTTTGGAAAATATAGCTGTTTGCTTTCCTGCAGAGAGTTAGATGAGAAGATCAATAATGCTCTCCTGTCATGTTGTTTGTTTGATCTATTTAAAAATCCTGGTGTAAAAATTACAATTTGCTGTTTAATGTTTATTTCTTACATTCAAGAAATAGCTAAGAAACAGTTTCCATCCTAATCCAAGCTCACTGGCTACTGGCTGTTATCAGCTCTCCACCAAAAAGCATTTCCCATATGCAACCATATGATAAGGGGTTGCAAGGGGGCAGACCTCCGACAAGAGCAGCATTAAACAAGTGGAGTCACAATCCGCGTATCGCTGGACTTTCTTTCTTTTACCTTTAAAGGAAAGCGGTTATCTTTGGTTGTGTCGAGCTGAGGCTTGAAAAGGGCAGGCTGTGACATTTTGTCAATATGGAATGCACGCTCATTATGTGATCACAGAAGAGCAGAGCTGTCAGAAATAAGCTTTTTTGAAATTGTTTGTGTTGTGTGTTTTTCTAATGGACAACGAGTCTGACAATAAAGATGAACTGAACTAAACTGGAAGCCAGATGAAGAAAACATCAGGTTAATATCAGCTTGTGCTCGACCAGCTGAATCTTGGGCTGATCGGAGGAGGCGAGAGGTGCCTTATGGGGTTTCTTTTCATCTGCAGTCTTTGCCAAGCCTGTACTTAACTTGACATGCATGAAATAACTTGTAAGGCCACACTGGGAAAATTTGCAAAGGCTGATTTCTGTGCAGTGAGGTATCTTATCAAACTAACTTGCCGCAGGTGAAGCAGCTAGATTATTTCCAGGCCAAACTGGAGATATTTGAGCTTTTTTCTCATTCATCACTGGCACTTTTCTTTCTTCCTTGAAGCAGTGCAGGCACCAGATAGAGTGATGGGCGGATGAATGACAGCATGTGTTGTGATTTCTCTTTGTAGCCTGACATGCATATAAGCTGCTGCATAAACTGGCAACCCTCTGTTTCATCTGGCAGCCCGCCCTTTTTCCTGCTCCCTGTCTGATCACTGTCCAGCAGGGCACGATGGACTCTGTCGGATCCAGCACACTCAGCCACAGACTGAACTGGGCGTTGCTGTGTGGCGCAGCAGACAAGGCGAGGTGGCGGGAGCGTGGTTTAAAACACTGCACAAACTCCTGAACAGTAGCTCGCACAGAGGTTTGGATTTCAGTTTTTGGTCCTGGAAACAGTCATGCGGCTTCTGTGTACGCCAAATTGACATGTGATTGATAGAAGGATAGGAGCGTGTAGTGTTGCTTAATATCAAGTCCAAGTGTGTTGACTGTGTGTGTTTGTGTATGTATATGCTCACCTGACTGTTAAAAGCAGAGGACAGGGAGCCAGAAGCTTTTCCATGTATGATGGTCCAGGATTTTTGTGCGTTTTTTTGTGGATATTTCTGCCTCTGGGCCTACGTACATGTGTAGGGCTGCAGCTAACAATTATTTTCATCATCAAGTTTGAATTGATCTTGTCGTTCGTCCAGTTGTCATGGTACTGTAGATGCTAAAACCAACTTTTTCTGGACATTTTAACGACCTCAGGTCCATGTTGGCCCAAAGTCAGAGGTTTAGAGTTGATTCTATGGATTATTTTTTATGATAAAACAATTAAGACATCTATAAAAAAAAACAGCCTAAGTTGACATATTCAAAGTACGTGATTTAACCAACTAACAGTCCAAACCTTAAACATGTCCAATGTAAAATGACATAAAACAAAAAGCAGCAAACTCTCATGTTTAGGAAGATGAAAACAACAAACATCTGCCATTTTCACTTTTAAAATTGCGGACTAATTTTCTTTAACTCAGCAAATCGTTTAATCAGCTATAATTTCAGCACTACATGTGTGCGTTTGAGTAAAGTTCAAATGTGAGGCAGCTGTAACCATCTGCAGTCTCTATAAACTTCCAGCGTTCCTGCTCGAGATTTTAAAGGGGCCCCCGTCAAGTGTCCAAGAGGTCTCACATCCATTTATCTCAGCCCCCCTCCCCCATCCCACCCTTCCCAATCACCGTATCTGTCTCGACTTGATCCACTCTTAACTCGTAAAGGCAGTCCATACAGTAGAGTTTATGACTGGGTTCCATCAGCCTTTGTAACCCCTGAGACAGAGGGTTCTTTGTGAGGCTAAGTGTGTGTTGTGTGTATGTGTGTGTGAGCGAGAGATACTCGGAATCGTCTGCCTCGGAAGATAATAACAGACCATCTTCACCCGTTTGAAGAAACACGAGCTTGTGTTGGCAGAGGTGATTGCGATGGAGCGTTGGTTTGAGGAGAGACAGCGGGTTCTTAAAGAGTTTAACATAAGGGCTTTCGGTGTGCGGGTAAACCCTCTGTGCTGACTGTGGGGAGTGTCAGAGGGCATTATGGGAAGAGGGTGCACGGGGTCTGGGTCTCAGATGTGGGCCCTGTGGTCCCCCCCGCTTTTCCGGTTCAGAGAGGGAGATGGAAACCTTTCCTCCCTTGCTGAGCTTCTGTGTAGCAGACACAAGTTCAGACAAACCACTGTGGTAGATCGGTGTTCTGTGTGTGTTCTGTGAGATAAATGTCTGAGCAACTGTTGAGGATGTGACAGTAGGAACCAGTGGGAGTTTTAGACTTTCAGAGTGAGGACTTTCTCGGCCCAGACTTCTTCCTGGGCTTAGGTTTATGTTGAATTTATCCTCCGGACTTTGATTCAGTCAGAGTTTAATTGGATTTTCACAGTTATTGAAATGTAAATGTTAAGTGGGTGGGTGAACTATCACCTTGTTTATAAGAAAAACATTTGTAAACAAAAATCAACTTTATTTTTTAAAAGAACTCATATGTTGAGGCCACAGTTTGTCAACTTTTTGTAATATTTTTAGTTGAAATATGCTTAAAAACATATCTTAGTGTGGTCTCCTTGCTAGTATGTACCATTCTAGTTACCACTGTAGTGCGATGAGCTTTGGCCAGTGTCTTCATGCCTCAGCATATCACACCAAAACAATTTGCATGAATAGATTATAAAGGGAAACTTAAGTTTTATGGATGCTATTCACTTTTTTTGACTTTTGAGATAATGTGAGTCCTTAGGCCTTTCACTCAAGGGCATGTAGAAGCATTGGCATCAATCATGGGGCTGAACAATCTACTTGGGGGACACATGGTTGCTATTACTGTCTGTTCTCTCATCACTCATTGGAACAATGAGCAAACTGATGTATGGGCGAACCTCCCTACAACTTTATTCGTCTTCAAATGTCCTGTAGGTTGCACGTAGGTTCAGTCAGTCTCTCCTGGTTGTTTTCAAATTAAACCCAGTCCGTGTGTCTCCTCTTTGTGTCATGTCCACGCATAATCAGGTGCACACCAGCCCATATGGAGCCCTCATAAATCTCCAATGGAATGCCAGAAGAGGTTAAGCTTATCAAGACAACGGAACACGCTAACAAAAAGCAACTACGCATACCGACTTCAGCTGGCACTGAGAGTGTGAGGTGACTGACAACAGACCGGGCTATGGCGTCATAGTGGAGAGATGACGCTAAGATGCTAGTTTGCTCTTAGCACCACTCACAGAGGGAGAAACACAGCTAGCTCGCAGTGCTTGCTAATGGTGTTAGCTGAATAATAATAGCAGAAATTTGAGATCAAACGATTTTAAAGGGTGAATGACGGAAAATGATGTTGATAATTCAGTGATGATTTAATCAAGCAAAAACTGAAATTATTAGCACTTTTTTTAAATTTAAAAGAACAAATATTCAAGTGAAATCTGCAAAATAATCCGGCGAGGAAGAGGCTCTTCCTCTGAGCTTCACCCAATATTGTTGTATATTTGTATAGTACATTCTTGACAGTATGGTAGATTAAAAACTAAGCCATGGCAGATTATGCAAACTTCCACATCTAGTGCTGCAGTGACAGTGACAACAGTTTGTAGCTACTAGCCACCAATAACAGTGACAGTAGAGAGGACAAAGAGAGTTGCACTCATTGAGAAGCCAGACATGTAGAGAAGAAAGCCTGAAATGGAAGAAAATGGAGCAGAGCTTTATCCTTTTTGCATATACCAACACTTGTGGTAGTCAGCGTGTCTTGACTTGTGAAGACAGGCCAAAGTTTAGAAGAATTCCCTCATTTACTGAACGTAAGTTGAATCTGGCTCACAGCTGGTAACAGGAGAAGAGGAAAAAAAAAACTCTAGGTCAGAAATGTGTGCCTCTGTGACAGCATGCTGCCTATTTACTTCCTGTTGACCTCTGGGTGGTGCCCCGCGGAGGTCAGGTTGCGGGCAACGCCCTTGTTCTTCCATGCCAAGGCGTTGGACCGCCCATAAAACCACCAACCACCAAGACGGAGAAACAGACCCGGTTATTATAAACACAATCATGCTTATTATCATGCCACTGTGATTCTCGTCCCATCGTGTTCAAAGGCTTACATTTGTTTGATCAAAGTACCTCACTCCGTGCCGTTCCCTGCTCTCTCCGTTTCTCTTTTTAAACTTCCGCTCAGTGCAACTCTTTCATTTTTCTCTCACCTTGTGCAAATCACCACCTGCTCAGTCGGTTGGCCTGGCGACCCGGCATGCAAAGCAGCCAGGCCAGTTCCAACTTCAGGATCTATGACGGTGATGGTGGTGCATGGGGTAGCCCCCTTCAGAGGCGGCAAGGCATGACGGATGTGATAGTCATGTAAAGCACAAAGCGGCGAGGGAAAGGGGCGTCCCCAAACAAAGTGGTGCAAGGTTGAGTGTGTCACTCTGGTCCTTGATCCACGGAGGCGGTCCCGTAAGACAACATGGAATTAAGCTGTCAAGCCGTTGCTGGCTGTACACAACTGTCAGGCTTGAAAGAGATAAACAATGTTTAGGTAGGAGAGTGAACTCATGTGGCCAGAATAGTGGTTTGTGAGGTTTTGTTGCTCAGAGGTCAGTCAAGACCAGTCTGAGTATATTTCTGAATGAGCTGAGACATGTTGGTTTTGGATGGAGTTCTGCTCCAGCTCTGGACCAATGTAATATCTTTACGCATTCGTTCACAACTTCTTGAATCTCAAACTCAAACAAAGATTGTTCTCCATGTTTTTTTTCCCCTCCCTCTCTTGCAACTGATTTTAATACTACTATGCATGAGCTGTGTTCCCTGGCCTCATTGTGTACCTTGACATTTGCGTATGCATGAGGAGACCCACTCCAGTCGTTGACAATGACATTCTGGTGCTCTCTCCAGAAGTCAGAGCCCATCAGCTGGAACGCACTCCAGGGCGAGGAGCTAAATCAAATACTCTGAGAACAATAATGAAAAACCATAAAGGCTTATGTTCTTCTATGAATTCTATTAACTCTCAAACAAACAATTGTTTTCATTATCAAAACTCAATTTAATTCACGGAGAATGGAATTTTAAGGGAGGTTTTTAGGGCCCCGGGGTGGAAGTGACAGCCGCATGAAAATGTTACACAAAATATAACTTTCTGCCTCAACGCTGGATTTATATAATGACGTGAGAACAAAACGGAGCATTATCAGCTCTGGGCGTGTTGATAAAGGGAAGTGCAGCTTTGCTATTCCCTAACAGCACTCATTGGCTGGTGTATTGTTTCTGCATTTCAAGGAGAACAGGAAATGATTAGACTTCAGCCTGATTTGTTTTGGTTTAAGCCCAAAACCATTCTGGCTTCCTGTCTCTGTATTTCCCTTTTTGAACATACTATTAATAAAGCTTTTGACATAGTATGATTAAGGTAAATTAGCTGTTATTCTTTCTTTGATTCAAACATGTAACATGTTCCAAACATCTCGCCAGTGATTGGTTGGGTGTTTTTGCAAAAATCTCCACAGGCTGAGTTTCAAAGCAACCATGTATTTTTGTGGTGTCACATGCAATTCTGAGTTTTGAGAAGCGTAACCAACAACATAACGGGAGGATATTGAATTGCTACTGTGTGAGACATGACCTGTCCGGCGAACTTTAGTTCTTTTTATACTGCAGTTATGGTTGGGCCGGGGCCACTGAGGTCTGAGCTCCACTGCGGTAGAGTAATGGCAACCACTTTAAATAAATGGAGAGTAATTTTGCTGCTGAGCCCCAGGGTCTGGTTTGTGTCCAGCTGCAGCAGTTTGTGGCCGAAGAGGCAAATTGTCGCCTTTCCTCCTTGCAGGAAACGCCTACAGACAGGACTGATTTGACAAGGACAGGCAAGTGGACATGACTAAGTGGACAGAGCAAACATTTGGACAAGTGAAGGGAGCAGACGTAGTTAAGTGGTCGGCAAACAAAGGAACAAAGCCAGCGGGCAGAGCTAAGATGCCATGACAGTGAAATGTGCTGTGGACCAGAGAACGCAGAACAGTGGTTGGACAATATGTTTCCATGTGGTCGTTTTAAAAGAATATGGAAATAAACATCCATTAACTCGAGCTGCGATACCTCTGGGACGGTTAACTGAGCTTAAACAGTTCATAGAAGCTACTCGGCAAGTGCACAGGAACATCTCAGTCAACCGTTTTCACAAAAAAACCTTTGTCCCTCAAGCCGAGGAGCCAGTGATATCCCATTGCAACGCAAAGCCCTTTGAAAGAGGCTTGAACTGAAGGGATGAAACCCAAGTCGCAGAGAGGCCCTGATTTAGTTGTCTGTCCTGCATCGAAGGTGAATACAGCTCCCCAAGGTGAACACAAAACGAGCTGGTTCTGCAGCAGCCTATGTGGCACCAGCCCTTGACCAACACCGCCGGAGGTGTGGTCACACTCGGCCGATGCCATGAAACAGAATCTGCTGGCCCTCAATAGATCCTCCGTAATGGATCCCCTTCTCAGGGAGGCCAGTGGGATGCCCCCTGTCTTTTACCAGAGCCATCTGGTTCCCAGTACCGCTGCTCTTCCCACAGCCGCACAAACCACACTGAAAAAAGATCGCTTTCACCGTCAAGACCAGGAACTGGAGACGTAGCTGGTTAAAAGGGGTCTGAATGTTGAACCCCGTGGTCCCCTCTGTAGCAGCCTATTGTGTTGAGGGAAGTGCATACTGTTGTGGTTTATCTGACAACCTTTTATGATTTGATACAGTGGAAATGTGTGCTCTCTTAGTGCTTTGACCAGGTTGCTCCAGCAAGATAATTAAAAACGAAAAGATTTAAACATGTTCTGAAATAACAGAATACAGTCCACAAATTGAGATGAATGTGAACTTTGGTGATAATGATCACGGATTGTTCTAAAACCATAAGGTGTGTCAGTGTTGCTGGAGATCAAGGCAAAATGTCTTGATGCAAAGAGGATTTTCTCCGTAAATGTACATGGATTTAAAGAGTAAAAAAAAAAAAATCTGAACATACAGAGGAATGCTGAGGGAACAGACCAATGCCTCCATCTGTAGTTTACAAAGATAGACAAAACAAACACGCTGGGGCCTTTTTTCTGATGTGTTTGCCACTCTCTCCAAATGAGCATGCTGGAGATTCATTGGATGCAGATGGGTGCATGTTTGTGCTCCACACATGGGGTGTGTTAATCCACCACTGCAAGCAAGCACGAAGTAAAAGTTGCTTAAACCTCCGAATTTAATGGACGTGTTTTTTTTTTTTTTGTTTTTTTTTGTTCTTTCGATGTTGACTCTCTGTCCATCTAATTCTCTGCACTGCCCAGAAGGTGGACAAAATCCACCACGGGTCTGCTTTAGTTATGTTTAATCACAGCACATGGCTCTAAGCCTCACTCAGACATTTGATCAACTTAAGCTCAATTTCCAGTAACCACGCTGTTCCATTTCTGTAGGGAACAATTACTGAAAAGAGGCCTCAAAGCTGCCTATAACGCTCAGGATCCCCAAGATGACGTGACACTTGGCCTTGGTGGTCAAATTGTTGAGAGTATTTGAGTTTTGTCTGTCCACACGACAATAAAACGTAGACATTAAGGAATACAACCCCCAGTAAACCAACTGATCAGTTAGTTGATCAGTGGAAACAGGTATTTGCTGGTTGCGGCATCTTTGCTGTAAAGATTTTCTGATTTTCTCTGTTTTGTGTTATTATAAACTAAACATCTTTTACTTATATATTCCTCCGTTTAATTAAATAAATATCAAAATGTGGTCAGTGTACATAAAACTACTGTAAGCAAGACTTTCCACAAAGACAAAAATCCCCTCTCTGTCTGCCCTGAACTGTGAAATGAAGTTAAAACACAGTTTCCCATTCCCCTTTTATGAAATGCCTCTGATTTACTTACTCCTCAAATTAAATTTTGGTGTTGCATTTGACTGCTGGCAAGAAATCCACAATAGGAAATAACTCATCAAAACCGGAGAGCAAAATATAAAACTCTCTTCCTAACAGCAGTAAAGGAGTGCTCCATCAGAGAGGGAAGTTGGATAATATTTGGAAGTACTGCGAAAACTATTTTCAGCAACACCTGTGCCTTCACTGGCTGCCAGGAGAAAGAATTCAAGCACGAGGGGCTGTACAGTTAACTGACATACATAATGCTCATATCCCCAAAACCGAACGAAAAAACTACCATCTGCAAATCTACTTTGAAAAAGTTGTTCTGCTGCTTTACACAGTGACTGCGGCTTCGCTCGCCTCGAGTCTTATGATTCACTAAGAAAAAAAAAGAGGGATGAGGCATCTTTCTGTTGAAATAATGATGTCTGTTAAGAATAAACAGGAAAAAAAAGAACTGAGCTTTTGATCTGGTGCAGCAATGTGTGTGTGTTTTTTTGCATTAGCAGGGCAAGTCTGATCGCTCCCTCCCCTCGACCCGAGACCTTTATTTATCCAAGTCAGACCTCATCTTTCCCTGGACCCTGTAATCACACAGGACCTCTGAGAGCGAAAGAAGAGACAGAAGAGGTGGTGTGTGTGTGTGTGTGTGTGTGTGCGCGTGTGTGTGTGTGTGTGTGTGTGTGCACGTGCGTGTGTTTGGGGGGTCTGTAATGGTTGCACACAATCCCCTGCAACAGCACTGACAGAGCTTCAACCCAAACCAAACCACATGTAATTTACATTCCTCAGATACCAGCTAACCTGAGCACAAACAGGGCGATCGAAAACAGGTGTGTTAAGCAACAACCCCTCTCTTCTTTTTCATGCTCCACCTTTCTTTGAGGCGCTATCTGGCGTTCATGTGAGCTTAGGGTGGCTTAATGTACAGGGCAAAAGGGCCGGTGTTTGGATCTCAGGTTCACCACTGTTTGAATCTAAATGTTATCACTGGGTAGCAGCAGCACACGTGGAAATCACTCCACGAGAGCGGACAGGAGGCAAGCCGAAGCCGTACTGGCCACACAGCTTACATAACGTTACCGCAAATTGATTACCGCTTTTTGAGAGGTTGGCCCATTGTGAGGAGAGGAGTTAGGGAATTGACAGACATGTGCACTTAAACACACACACACACAATCACACTCAGTGGGCGATATCTACAGTACAGTGATGAGTGGGTGAGAAAGGCATCACCACAATGACACTGGCCCTACCACTGAGGGAACAAAGGAGTCTGTGTACATGTTTATGTGTGTGTGTGTGTCCTCCCTTCCCTCCACATCAGATTCATCTTAAAATACTGCGGCTGCTTTACTGATGAAAATTGCTCCCTTTCATTCTTACTGTAAGTGCGTCTGAGGGGAAGCAGTGGGTATGAGAGGGGAGAGGGAGAAAAAAAAAAAGCTGGAATGATGTGGGTAGGAGTGCAGATTAATTCATGTTTTGCCACTGCTTATGTTTATCAGGGCATCTGACAGTGCAAGTTGACTGGGAGATCATTTTACCATCCATTTACAGGCAAAACAAAAAGGAAGAGAACAAGCTTTAAACACCCCCATGCACGGCCATTAGCAACAGTGAGCCATCATGTCTTATGTCACAAGCCGTAGATCCTCTGGCTATCAAAGGCTGCATGCTATGAGAAACCCATATGGGGACGTGTTATTTTCTTCACAGAAGACATGCATTAGCAGGACACATTTTTTATTTCCCTCTGAAGCCCTGCACTGGTTGTTTGTTTGCTGGTAAAGGGCCCCAGCACGCAGCTGCGCCACAGAGCTCCTCTGGAATAAGATTTGCACCTTCAAGCTCAGACCCCCTGGCGTTAGAGACACTAGCTCTGTGCTTGCAACTAATTTTACAAACCTGGGTTTTGTCAGGCTTGTCTGTAACATGGGGAAATGTGAAATAAGCCAAGTGTTCATTTCATTTGTGCTATGCACACAAAGGAGAAAATTAGAGCCTGGGTTAACAATCTGCGGGATCATAAAAACGGTCTTGTCCCACCCTGACTCACTCTGTACTTGCCTCTTTGTTTTCTTCTTCTTTCTTTTCCGATTGATTTTGCCTCCTGTGCCATCGCTCTGTCTTTCACAATCCTTCCTGCAATCTCAATGCTCTGCTCTAATTTGCAGTTTAGTTTAATTTAAGATGGATCAATCCCAGGCACACTAATTGTGCACCTTTGAAAGCTCTGAACCAAACACCCTCAGCCCGTCTCTGCTCCTCTATCTCCGCTCCCTCACTCCTACCCTCACTTACATCCCCTGCTTTCTCCTGGCTGCAAAAGTCTTGTTTACTCTGGTGTCAGAGTTGGTTTAGAGCAGGTTCAGTGGCATGTGTGGAGTATGCGGGAGATTTCCCCTTCTATTTGTTTAACCCTGTAACCCCTGTCTTCTTATTGTTTGGAGAAGTGTATGATTGTGTGGATGTGTGCGTGTGTTAGCGTGTGAGAAACTATGAGACACAAGGACAGCATTAGAGGTGAAGAAGCTTTTAATCTTGTTTGAAATATGGCCTCTTTTTTGGCAGATGTTGAGTATGACTTGAAGAAACCATAAGGAGTGGTGCCAGAGGGAGGTAATTGAACACAACACCCCACCCACCCTCATGTCAGGTTGCCTGGCAGGTCCCTGATGTCAACATTTTGCCAGTGGCTTTTTTCTCCGAGGGTTTCAGCGAGTCCCTGAACGTCCTTTACGTCATTGTTAGAGTCTGCAGCCCATCCGTCACTCCCTGAACGTCTGCCAAGCAAAACTCAAAATCGTCCCACCTCACTCCATCCTTGTCCAGTCACAGAGCCAAATCAACCCTTGTTCCGTCTGTGCTGTGTTTTGTGAGATATCATCGCAGCCACTATGGGAAATCCTGCAAAGGTGGATGTTTTACCTTTTTCAGCGTGTTTGCTGATTGATTTTTCAGAGTTCCTCGAGACACAACACTTAAATTTAGGGCCAGAGAGCAGCTTGTGGCAAAAAAAAACAACCTTTTATTCTTTCCATTTTTGCAAAAAGCAACTTCAAACAGAGGGTTTTTTGGCAGCATGTTAAGCCCACGGCTGGCTCCAGAAGATTAGACTCTTTCCATTACAGTGCTAAATAATAGGGGCCACACTAGAATGAGATGGGGCCATGTTTTATAGGTGCTACCCAGCAACTTTGGCAGGCAGTCTTATGGGTCTGTGGCTACTGTGGTAGTGAACTCGGGAGGTGGTGCAGCGGCGGGCTTTTGCAGGAAGAATGGTGGTGATAGGGGCTATTTTGGGAGTGAATGAGGTCTTGGTTTATGGCCTGGTTATCTGGGGCTACAACCTATGACAAATGCATGGAGTGAAAAGGAGGAGTGTAAAATCCCATTGAGAAGCCATTGTCTGCAGATTTAACTAGTCAGAAGCTTCTGTTCTCATCACTGGGGAGGCAATATTGTGTTTTCTTTTTTGCACTTTCATTGACCCTCTCGCATGAGGGCGCTTTAAAAAAAAAAAAAAAGAAAAAGCCCTTATAGGAGAGGAGAGATCAGAGAAGCAAGGAAGCAAGGTGTGGTCCATTAACTGCCAAGTGCCCCCCCTCTGAGAAGTCTGACTTCTCCTTGGTAAAATCTAACTTCATTAAAAGAGCCTCGCTGAATCTGTGACTATCTGTAAAACCTGGATAATAAATGCGAAGCAGTCTTCCTGCGATCCTCTGAAGTCTGATGTGGTTTTGATGTGGAAATGGGTGCTGTTGGGGAAAAGGGGAACCAGACTTGTGTTGCAGCCAGCTGTGCCCCCCCCCCCCCCCCCCCCCTCCAGAAAAGAACTCTGTAACCTGCTACATCTGGCCTGGTTTGGCCTGGCCCTGGCCTCTGTTCTTACTACACTGACATTAATGAGCACCACAACAGTAATGGCTACCAGGACGCTGTGGAGGGGAACCATATTGTGGCAGATTGTGTATTAATAATCTGCAATGTCCGTCATCTTTCTCTGAATCCTTGTACGTACTAAGAATGCGGCTTTTAGCTTTAGGTGGAGTTAGTGCCAGTACAAATTAGTTTTCACGCATAATACTGCACATGCACAAGTTTCTGTCATAAGCTCATTCTGTGTAATTTTATAACGGTGGAAATATTGCTCATGCACTAAGCCTGTTTTGCTGTCCCCAGAGCTCGAAGCATATAATAAAGATGGAAGGAAGCTCTTTATGTCAGCCCTCTGTGAGGAAGCAGTCGTCTGTAATTATCACTGCTTCTCATCCCTCGTAGCAAACACAACAAATAAGTGTTCTTGTGTGACCTGGCAACGCGTTTCAGAGAAACCATTTGTTTGTAAGCTTGTTTGTTTGTGTTCTTGTGATCACATGACCAAAGCCCCATACCCCCACCCCACCCCACCCCACCCCACCCCATCCCCTCTTACACTCACCCCCTTTTCTCGGAGCATCAAGTGCATTTGAAGTTGCAATGTGGAAGTCATTAGCCACAAATCCCAACAAATATAATAACAGGGCGATTAGCTCTCTTTCAGCAATACTCTACTGTTTTTTCTTTTTTTTTGTCTCGTTGATGGGGTGGTGCAGTATTCTGTGAGCGCAGGGCTTGGTCAAGGGCGAGTCCTCCTCTTCCCTTTCCCGGACTTTTTCTATTTGTAGATCTGCATGTATTTTATAAGAGGCTTGCCCCCCTTTTCTCAGTCTTTCATGCGGTGGTGGTTCTGTTTCCCATCACGGCCTATGATGAAACCACACGAAAGCCCAGGCCCATGTGACGAGAGCGCAACAGTTGCTTGGTGACAAGGAAAGGGGTGTGAGGTGGGGGCTGGGTGTGTTCAGAGGGGAGTGGGCCTGAAGTGGTGACGGTCCAATCAGCAGATGAGCTCTTCATTTCTCCCAGTACAAGGATAAAATGCCCATATCCACAAGTTCCAACATAAAACTGATCTTTTCTCTTTAGCTTAATAGATGTGTGGCCGTCCGCAGGGCTCTTAAATGGTCCATTCATCTTTACGATGGCCTCACTTATCTCCGAGGCCTTGCAGATCTGCTACTTCCCATTCCCACCACAAGCAAATGGTGCCTAGAAACCACACGGAACACCCCCCACCCTCCCCATCTCCCTCCCGGTGGCAAAACTCTGCCATATTTACCATCTCATCCTGGAAAGCTAACTTGGCCGCAGCAGTGTGGGATGAATGCCAGCAGCAGCTCGTTCCAAGCGGACCATGTGCAGGCAAGCTCTGCTTCATCCTGAAACTCCAGAGTAAAGTTTCCTGAAGGAGGAGAGGAGACATTTACAAAGTCATTTGGCTCTTTCCTTTTGATACAGTGCGCCGAGCAGCGCTGCATGCAGCCAAGTTCAGTCATTTTAATACCCGTTCTTTTTGAGGAGAAGATATTTGAAGGACGTGAGCTCATTTGGGATGCAGTTGGTTGCCCTGTCCCTGCCTGATGTTATCCTCTCTGACTGGGGCAGTAACAGTCATGATTGCTTTTGGGGAGCAGTGACTCATGATGGTGCTTGTGCCGCTGCCAAACTCTCAACAGCAGTGTTTCCTTCTCTTTCTTTCTGTTGCCTTGGCTGCTGGCATCCGGAAAAATGTAAATGCACTGAAAATTCATCATATGATTCCCATCTTCCCAAATCAGTTTAATTCACGTTATACAATGCATATTCAAATACCAACATTCTTGAACTATACCAGAGCAGGTAGCTCTACTGTTGGTATCGTAACGCCACTTTATCTCCAAAGTTTTCTACAGGGTAAAATTTGCTCCGTGAATCGTCTGCATCCTTTGCACATGCAGCAATTCAGACCTTCCAAATGTGCATTATTTAACAAGCCTCACCTGTCCTCTGGGTGTCAGCCAGACAATAACTTTTTTCTTCCACCCTTCTCATTGCTCCCTCGTGTAAGGGTGGCAAGAGCATGACCCCTGTTGTAACACTATTAAGCTGTTTTTCTAATTTTATGGAGTTGTGTTCTGCCTCAGCCACTCTCAGGTGGATTTACGATCCGGTGGTTGATATCCTTGCATGCCGAGACGGTATTAATTTGCTACGAGGGAGGGGAGCCATTTACAGACAATAGAGTGGCATCATAATTGCAGGAACCTGACACCCTGCAGCTCCTTGCTGCTGTTGAACCCCTGTCAGCCAGACGATGGATGGCTGATAAGCCTGACTGAACAACACAGCCGAAACAGCTTTAATTAAACGCAACTTTGGCTGACAGACCGAGAACAGCCAGGGCCTCTGATTTACGCTAAAATTAAGTGTTAGCAGTACTTTTGTGGTGGATGCAAGAGGCTGGAATGCTTGTTTGCGTTCAGACTAACTGTTGTAAACATTGCAAAGCATGGTAGAAAGTATGGGAAGCTAAATACTAAACACATGAAACTTTCACAACATTATTTTTGTTTAGGCCCTATAATTCCACATTTATTCACTGTCTAAACAGCTGCTAATGTACTCGGTACGCCGAATATTGATTTGGGAGATTATTGATTTCCCACAAATAAGAAAATTACCCTTTTTAAGTGTTTTAGCTTCACTTTTGAATTACTGATGTTGCCAAGCTGCACTAGACCTGCGAACTGAACTAGAGGTTGCCATCTAAGGATGGAGCGGGCAAAAGACTACAGAAGTTCCTTACATGGCTGAGAGTCGAAGCGATCCCCAAAGAAATGTTTGTTTGTCTGTGAGTTGAAAGGGGATGACAGAAAAGGCCAAAGCAGCAAAGGAGAAAAGAGTAGAAGAAGGTGAGAGAGATGATAAGACAAGAGGGAGAGAGAGTGAGGAAGTTGGGAAACCTTGAACTCGAAAGAAAATGAGAAAGAGCCTTGGAGCACAGCTGGTTCACCAAGGGGTATAATGACTGTCATATTGCAATGCATTAGCTCATACTCAGCCCAGACAGCTTGAACTGATGAAAGGGGCCGGTCATTGGCTAACCACGTACATAGCAACAAGACCCCATGGAGACGAGCCAAACAAGCGAGTATTGTTTTTTTCTTATTAAGGTTTGACGATGATGTGAAATGATGTGATGTGAAATAGTAATAGTTCCATGTGTTGTTTAAATATATAGGTTAACACTAGAATATGTTATGTCTGCATGTGTCATATATGTCAGAACTTCAAGCAATGCCCTTGTGGCATCTTTTGCAAGTTTATGTCAAGTTCACAGAGTGAAAAGTCTGTTTTTATCCCTGCTGGTTACACTGAAGGGTGTCCTGCTCTGTCAACGGTTGTAGCAATTATGAGTAATGAATAATCATAACAGTCACATAATAAATTAATATTTTCCATTGTAATGCAATCAAAAGAAGACTTCAGTTGTTGCTGTTAAAAATCCCTTGACAGGAGCCCCCCCGAGGCTCAGTGCGATGAGCGGTGATGGCTCATCACGCTCCCATCAGCCATTGTTTATTTGAATTCCCTCTTTCAGGGAAGAAAAGCCTTCCACCAGCCATTGTTTTGCCTTGGGAACCCAGCTCTCTCTCTTTCTCACTCTCTCTCGCTCTGACTTGGCCATATGGTTGTCATACACTTCCTGGAAATTCAAGCCATGTTTGCTTTTGCTGTATGTCTGAGGGACGTTTTTTTTCCTGCGCTCATGTGTTGACATTAATTGAAACAATACCGTGATTGATCTTGGTTTAACGCTTAACACTTTTGGCCAGTGCTAAAAATGAATTGTGCCTTATTCCAAACTTATCGTCTATGATCATTCCAAACACATTAAAACATTTTAATAGCACAAGAGCATTTCACAGAATCCAGATTCTCAATAAAGCAGGTCACATATGTGTCTGCCTTTAACATGCCTGTTTAAAAGCTCTCGCCAAGCTTTTGATTTCCATCTTAATAAATGGCTAATCCCTTATAGCAAGCATCAGATTTTTGATTTAGTTTCAAATTTCTCACTTGCTCCATTTTACTTGTGTTTCCAGAGTGTTACACTGCCAATGGAGAGGACTACAGGGGCTTTCAGAACCAGACCAGCCTGCATGGTGGTAAACCCTGTCTCTTCTGGAATGAGACCTTCCAGCACCCTTACAACACCCTCAAATACCCCAATGGAGAGGGCGGTTTGGGCAGCCACAACTACTGCAGGTGAGTCCCATTTCTTGATCTTTACTGATTGTGTAACCCACATTAAAGGTTTACTTATTTAAAATGGTGGTATAAGAAATTCCCTGAATTTTAATGTTAAATGATATGGTAATGACCCACAGGTTATTATAGTAGTTCATGGGATTAAATAGTGGAACGCAGGGTTGGGCAATGGTGTGAATACATTCTCTATAGGTTCTTTTGTCTTTTCATCCCTAAATGTATTGTGGTGGCAACTTTCTGGAGGCCTCAAGAAGGTAAAATAGTTTGTATTCCACAAGAGAAAAGCCAGATTTCGGAAAAGCATGAAAAACACAATTTTGTGTATCTGAAATATATATTTTCTTCTGTCATACTCCATTCCTCAGCTCATTATTTGTTGTTTTGACACTCCCTTCAAGATGTTCTGACCCCTAGGTTAGGAACCTCTGCTCCAAAACATTTTTTACAGTGGTTGCAACAGAACCGGCAATATGTTGCTTCACTTACAGAAAGCCTGTGAATATCCTACACCACATAAAACAACTCACCAGCAGTACTCCCGTCTTTTCAAGAGAACATTACATAACTGATAAGCTTTATTTAACTGTTTTGTAATCCAGAGGTAAACAGCAGTATTGTAGTCACGATATAGAGATATACAGTGGAGCATATGGAGACCAGTGGAGAAAAATTTACCCTACTGAAAGTTTTAAAATGTTAGTACCTGGCCCCGGATAAGCAGATGAAGAGGAAGATGAAGTATTAATACTTAACAGGCAGCAACAAATCACATTTCACACTCATCAAGTGCTACATGCAGCATTTTGAATAAATGCTTTGTTTACCATCATTTGATTAATATGTAGAGGTGAGGGTAAGAGTCCATTCAGAATTTTTTCTGCAAGCTTTTCATTCAGTTCTCCGCTCAGCATTTCAAGTAAGCTTTAGCTCTGGCTGCCTGGAAGAATAACAACTGCTCCCTTTTGTTTTTTATTGTAAAGCAATCTCCTCTTGTGTTGGAGATTTGGCAGATTTAGCACAGAATCCTAAGCTGTGGCTCACAGTGTAAGTCTGCCAGTCTTTTTAGCAGTTATCTTGTAATACAAAGATAATTTATGTTATTGGTGTGAAAATGCTTTGAGTAGCACCATTAAAATCCATCTTTCTAAGATGCGAATGTTTGAAAGAGCTTTGAA
Source organism: Toxotes jaculatrix (assembly GCF_017976425.1). Taxonomy (NCBI): domain Eukaryota; kingdom Metazoa; phylum Chordata; class Actinopteri; family Toxotidae; genus Toxotes; species Toxotes jaculatrix. The sequence continues at coordinate 4,353,686 of NC_054400.1, forward strand.
CTTCCCAGACAAAACATTTGACTTTCTGAATAATTTAGAACCGAGTCATTGTTTTGCAAAGGGTTTGAGCACAGGGGACCTGCTCAGACACCGGCCTCTGAATATTTTATTGGTGGTACCCAAACAGAACGTTTGTCCTTGTCATCACATGGACGCAAACACGCTTAAAGAGTTTGTGTAAGCCAATCTCCATCCCTCATCCCTGCACTGTGAAGGGACACGGTGGCTTTGAGTATCCAGAGAACCCTTTCCCTCCATCCGTCACACTCCAAGTACGACTGTCAGTGCTGTATGCACGACTGTCAAACTTGTGTATTCGCAGGGAGCCACACTCTTTCGTGAGTCAGTTCCAATTCACCGCGACGTCCAGAACAGTGGCTTGGCCCAGATCGCCGAGCCATAAGAAACAGAACACCCCCCTCCTCCTCCTCGGCCCGAAGCCTCAGAAACATTTCTCTAAGTCATGGTTGTAAACTCATAACACAGCAATGCTTTGAAGTGGCACTGGACAGATTTGTTTTTACTTGAACTGGATGGGAATTCAGAAGATTTATGAGCAGGATACATGCAGAGGATTGAGGAAGGCTTTCCCTGCACATTAGAAGTGCATTATGTCCAACGAGCGATTCAAAATGGATATCTTCATTGTTTGGATTTGGCTATTTTTTTGACCACCAATGCAGTTACCAGCTTTTCGAACTCACTGACAGCTCATAGCTTTGTTTCTTTCCTGACAGAGGGATTTCTGTCACATGGGGCTGTAGCTACAACTATTCTCAGTCTCTCTCAGACACCCTCCTTGTAAGTAGTCACCCATCATCAGGGCTATGGGGACTGAAGTGGCCACTTCATTGTGAAAAGATGAGGGATGGCATTTATGGCATGTCTGCACAAGGTCAAGTATTCGTGCAAGCGTCCGTCACGTGTGTGGTGTGTGTGTGTGTGCGTGTGTGTGCGTGTGTGTCGCTGTCTGCACATGCTGTTAACATGTACGTGCCAGCAGAGGACAGGGTGATCCCACCGTAGTGAAAGATGTGTAATGTTTGATTTGTGTGATCACAGAAAGTTGGCTTGTGTTTGTTTCTTCCAGCCATGTCGGGAACTGTTTTGGATGTTGTTGCTCAATTTGGACTGCAAATCTCCTTATTTACATGATGTGCAAATTCCGTTTCCAACATTTCTTTAACCTTAACCTTTCCTCATGTCCTTACATTTTTACAGACATTTCTGGTTAAAATTCTTAGGTGGTAATTTATGGTGGTAAAAAAGGGGATGATAGCAGAATGAGAGCAAGAGGGAGGGGTAAAGAAAGGAGAGCCAGGGCAGTTTTGGCATGTCTGACCCTGAGGCCAGTTTTATAAGATGAGAGCTGAGGCCGGGGCACAGGTGGATAATGCGAAGCCCGGAATCACTACATTCTTAACTTTAACACACGGCATTAAGCACGTATCAGATGTTGAGAAGGAGAGGATTACAAACTCACTTCTCATCCCATCAGTGGCTTTTTCCTGGTGGTGATTTAGTTGAGAGGGTACCACAGTGGTGCTGGAGAAAGAGCCCTAACAGCCCCCACATTTCATCTTTATAGCCTGCTATAAAATACCCCAGTGAAAACAGGGAGAAACTGGGCAGAGGGGAAATGTCACATTATTCCCCGGCAAAAAAAGGAGCACAAAGCCTCAGGAAAAGGACAAGAGCTCTCGTGTCTAAGCTGAGACTTTGCGAGACTCATTTCAACAGTGCATATCACATTACTGATCATCTGCGTGCTTCGATTCAGAATTCATTTCATATCTTGATGTAAATGATCTCTTCAGTCTGGTATTGAGCTCGGACCTCACTTTGCAATCACTCCGCGCTGCTTTTTTCAGTTCTTTAGCATTTCTTTGACCTTTTCGGAATACTTCACAACGCTCAGAAGAACAACATCACACTAATCGAAGTTCTGATTTACATTTTGTGTATAGTCCCTTTTAATCTACTGTTCCTAGGCTCATATTCGACTTTCTTCCAGGTACATTAGTATTAGAGGGTGAAGTGCACAACAGTTCAGTGGGTGGCTGAATAGCTTTGCCAGCCATTTCCTGGCTATTTATATGCAGGTGTGTGTGTGTGTACTGTAATTTATGAGTGTCCACTATGGCTTCTAATGCTTTTCCCTAACATAGATGAGATAATGGAAATGCCAGAGTGAATAGTGGTCCCCAAGTTGATTGTAATTGAATCTCCATGATGTCAGGTGCAAATCTGAGGTCAGGCAAACTGCAGCCAAGTTGTCCATCGTTTGTATGACTACATTATGATCCCTGTGCACTGCTTTGTTAAATTGTGGAACTTAATAGAAGTGTCCCATGAGAAGATGTACTATGTGACGCTAAAGCATAAGCCATCAACATTATAGTAACCTCAGAATCAAAGTAGGAACCAGTTTCAAGCACTATATGTTTAGTCCTTGAAGGGTCGGTTAAGCCAAATTACAGTCGTGCTTTCGAACTTGGTTTTTAGCCATGCAGATAGTTTTGGTTTTATTTGCCCAGGTTTTGAGATTTCTGACTCCAACTAATGGAGTTGCTAAAGTCAGAGACCAGCTGGTTCTGTGCTTTTTCCCCCCATCTTTTATTCTCAATTCAGTTGTAACTGTAAACGTCCTTGGACAAATCTCTCTGGTTATGTAACAATTGTGTAGGTTTATGTTACGACAACCACTTCTAACCATTTCAGCTTCTTGTCTGAGAAATCATGTTTTGTCCATCAGTTTAGCGTGGCAGACCAAATACAACAATACCCACAAGCCTCAGCCGCTGTTGCGATGTATAAGAAGACAGAAGAAGTTCCAAATGCTTTGTTGTTGAACTTGTGAATTGTTGAAATACTGCAGATTGTGTGGTTATTTTTCTCAACCCCATATTCTTTAGCTTCTCCCACCCCAGCACCAAATTTCAAGCGCCGTGATTCTGGCTGAAATGCACCTCGTGACTCATATGTAACTTCTGCCTCTAAGGTTTTATGTACACAAGCATGTACCTTTGACTCTGTGAGTCACAAATTATTTCCTGTGGGAAGCAGGGCCACTCTAAATAGCTCCTCCCATTTTGTTTGTGGGAACATCATAATTGTCTTCTCTTTCCATAAACAATGTGCTGGTAACTGTGGATAATCCTCAGGCCTCAATGTCAACCTTTTCATTGGATCTAATTTGTGCTGAAGAAATAGTTTCAAAGAAGACTGTCGACTGTGAGCTCTGTAGATTTACCCAGAGTAACAGGGATCGTTCTTGTGGAAGGATAAAGTTGCTGTCAAATAATTTATCAATGCTGTGAGCACAACAAACAAAACCCCATTCATCTCCACTGGACTGCGGTGGAGGCAGAAATCTCGGAAACAGATCTTAAATCCAGGGCAAATAAAACCAAGATTTTATATGTGGCTGTATAACAACAGATGTAGGTGAGAAAAAGTTTATTTTTAATGTAACATAGAAGAATCAATCCAGACATTAGCGAAGGAACACAGTGGCGTGTTCACCAGCCACACATGACACAGGAACACCATGACCTCGCATTTAGCACAAGTGGACCGTGAGAGAACAACAATAGACAGTAGACTATACATATCGGCCCGCAACCAACGAGCCCTCTCCTTCAATACGTGCATTCATGCAGTGCAGCAGCAGGCAGCAGTTTGCATGCTAAATCATCCAAGTCAATTAAAGAGTCTTCTCTCAGGCAGTAAATTGCCAGACTCTGATCTGCTGTTGACCTCAAATCCCAATCCAGACAAGCCTCTCACCACCACTTTCCAATCAACGTTTCTCCTCTCTCTTTCTGTTCTGTAAAATGAGGGAAGTTTAGCTTTCATCTTTTTTTTTTTTTTTTTTTTTACATGTCTAGCAGTCTGACTAAACAAAAGTCAGTCTACAATCTCACTCAAAGTAAACTCACGAAAAACAACTGGAAACACGTTATTCCCAGAATTCGTTCATGTAGTTTGATGTAAGGGATTCTGAGATTTTTATACGTAGTTTCACAGTGCCAGGCATTTTAAAGATGTTCATAAATTCTCTGATTAAGGTATGTGGAAAATAGCTATTAAAGGAAACCTTTTGAACAGCAGCCAGCCAAGAACAGCTGTTTTTCTCAGCGTTCGGATGTGAGCCACTCTTGCCTTCAAATGCAGAACTGGATAGCCCAAGAGGCAAAGCGCAATGTGGCTGTAATTGGCTCTGTACCGAAGTGTGTGGCTCACTCCGAGCAAAATGAGTCAATCAGCGTAATTGTGCCAATTAAGTGTCCAAACATCTTCTATGATCTACCTCTGGGTATGGGAGTGTTTCAACAAGCTCTTCCACTCAGAGCCAAGCAGTCCATCTCTGACGCACATAGATGTGAATGCAGCCCCCCCAGAACTTCCTAAACACACATACACACTCAAATGCCTATATGTAGATGTACGCACACAGGCACACACACACACACACACAATGGCAGCAACATTTATCACAGTGTCTCCACAAGGACCGAAATCTTTCTCTGTGCTGCCGGGATAAACGAATGGATTTCCGTTCATCAAGGTCTGGTCTTATCTGCACTGTGGCACCTCAGCTAATCTGAGACTGTCTGCTTTCCAACTTCTGTTCCACCCTCCCACCTCTCACATACACACACGCACAAACACACTGACACCTGGGGCAGGATTGATGATGTTTCCCTGTCATGTGGCTTGGCCTGTTCACCTTAGCCCTGTGGATGATGTTCCCATGCTTCTGCTGAAAGGGTGTGTGCAGGTGTGGGTGTAAGAGAGAGAGAGAGGGGGGGGATGAGACACTACTGGGGACTGGGGTTTGGGAGAAATCTCAGAGGGGCTCACCACATCATTCACTGATCAAAGATGCCGGTGGGTCAGACATGGGATGGGTGGTCTACTGAGGATGTTTTTTCTTTTCTTTTTCTTTTAATGCTGATGGTTGTAATTCATGTCTACTTCCTTGGGGGGTGATTAAGAAAGCACAGTAAATTACATAAGTGGCTATAGATGAGTTCTTGGGAGTCTTATTTCAAATAGGGCTATTACACGTTGACAGGCATGAAAGAGAGAAGGGGAGAGAGAAATGGAGAAAGGGTATATAATCCAATGTTTTGATGGTTGGACCCAGTTTTTGCTCTTTTCAACCATTTCAGTAGTAGCCTCGGGCTAAACAAACAGGTGTCTGCCTCCAATCTGGGTGGAGCAACAAACAGATCTGGGATCATGATACGGTGTCGAAATTTACTGGAAAACTAGGCTGGCTTCTTGTGACAGTGGGAAAATATCAGGTTGAGAGAAGTTTGGGGTTGTTTTGATGTCAGAATACTAGAATAAAGAGTAAAGAAATGTTTGACTAGATAACCCCCCCCCCCCTCCCCACTGCCAATAGGAGAGAGCTTGATAGCTGTTGACCAGATATTGAGAGTGAAAAGCTTTAAGGCACTTAAACTTGAGTTCAACCCAGAAAAAGTCTTTACAACGACATCTTTGTCAATACCTCATTCTGAGTGTGAAAAGAGAAGAGGAAACTCAGGATAGTGTTTTTGATAGGGGAAGAAAAGAAATGGAAACGCCCTTCACAACTTTGCCCACAAAAGGCGAAACGGGATAGTACAGCGCCACAGGGCTATTTCAATATGCTACAATGAGGTGTGTCAAAAAAGAAGAGAAAAGGTCTCTGGCAATTGCAGTCAGGGCCGAAAAAAATAGCAATGTCATCTTAGAAGGCTTTTTGAGTCAATAGGGAATGTGTTTTTACAGTTCACAGTAATCCTGAAATAGAGCTTAAAGAGGTGAAACAGCACCAATATGTGCCTCTGCTGCATACTCGCTGCTTTGATTTAATTTATCAGCAATTTAAAAGTTGCCATAATGGTCAGGATTTACAAAGTTGCATGATTACCCTGGAGATATGGAGCGTGCGCAAAGCTTTTAGGTATTTCTATCTTCAGTCCCACTCTTCATCGCTTTTGTAAGTGAAACTGAAAAGCCAGAACACCAAGGGGCCTGTCAGCCTTATTATGATGTGCTTAAAAGTGCCTTGATGGGGTTCAAAAGAGGCTGCTGCCTCCGACAAAAGCTTTGCCCCATCACACATCCCTTTTTCAGGTCCGTATCTGGCCCGGAACAAAGGGCCTTCCCACAACCTCCAACTTCCTCCACCCATCAAAGACCCATTGGGTCTGGCCCTTGGCGACATCCATGGTCAGGCCTCCGGAGTGCAGAGGAAGAAGATAAACCAACAAGCACCAACGGGTGCTTCTGGGGATGATTGACACAGCCAAAATAATCTCCCTCTGAAATATGATTGAGTGTTCAGTCCTGTGCAGCCTTCAATCTTTGTGTTGTTTTTTTTTTACCCTTGTATCCCTGCCATCACTCCTTTTTTTCCTTCCTTACCCCCTCCACCCTTTTCTACCTCTAACGCTACATCCATTAATCAGGCAAACGGCAGTGCCTGTACTGTTGCACTGAGACACCCAGATCCCAATTTTATAACCACAAAATTGTCAAATAAACATAAATACAGCTCAGCACCTGTGTTTGGTTATATTGAAAATGAGCTATCACAGAGTGCATGGAGGAGGAGTCTTCCCTTTCTGCACTAAAATACAACACCAGTGTTTTTGCTTTAATCCACTGTGGAGATTTTGGCTGCAAATAAAAAAACAAGAGAGAAAAAAAACTCTGCTTATTTTGGACCCGGAGCCAAAATGAAGAGAAAAAGATACATTATCAGATTTAACCAGCTTAGCGGTCTAACTTTTACCCCGCTGTGTCTACAGGAATCCTGATGGAGACGTTCAGCCGTGGTGCTACATTGCTGATCATGAAGATGGGACCTACTGGAAATACTGTGACATCCCTTCATGCCAAAGTAAAGAATTATTACCACTCCTTTATCATTCTTTCTGTCTCTCTCTCCTCTGCCCTTCCATGCCCTCTGGGCCATATCATGGGCACAGGAACTGCCATTTTCATTGCTATGCTCATCTGCTCGCCTGCTATGAATAGCTTTTATAGACTATATGGCTTGTACACAGCTATTACCATCTAAAAAATGCCTCTAATTGCCTCCCGTTACCCCTCCTCCTGCCATGCCCGGGCCTGCCCTTACTTTAATGCGAGCTGTCAATCTCTGCCTCTGTGTGTGCATGCGTTTTTGTATGTGTGTTCATAAGTTTCCCCTTTGGCTTTGTAGCTTGTTTTGACACGCTTTTTGATGTGAGTGATTGTATGCATCTACCTGTTTGTGAGTGTATTTGTATGTTTTGTTCCCATGTGGGTGTGAGAGTGTCCCTTTCCAGTAATTCGTAGATGAATGTGTGTGCTGGACTTGGGAGATTTTATGCTTCTGTGTGTGTCTTCTCTACCGGTTTGACACGCATTTCCAAAGCGCTGCCTGTCTATAATCCCTATACTTTCATTCCCTCCACCTTTATAATCACTGCTGTTGAAAACAGACTAAGGTGGATCGAAATTCCTGCAGAGGAGGTTGAGAAATTGTGCTTATATTTCTTAGGTAATCAGTTATTTATTACTATTTACTTCAAGTGATTTCAATATTTTCCATGTGTGCTTCACTCTGCGAGGCAGATTAGGTCAGAAATGTTATTGCATACTTTTAGTAACTAAAAGAGTCTGTTAACTGAGCACAATGTGAATTATAAAGGCAGCTGCTGAAATTTAGCCAAAGAGAACTGTTTAACTAAAATAAATATTTCACTAGCGTCTGCAAGTTATGAATTACATTCCCTTTGCTTATGAAATCAACTGACTCTGAGGTTACAAATTCCTCTTCTATCTTTATCTGTCTTATATTTCTTTTCCAAACACTTTTACATTTTACCTCTGTTATCATAGTGTCTGACCTTTGCATTCCTTTATATTTTATGTATAATTTAGTTATGATACTCTACTCAGAAAACTTCTGCCACAGAAGGTAGAAGTGTCACCTGAGAGCTGAAAAAATAAACTGCAGCGTGTGTTTGAACTTGAGGTAAACTGGTGGACAGTGGTTATCAGACAGCTGAGGGGCTGAGCAGTGACTCAGAGATGCTGTAATTTTTGTCACTGCAGTAGGTACCAGCAGGTCTTAAGAACCTCCCATCCCCTCTAGCTATCTCACCATTATCCTGTCTGAGTAGCATGCCTGACCAAAGCCTGCTGTTTGAATGGCTCAGTACCCATTAACCCATCTAATAATGCCTGTTGGCTGGATGGCCTGTGTGTCTCTGCGGTATTTTGTGTGTACGCATGTGAAGGATTTCATGTGCATAGGAGCTGGTGTGCATCCCATTAGACTTTTGACTGACCTATTTCAGTCAACTGTCCATTTAGCTCAGTGTGTCTGGGCCAATATCCCAAACCTTTGTGGTTTGGCAGGAAAGAGGAGAGAAGCCCACACCGCCTCTGTTTGGATCGGGGTTCGTCCCTTATCTTTGGTGAAATTAGGCCAGCTTTTGTTCCAGATGGGTTTGCCATGTGCTGGCTCAGCCTTGTTTTTTTGTCTACGATCCAGTACTGCGCAGCGTGCAACCCATCCTTGTGACATGTGGCCCATTTCTAATGTCTGAGAACTTTGCCCGTATCAAATGCAGTCTTATAGCAACACTCATTTTTTTCTATTTGGGCAATAAACATTGTACAGAGCCTTGTAACGTAAGTAAGTGAGATGAGCTTTGCCGTGAGCCAGGCATCCAGTGTCATGAAAACATGCCTGTTTAGTGGAGACGGTTTCTCCCTGCAGGGATACCAGGGAGCTTTCAGACACGAACGCTCTGTCTCACCTATTGTGAAACCACAATCGCCACGTGGTGCCTTACCTTCTGGCAGTGCTTGTGCTCAATCTGCTGCGTTTGAAAGCCTCGGCTGCCAAATGAGAACATGCTGATGCTTTCTCAGTGTCAGTGTTCGCAGTCTGCGGCTGTCAACAAAAGGCTGAAAAACACCGTGGTGTGCCAGAGAAAGGGCAACAGTGGTCTTTGTTTTCGTTTTGTCTGGCTCTTGTTTTGTCTGTGCCTTCGTTTTGTCTGCTTTTTTGCTTACGTTTGATGTCGAGTGGTTGGTAGTTGGTGGCCACTGGCCGAGGCACCTGGAGCCTGCCAGCGGTCAGTCTGTTATCCAGCTGGGTTCCCTGTCATCTAGGGTCATGCCACCCTGGCGAGGGTGACACACCCTGGTGGAGCGCACACTGCCAGGCAGGTCACATGAGGCCAGAAACACATAGTCTTACAGTGCGGATTATAGTGTAGGTCACGACATTTGTTGATCCCAGTAATCCCTCGTGGCAGCAGCTATCATGTGGTGGAATTATCTAAACATTTCAGAAAGGCACACTGTCAAGGCACATCGTCTACTGTACAAATTGACATTTCCATGGTGTGTGTGTTGTTCTGCAGGGATGACGCTGGTTTTGAGGTCCCTCTCGTTCCCAGGCCACTAAATGCTCAGCTAAGCATAGCCTTGTCTAGTGTTATTTATTGAAGTCCAGTTCCTGTGCAGCAGCCTTGCTTTTCTGAAAACTAACATTTCTGAATTCACAATTTCCTCACTACCAACTCATTATCTGAACTGAAATGAATTGAATGTCATCCCTGAAATGTTACAGGGGCATTTTGAGTATTCCTACGCTTTCAGTTTGCTCTGTACTTCAGGTCAGTTCAGTGCTGACACAGTTCTCATGGGTCGGGACCGCACCCATCTTCAAACTACACACCTGTAAAAATTTGTGGCTGCGTCTTTCACGCTTGTATCATCATTATTATGGTGTCGACATCTGTCCACAGACACAGAGACAAATAGGCATAGAAACACCTTCCAAAGTACACAAAACCATCTATGCAGTAGTTCCTGCTACAGTCGGTGTCTCCAGGAACACATTTTGATGATGACAGTGCCACTCACACACACAGATAGACAGACAGACTCACAAGGTGAAAACAATACCAGCCAAACACTGTTGTGGCTAGTCATAATACTTGACCATGGACCATGTGATGGTTCATTTTAAGCATTTCTCCCTTTTTTCAAGGCATCCTTTCACACGGTGTTCCGTACTTCAAAGACACTTTGTGTTGGTGTGGCTCCTTTAAGCTGACATGCATTTGTTTGATGATGTGCCCCGGCTGAATTTGATTGACACAGTCAAACTGTCGGTAGGTTGAAGTCTTCGAGCGTTTGCCAGGACAAAGACGCTTTGATCCACACGTCAGGAGCTCGTCTCTCAACAGCATATAACCAAGAAAAACTTGTTGTGCCACTGTGCCTTCCTGCTGTAAAGACACTTGCAGCAGCTATGACATTTTCCCCCGTTTCAGTGTAATCCTAATGGGACAGTGTCTTTTAGAAAAATGCAACTTTAGAATACAGTTCATGTGGAGGATAATGATAAGAATTCCCCACCTTTTACTTTGCAGAAATCAAGTTAATACACCCTTTCAATACTCATATGTATAGCTTTAATAATACACATGTATTTATATATATATATATATATGTCCTATATGGATATGTGTGTGACTGTCATACAGTGTCGCTGTAGCTGACAATACTCTCTTTGTTGGGTAATGAGACTCATTATCTCTACGCCAGCACAGAGATAAACCTATAACAAAGCAACATCTTTGTTGCTGAGCTGTCAGCATGTTTGTACCTGAATGTTTAACTGACTTGATGTATGACTTGAATGCCTGACTTCCAGTAGGTTATACTTTCATCTATTTCAACAATCGAGGGAATGTCTGATTAACCTTGTCTGTCACCGTGAAACAATACTGTCAATACCAGAGGCATGGCATCCATCTGGCAAGCTAGCCCGCCACACCTTAAAGACATTAAGACGAAGTAGTTATGTGTTTGGTCCAAGGTTTTATTGCTGATGAGATATTGCCTTCATTAAGAGTGATTTATGGAGCTGCTAAACGGCACTTTGAAGTTGTGGGACAACTGTGTCAAACTCCAAGTACTAATCCATGTCTATCCATTTTTCCTTGGCCCAACATTTTGGAGTGAAGCTGAGCTGTACATGGGTTTGGGCTTTACAAGGTTTTGCGCTATTTTTATTTATTTTTTACTTACTCTGTCTCAGTTGCTATAAATATCCATCTTCTTTACTCAAATACAAGCTGTTAAATTGTCTGTTTCATGAAAGATTCATATCTGAAATACATCAAGTATTAGGGCCGTATTTCAGTAATACCTTCTTCTTCAGTTATTATACAGATTATTTCTCTGTATGTCAGTGTCAGACAGCTAATACTGACCTCACTGATCCCCTGACTTTTCATCGGATGTCATCATGAGGTTGATATTTTGTTTTTTTGGTGAAGAGTGTCCGCTCATATTCAATATTTCAACATCTACTGGATGGATTGGCAAAACTATTTGTTCAGGCATTCATGGGCCCCAGAGGATGACCCCTAATGACTTTGGAGTTCCTAGTACCAACAGCAGATTGACATTTGTAGTCAAGTGAAACATTTCAACAACTTATTGTAAAGAATTCAATAAAATTAAGCACAGACATTCCTGTCCCCTCAGGGTGAATTTTAATAACTTTGCTATGAAGGCGCCCAAATACCTGCAAAACTAAAGACATTCCCATCATCCTCAGCTGTATTTATTGTTGTTGGTTAATTTGCTTTTGATTAACAAATTCAATCATTATAAAACACACACAAGTGTGAGTCCACAAATTACAGTTCTGTGAGGAAAATGTAAAAAAAAAATGTGGATTGGGTTGAAAAAAAAAAGCATCTTTGAAGAGTTTATGATAGGCAGGAAAAGTCAAACAGCTGAATGAACAAGTGCGAGTCAAAATAAGCAAGAGGCCGAGACAAGTCGAACATGTTGGACATGTGGTCTGGAAACTGAGCCCAGACTGAAGCACCACAGCCCTGCCTCGTGGCTGTTGTGGTTGCCACAACCAGGGATGCTTTCAGGTTCTGTTATTGCAGTATTTATCTCACTCTCTGTCATTGTTTTCAGAGGCAGAATATTTCCCCTAGGTGGTCTTGTACCAGCTTTCACCACAACCAACCCTCCCAACCAGCATACTGAGGCAGGTCGAGGCATCACTGAGTGGAGAAGGGTGTGTGTTTGAGTGTTTCTGTTTGTGTGTGTGTGTGTGTGTGAGTGTGTGTGTGTGTATTTTGTTCCTGTACTTTTGACTGACTAAAAACCAGTTTACCAATTCACACGCTCAGAAAGAGGACATTTTTGTGAGGTGAGCTCATTTCGGCCATTCCTTACTTCCTTAAGAGGCTTCTGTGCTGTAGGTTATAATGATGACAACTGAGGGTTAAGGTCAGTCGTGTCTTGTTCATGAGCACGTTTTGGCCCAGGAGATCAATACTATTGATTGTTTATCGTTAATTCCAAAAAAGGAAAAGCAAGTAAAAAGCAGCAAAGTTAGATTTAGAACAGATGAAAACCAAAAATAAAAGCTAAGACGCTTATCATGTGGTTCCCCTTCAAAGAACTAAATTCCTGAGCATGTCTGTGAACCCTCATGCAACCAGTGTCCGAGCTTTTTGGCCTCACTGCCAGAGGCTTGTAAATTAAAAATTTACCTTCCAAGATTATTTCCCACCAACCAAATTCATTATTATAAATTTTTCATAGAAATATACCAACCTCCTCCTTTCTGGAGATATTTTATGTATATTATCACCACAGTTCTGTGCGGGTAGATTTAATTGAAGACCTGCACACTCTTACAATGGAAGTTTTTGTCTTCTTTTTTTTTTTCTTCCTTTTTTCTTGCGTCTCATGGGGATGAAGTGAAGTTTCTTCTTAGATTAGATTTGTTAACCATCTCCAAATTGGTGAAACAGAAGGACATTTTTATAGATATGTAGACACTACAGCTTTAGAGCAGCAAATTAAGAGCTCATGAGATATATTTCACAACAATTTGATTTGTCAGAAATCAAAGATCATGCACGACTTGGGTGAGAGAACATTTTTACCAGTATTTGGATCTGTGAGGGTGTTAATGGTGGGACTGACATCTGTTTGACATGTCCCCTTTTACCTACATTTGTCCTGTCCTTACCTGGCAATGAGGGTGGGGTAGCTTTGAGCACTCTCATTGTTATCTTATCCTGACCTCTGACCTTCTTATAGCTCCACCTACGTCTCCCCTCAGGGAAAATACCTGCCTGCAGTGCTGTGAGGAAACTCTCAGACAGAAACTAGAGAGTAGAGATTCTCACAAAAGCGGATAGATTTAATCTCTCAGCCTCTCTCTCTGGCTCCTTCCCTCTCTCAACATGGCTGGGGCTAAATCAGCCAGGGCCATTAGGGAATTAAAGATATTGATTACAAGGCGAGCTTGTTGTGGAGAATGTTTGCTAACGAGGACAAGTAGATAGCCATTGTTTATTGGTTGTCTTGGGAAAGAGGAGGAGATGAATAGTGGGTCAACCAATTTTACCGCTCGGGAATGAAGGCTCACATCCAAATGTTGATCAGCACGGCTCTGCACAGGTGCAATAAATGTAATTTTAGTCAGTAACCTTCATCTGGTGTAGGCCATTGTGATCTCCGAGTTTGATTTTTTAAGGTTTCTGAGTCTTAAAAATTTTCCTTTAACTCACATTATAAGGTATCTTAAGAAGTATAGGCAGAAATCCATGAAATGTGCTTTGGATATTCGTGGTCTAAAAAGGATAGCCTACCATGATATTTACTGTGCTCCACAGGGGATAAATCTTTATGATTTCTGATTTAAGGAAACCAGTAATTGTTGTCTTGCTCTACCTTCAAACAAAAATGTCTGACATTGACAAAAATGTCAAGTGTCAGATGCAGTATGTAATTATCTAATGGACAAACTTGCCACAAAACCTACAAATCATGTTAATACTCCCACTAAGCCCCTTTGATTAACATCTTTTTCTCTTGCTTCAACCTCAGAGCAAAACATTGCATGTATAGTTCCAGGACTGATTATAGAAAATAATCAGAATGCTATTTTTGGTGTTCTTTACTGTCATATTGTTGAGGTATAAACAGCTATAACAACACTGGTTCTTCTTGTTTCAAACAGTGTCTGGAACAGTCTCTTGCGTTTCATTGTTGTGCTTTGTGGTAACACTGCATCAGTAAAGCTGTTTTATGTCAGTTGTCCCAGCTGAATGATGTAAGAGTGATGCACTTTTGCTCTGCGGTTTGTATACGTGCAACTGCATGTGTTCATCCCGTGACTTGTCTCATAATGGGAATTTGAAATTACATTTTTTTTTCTGTTTTCACTGATTGGAAAGTAGTATAATTTCAATAACTGAGCTGCGTTATTAATTGTAATGCATTCTCTGTAAGTTGTAAAAGAAAAAAAATTACATTCCTGGAGACTTTGCTACAGTTAATGACATCCAGATAACCAGGATAACCTGCCACAGGACGAGAAGTCGATCTCTTTGAAAGTGAATGATGATAGATTGAAGTGCACCACCATGCTTATCTAAGGCCTGAGGTAGTCTGCTCATCTTTTCATCTCCCAGTCGCCCCGATATCAGGTCGCCTGGGACTCCTCGGGACACAGGTTGTTTGGTTTGTCAGGGGAGGTAGAGTGATGCGGTGTGGCGGCCATTTTTCATCTCTTCCCTGCATTGTTCGGCCTGGTCTCTGAGAAGGCAATAATTATTCATTTAAAGCTCCGGCTCTTCCCTCTTCCCTCTAATTAGATGGTTAGTCACTCTCCCAGGGCCCCGAGCTGTGGCATTGATCTCCTCCATCTCAATCTTGTTGTAACACTGCCTCCACCAGACACACACAGAGCCCAGCCGAGTGTTTTGAACATCCCACTAGCAAAGTCAGTCTGCTAGACACAAACACTTCTCTCATTCTGTCCAATAATAAGTCCCTTATTGTCTAACTGTAACTGTTCCCACTTACAGGCTAGAGAATTTATGATCTCCATAGAAAAGCAAAGCATAAACCCAACAGAAACACATAATAGCAACTCCCACCTCCTTGCAAACAATACAGAGTTTCCATAAATGCCCGTCCTTGGGGAGTTTGTGACATATTTCTCTCTTTCTCTTGTGTTCTCGCAAGCTGTGGTGCAGCCGACAAGACTAATCACAGGCTTGATGAAATGCAGCAGCTGTATTTGTTTATGTATTGAGCATACTGTACTACAAAAGGGGTAATAAATGGGGCCAAGACACAATGAAAGGGAGACAGAGTGAGGAATAAAGGCAGAGAGACAGAATGGGATGGAAGAAGAAGAAAAAAAATCACATAAACACCGACTGTGATAAGTATTGTTTCCTAGCTATGTTGGACTTAGAATTCCTGGGAAGGCAGTGCATGTTCCAGGAGGTGTGTGTGTGTGTTTGTGAGCGTGTGCATCAGATTTGAATTGTTAACCTGCTGGCGACACATTAATGGTTTGGTGGGAGTGTTTCCAAGGCTTCAGCATACCTGTGTTTTAAATTACTTACACCGAGCCTTTTAGCACTTGAGGAATGTGCTTTTAAAATCCAGCTTCTCCTCTTTTGACCTCACAGCTCTAACATCCTTTCTCTAATGTGGAAGCGCTAATGACTTTTTTTTTCTCTGGTTACAGTGTAATTGGATGTTAATGAAGCAGCGGTGCTGCTTAAAGGATCATTTTAGCTACAGTAAATGTTTTTTGTTTTTTTTAAATTTTCTTTTTATTCTTTTGTGATGTAAAAATCAAATCTCTGAGATGTCAAACTCAATGTAAGAAAATATCCAATGGAAAAAAATGAGCGTCTAAACAAATCTCTCAAGGATAATGAGGCATGAAAAGAAAAACATTTTAATGTTTACGCATTGACGACACTGCCAGAAGACAAAGCACGTGTAATAGACAAAAATGTAAACATGGAAAGAAGAGGGAGGTGAAATATTGTAGCTGAATAGCAGCAATTTGAAGCTGATGTATGATTCTCTCTATAGGGAAGAGGAAAGAATATGTTTTCCTACGTGAAGTTGCAACTTTGACAGAACATCTCACCCACTGCGAACATCTTCAAGTGTTACAGTCTGCTTTCAGTCGAGCCTCTCAGCTGCCTGAATGTAGTTCATATGAAACTGGGGCTACAACTAGCTGCTACTTTCATTATCAATTAATCTGTTGATATATATAGATATTCTTGATTAACTGTTTTGTTTATAAGATAAAGAAGAAATTATTTAAATAGTTTACTCTCTATAGGAAATGGATGAATGTAGAAGGACAAAGAAATCAGCCATCATAAAATTTAAAATAATCTGATGAACAAAAAAGAAAAAAATGTATATGAATGCAAAGGAGAAGTTATTCTGGAATACGGGGATAAAATTGCACCGTGACTGTCGTCATTCATCACAGAGACCCCACGCCACCGCCTACACATGGTCGACATCATTTATGATCTGTGTGGGCACCGTCAGTCATCCCGTTTCAACTGGCCTTTCACATTCCCACATCCAGAATTCTTCAGAAAGTAACGGACAAGCCATTCGGTGTTTTCTCATTGTGAGAACAAACAACCAACTAAACAGAACAAAGTCATCTGACAGGAATAATATTTATTCAGCCAAATAATGAATATAAATGAGTTTAGACGTATGTAGGTGAAGCGAGAAAAAAGGAAGGAAGGAGCAAAAGATTGTTGGTGTTTAGGGTCTTTGTTCACTGCAGCCAATCTGTGCAATGTTTTGATTTTTGTGCAGTGGCCATGCATCAGAAATGTTGATCCCATTTAGGCCTTGTTAGATTTTTTTTTAAATTCTACTGCAAATAAACATAAGGACGTTTTTTTCTTTTTCACTGAATAATAAAAGAAGCAGCAATTCTCAGATAGTGTTGTCTAAAACTGGCAAAAGATTTAGAGATTACAAACTTTTTCAGTGTAATCATAGCTTCTCTTGTAGATGATTGGATTAGAACAGACTCTGAGAACAGCGCAGTGTTTTAACAGCGATTACAAAGCGGAGACTTTAAAGGTTCATTGTTCCTTAAGGCTTCGTATTCTGCCTCTCTGCCTTACCTCATCTTTTAAGTGAAAATATCTGGCACATTGTGATGGGTGGATGCAAATAAACAGAGTCTGGCTGTTGAAAGTAAATCTATTTTGAAAAGAGAGACACCCAGAGTCCCATTAAAAACAACAACACTTCTTTAACTCTCTCTTGCTCTCTGTCTGTCCAATTTTTTTTCTAGATTTCTTTTGCTCCTTAGCCTCCAGATGTCATAGGAATTTATATCTGTAATTATGTTTCCTTAATAACATGTTTGCCCCCCCTCCCCCAGCTCATCAACCTACTTGCATGCTCTCGCTGCCAAGTGCACTTGCCAAAGCCTGCTGTACGTGTTTGATGTTGGTTATATCCCTGTGTATTGTTCTTTTCTCTTTCTCACTGATGTGTTTTGGGTCGGCGTTGTTGTTGTGTCTGCTGCGTCGACAGAGGTGTCTCATGTTCCCCGCTAGACAGACACCCATGTACTTTGTTGTTTCGCCTGCCGCCTCCTGTCTGCATCGCACTGCGTTGCATTGTGGGAAGGCTAACTATCCCGAGCTACGGCAGCAGGCTGCCAGGTTGCGATGAGTCTGGATGCAGTCAGGCCTTGTTTAACTCTATCTGTCTGTTTTTTTTTTCACTTTATTGAAAACTTTGTGGGAGTCCCCCCCATCCTGCTGTGATCTCCTGAGGTTTTCAGAGGTCTGGTCTTGGCTGACTGGAGCATTTATGCACCTTGTGTTTCCTCCATTTCTCCCCCCTGGCTCGTTAAAGTCTAAATTCCACTGACAGCTTTGAAGTGTGTTGAATGTGTTTGTGTGTTTTTTCTTTTGTTGTACATGGAGATATTTGCACTTGTTGCGCCTGCAAAGCAGATGTTTTTAAGGAACAATGCTTTGCTCAGGAGTTTTCATGCAAGGACAATTTTATGTTTTTTTTTTTTGGATAAGTGCTGTGCATGCAGGGAAGGTGCAATGCAGAGCCGCCTTCTCTGTCTCCAGTTCCATACAAACCTCCAACGATTTGGTGCGATACGATCCCACCACCTGCTGTTCTTCAGCCGGCGCTTAACAGCCCCTGGGACGAGAAGAGGACAAAGACAGATAAATTGACTGTAGTCTGCAATCTTCTTGTCAAAGCAAAGTGAAAAAAGAGCACTGCTGCCTTTAATCTGGCTGCCGAGCCCCGCAGTAGCATTTTCTCCTCCGCTTTTCAAAAGCTCCATTGAAGTGGTACCTGCCTGCCTTGCTTGGAGGGAGGTTGCTGGTTCCCGGTTCCCAACCAGGTGTTTATCTCGCTTCTCTTCCTTGCTCCCCTCCTTCACACTTCACTAGGTTTAATCCAGTTTATACTTAAGCAGTAGATAAAAAAAGAAACTGCTGTTACGGCACTGTCCTGTCTCACCCTAAAAATATGAAGTAGCATGAACATTCTTATTGCTGTCATGTTTGCCTTTAACCTGTCAGATAATCCAGCCCTTAACTCTGCAGGTGAGCATCTTGTTAAATGATTCAAACAACCATTTTAATCCACTTATGAAGCTTAGGCGTGATTGTGGCAAAAAAAGGGAATATTGCATATGATTTATTACTGGTCTGAGGGAGTCTGAGGACCTTGTCTTCAAGTGTTGAGTCATCTGTCAAACACAGTTTCACGCGGCAGCAAATCATGGCTGCAGCCAAAAACTCGCCGGTCACTTTACGGTCAGCAAACGTGGGTGAAAACGCTGGGAGCAGCCCTCTCTCTGCCAGCGTGTTTCACCTCATCTCCCCCTCTCCCCACCTTTCTCTTTTCCAGGCAGTGGTGGACATTCTTGTGGACAACAATTTGCGTGGAATCTAAAACATGTCACACTTTTCCCCCAAAAGCCTTTGTGCTTCACTTTTACATAAACAGAAAGAGTCTTTAGCATCTGTTGCAAAGGAACTTTCGTGCCAGCCAGAAAGTTAACATTGGCAACAGCTGGCATCCCAAAGACATTGCTCATGTGTGGTCTTTATCAAAAGGTTACACCAGTTCACAAGGCAGTTTTGAGTGATGCTCCTCTACGGTGATGTTATAAATGTTCAGCTTGTGTTGCACGTTAATCCATACCGCTTTGCTCTCTTGCAGAATACCAATGTATTTTAAAACTAAACCATGACAGGCTTGTAAAAATGGATCATGTTAAAATGGTTTCTTACTGCCAACAACTGGGCACCAGTGGTTCACCAGTGGAACTTGTTGTCGTCTGACGAGCAGACAGCTTTCATGATTCAGACGTTTGAGAAGAAAAGTCAAACAACAACTGAAAAGCTCCAGAGATGTTCACTTCTAGGACAGCGTTGGTACACAGAGTCGGGGGACAAACTGCTCCGCGGTCTCTGAGCTTGTTGTCAGACTTTGCAACATCCTCAAAGCAAGACACATAGACAGGACATGCTCCTGTGTGATATCTAACTTAATAACTCTTGTTCTCTTTTATCAGTATATGCAGAAACTGAATTGTTGGGTTCTTTGCTCTACAAGCACGACTAACTCTCCTGTTATGGGCCTGCTCAAAGACTTTCACCATATTTCATTACTGTATGTTCTAAATTCAGCAGATGCTGCCTCTTTATTTTCCGATATATATTCTGATATTGCAGAGTCAGCACAAAAATAAGGTGTCCAAGGTTCCAAAGATTTCAGTCATTTTCATTTTACAAGACTGAAAGAAATTAGAATTTAAAGAGGAAGAAGCATCAATCACACTTTAGCTCTGTATTAGAGGTGGTTTGTAGCTCATTTAATTTGTAGTTGAATTTGGAAATAGCGGATGCTTGATGAAGAACAAGAACATTTTGTAATGAATTGATGAAATTGATTCTCGTGGCCTCGTTGTGTCTCAGAGCAGCATCGACACAGCCTTTGCTCTTGTCTTTTCTGTCCCTTCCTAATAAGCTCTTTTTATATCCCATGGTTTGATAACACCAATTCCAATTAGACCGAGGAGCTTTAGGGAGGAGATTTTTCATACTTGCAGTGGAAATTGCTTTCAGATTGTGCATTTACTTCTGTTTGTCAAATTCATTTTACCCCAGAACATGGAAGTGAAACAAGAGCAAGTTGGAAAAGAATACACAAGTGGGGTATAGACTGCTGGAGGCTTTGTTGATACTTCCTGAACTATTACATTGAATTTAAAGGCTTTGGAGTGTTGAACGTTTTAGTGTTTAATTCACTGCACTGGGTTTTGAAAGCTTGTATAGTATTAGATGAATACACAGCGGATTAAGGGAGGTGGGCTGATTTGTCTGACGTGAATCTGATCTGGAAAGATGTCAACATCCATCTTCCGTCTCTTGGTCCGGTCTGTAATCTGTCTGTGATTGTTGGCCTATTTGTGTCATATATCCCCAAGTCTCACATTTTAATGTTCAGTAGTTCTTGATACGATATGAGATATGTAGCTGCTGCTTGAATCCTTTTATCAAAACTCTACCAGTCAAAACTGAAAGTCTCAGGAGGCATTTCTAAAACCGAAACTGTTGCAGCATGAATGTTTACTCATCTCTAAAACCACTTTTGTGCTCTTACTATGAGTTAAATTGAACCTTTGTTTAATGTAGACCTAAGGTGTTGGACTTGGCCTCCTTCCAGATGTTGCAATTTGGCAAATACTGCTCTCTCACCACACACACACACACACACACACACACACACACACACGCACACACACACACACACACACACACACACACACACACAGTCACACATGTAGAAAACATTGTACTTGCTCTCACATCTGACAGGGTAAATTTTCAAGATTCCAGCTCTCTCACACAATGACTCAAACATCCCTGTCCCCGTCACCCCTTTTCCCTCCCTTCTCCTTCTCCTCCTCCTCATCTTCTCTTTTCTTCAGAGGCCAAATTGTTGGCTTGCCTGTTGGAAATTCACACCAAAACATTCAAACACAGAACTGAATATTTGTGGAGTGTGTCACCGTAGATTGGTCTTTGGGGGCAGATCTATGAGGCAAAATGTTTCTCACAAACATAATTATAAAACTTATGAACAACTTGGAGGAAGCCATGACACAAAGAAATGCTGTCCTCAAACTCCAACGCCCACTGGGACATTGGGACAATCTAAATGAAAACAATCACCCATTATATTTATACAGGAAATTCTAATAGCTGTCATGTGATACAGATTGCATCTGAGTTGTGTAACTGATTTTTTTTTTCACCCTCTTCTTGTCTCTCTGCAGTGCCTGGAAACTTGGGCTGCTTCAAAGACAGCGGTGACCCACCCACCCTGTCGGGCACCAGTGAGACCTCCAACAAACTCACCATCCAGAACTGTATCAGCTTCTGTAGGAAGCAGAGATACAAGGTAAGGTTTGACATTAAAGTAGAAGTGTGTAGAATAACAGGAGATGTTCAGCCTTATAATTTATCTGAGATGAAAGCAGGCAGTGTCTGTAGGAGAAAACAATAGGAAGTAAAAGAGAAAAAAGACTGGTTGTGTGTCCTCAAATGTTCAAGTGTCTCCTCTCATTCGATGCAAAAAATGTTCAGTCAATTGCCCCTGTCATTTCAAAAACGGACAAGAGCTGGCTTTTTGCAGTAGTCGAGCTTTTATGTAAATCGTCCGCATTTATGAGCAGTTTCCTGACAATTGTCCCCATGATGCCAAGAGCAGTCTATACTCTCTTTATTCGTCAAACTTCATGTTTCAAATCAACCAGCGGATGACAAATCATCACAGCAATCAAGGCTGACAGCTGGAAATGAGCGGTTATTAGCCTAGTGGGCACCTCCTCGACAATGCGTTTTTCTCGTCTGTGTATCTGGCACACCGTTGTCCCAGCTATAAACAGTGCCAGGTGTTCATTTTCTGTCTCAGCAGATCCGTTTCAGCTCTGTCTGCATTGACAGGTACTGACAGTACCCCCCACCCCCCACCCCCCTCCCCCCAAATTCAGCAGATGTTATGGGATGTGGTGGCGGATTGGCATTGTCTGCCTGCCCTTGGACTGTCACCATCCTTAGTGCGCATGTGAGACGTCAGTGCCTGGAAGTATGGATCCCGTGCGACAATTTGATAAAGAGCATGCCCGATGAGTAAGACAGCAATCCATCGCTTGTTTGCTCCACCAGAAGTATTCACATTGGTGTTCTCGAATGGTACTTCATCAGATAGAATCATGCAACAAGGACGTAGCTTGATGCATTTTGGCGAGAGCGGAGGCTCCATAAATTCCTATTCCATGAGAAAAGACGCGGGGTGGGAAATGATGCAGTACCTTCTGTTGTGTGAGTTCATTTAGGGCCTGAAAATTGGACAATGGTGTCCTTTTGAATGAAGGACAATACTTCTTTTGAGAACAAGCAGCCAGTGGTGGCGAGGTCAAGATGTGTGATGGTTTTTGACGTTTCACATTCCTAGCTCGAAGCTTTCAGGAACAGTTTACTAACAGTTTTGATTTGAAAGATGGATAGGTGCTATTTCTGTAAGGTTTATTCCCTACACCCTGTCTGCAGCTGTGTGTTTGAACGGAGGCCTCTAATCAGCTGAGAGGTTGTGGTTATCCAGGCCCAGATTACGGCATCTTGTAATCATGAGAGAAGGAGCAATTAGGACACTTTAGACCCGAGTCACTTTAATTTCAAAGAGAGAAGGGGCCTCATGTAGTGAACTGTTTACACAGTGTTAACGCAATTTCTCATAAAGCTCATATGAGAAACAAACCCGTAAAACTACTTTTATTTGAACGTATTATGTATTTGCAAACTTATTTCTTGTTTTTGCAAAGTTGTTATGTAATTTTTAAGGGAAAAGTAGAGATTTTGGAAATTATTAAAGAGAGAATAGCCAAATTTTTCATATTTCTTATGTTCTCTCAGTCATCAGAGCAAGTCCCTCAGCATTTTCCTCGCCGGCACCCATGCCGTTGTTTTGAATTGCTGATGCAGTGATTTGCATATCTCCTTTCGTGTTTTGCAGCTTGCCGGTATGGAGTCAGGATATGCCTGTTTCTGTGGCAACGAAGTGGACCTCCGAGACCACGGCGAGTCTCCTAGCATGGAGTGTAACCACGTTTGCTTCGGCGACCACACACAGCCCTGCGGTGGAGACGGCTGGGTCATCATCTTCGACAGTGAGTGTTGTCTGGCGTTGCTCTGCGTCTGTCGCTGCTTTTGTCATGTTAACGTGTCCCATCAAAGATACTTTGTTGAACTGGTCTCCTCCAGAAGACACACTAGTAAATCTCTTGTCGCTAACACTCCTCCCTTCCCCACCGACAACTGCTGTCAGACCTACAGCATTCCACGCTATTGTACATTAACAGTTTGCTTTATAATTAACAATCATTTACATGTTAAATGCCCTTTGGTCGTAAAGCTGCTCTGAACTGAAGCCTTTCAGTTTTGACAGAACTTTCACGTTATGCAGTGATCCAATTTTTTCTCTCCTTCCAGTTCTGATACCTCGAGGTATTTGCTGATACCAAGTACTGACATTTCTCTTTTTAAAATCTGTCTACTTCACTGCACTGAACTCATTGCAGGCATTTTTATATAAATTAACATTCGGTCTGCCATTACTGTGGCTCTCAAAACTGAGTCTGTATCAGGCCTGAATGGGTGCATCCCCATTCAGTAGCATAAAGTCAACATAATGTCTGTTACCAAGGTTCTCGTGAGAACAGAAATAAACCAGTAACCTATTAATACACTGAACAATATTTACAGTCTCATCAGCTTCTATACTTTGATAGAATATATCAGTGACCATTTTCCCATTGCTCCATCTTCCAGCCCGAGTAGGGGCCTGTGGTGGGAACTACACCTCTCCTTCAGGAGTGATCTACTCCCCTGACTTCCCTGACAAGTACGGCGCTGGCCGTGTCTGCTACTGGACTATCCAGGTCCCCGGATCCTCCGCCATCCTCTTCAACTTCACCTTCTTCGACATTTCTGATCAGACAGACATGGTGGAGCTACTGGATGGTTATACCAACCAAGTGGTGGCACGCTTTGACTGGCGCAGCCCACCACGGGAGCTTGTGAACGTCACAAGCGACTTTGTCATACTCTACTTCTACTCAGACCGTACCAACCAGGCCCAGGGATTTGCTCTGCTTTACCAAGGTAGGAATTCACTGGCTTTTGTTGCATTTCTTGTGCATTAAAAGAAGAATGGTTTGACAGAGTATCACTCACTATCACTTTTCAGTCCTGACAACCTGTATGAACTTTAGAACCCCCTTAAACTCACTAAGAGCCGCATTTGCATGATCAGGTGTGGGCTGGGTTGCCGTCTCTGTGATGGAGTTTTGCATAGCAGCCGTGGTTTTGTAGACTAACGCCAGTTAGCCCCGCGAGGCAGTTGTCACGCCATTGGCAGGCCCTTTTCTCTTTTCATTTGCTAGTCAATGTCTCACAGCCCTGGGTGATGCTGCATATTTAAATAATGTTTTGTTTTTCTAGGAACTCACTCTCTTATCAAGCTGCGGCAGGCTGCTTTGCTTCTCCGGAGCGTGTTCCTTGGTGAATTGCACGGCGAGGTTTTATGCCACCTACATACAAAATGCTGCGATACTATGCATCCTGCCTTCTGATATCATGATTTCACTATATAGCCGAGGAACTGTAGCGCACAGAAAGTTGAAGACCTCACAGCAAATTATTTTATCTCTTTAGGCTAATGTGGAAAAAGAAAAGCTGTCCTATGTTGTTTTCATATTATCTTATCTTCTCGAGTCTCTACGTGAATATTATGAATACGCTGAAAATGATTTAATAGTTTAATTTCTGGAGACATGAGCGAAAGCACACCCTGATATAATTCAGTGTACTGTAGGTGACATTCAAGCTCACAGCCCCCCCACAGTTAGAGGCAATCTGTCCCCACTCCTCCCTCTCTGGCTCCATTTGTAATCCTGTGTTATTTTTCTGGCCCTGTGGTGTTACAGTAAAAACAATATCAGAAGGTCAAAATCCTCTGACCTCTGAGCAGGCATTCTCCTTTTTGCTCACGTCTTGGTTCTTGTTTTGTGAGAAGCATCATGTAGCCCAAAAAATGGAATCTGTGAGAAAAGGTCACCTCTTGAAGAAACAGGTTTTTATACAGAAAGACAGAGGGAAAAATACATAGCGAGTGGAGGTACTGAGAGACAGAGACACAACATCTAGACTGAGCATCAGTGCTGCTAAATACATCTAATTTCTCCTCGGAGGCAGACTGAGCAGTCGAAACGGTAATTTCAGAATAAGCGCTCTCAGATGACGATGGCAGAGCGTTTCAGCTGAGCCCGTGTTTGAAGCATGGTTTTTTGTTTGCAAATGGGGAACATGTGGGACGTTCTGGGAATATCACAGTCAAGTTGAGCTATTATGTGAAAAGAAACATCCAACCACTGTTCATGGAAGAGTGGAGCAGGTCTGGATCAAGTACTATTTGGAAGTGCTTGTACATGTTTGATTTTAACTGGGATGGTCACAAGATGGCTGGGGTTTACCATTTAGTTTGGAGCGCAGCATGTTGGTCACGAAGTGTCTTATCTTGCCACTTGGAGTCTAGCTAAGAGTTTCCTCTTAGGCCTGTTGACGAATCTGTTGAGGGCAACTTGGACTGAAGAACAGAGAGAACTCATTGTGAACTGAGCATGTTTGCACTGATATTTTTTTGCACAAATCTTCATCCTCTGATGGCGTAATTCGACATGCGCTGCCAGTTTTTCTGGAGGAATTCAGAAATGGCCATAAAATCAGCTGTTATTTATTTGTTTAAGTGGGTCATTATTTAACGCACAGTTATTTTACTGTCGGACAAATTGGGGTCTGAGAAACATATTTTTGGTTTGATGAGTAACTCTTCTTGTTCCTCAGTGCAAACTACATTTTTTGTGTCCAAGTAAGGCACGGTTGTGTAAACTATCATCTAAAGAATTATTGGACAGTTTTGTTGGTAAGTGGATGTGTCATCAAAACATGAGTGATTTTGAGCAGGTCCTTGTGAATTAGAAGTCCTTTGAACAATTTCTAACTACTCTCCGCTTTACGGGCTGGTTTTTAGTGCTAAAAGGCTTCTAGCAAACAATTACTCTTACTGACATACACCTTATTTTTAGGTTTCTCAACTAATTCTAACTACTTTTAGCCTTAGTGTGTTTTGTGAATATAGGCCCAAGCTTAGAATTATAATTATATTGATTTGCGATCACTGATATATTCATTATTTCTTCTTGCTACCCACTTAGGAGCAACTAAAAAAGAGACATACGTATCAACATCTCTATTCTTTGTTTGACATATTTGAGAAAAATAAGAAAAACATGAAATTTCACTTGTAGATGACTACAGTGTGCGACTACAGTCACAGATTGCTGATAGATTTCTGAGACGTTTCTCTTCACTAAATCTTAGTGCAAATTAAGATGTAAGAAAAACAGTGAACGAGTGAATATCACTGTGAGACATTCCACACTTTGTTTCTCAGAGGCAGCTTTTCAGAAGTAAGAGAAGAAAATTCTCCAAATCACACAGTGATTTTAAATAAATCACATCTATGTTTAGGCGAAGTAAATGAAAGGCAGAGCTCTTATTTAGGATATTGCTTTCCTCTGGGAACACATAAATGAGTTGAAATAGTCCACACTCTCTGGCACTGTTGTTTTATGAAGCAAACTCTGCCCATCTGGTGCTGTAAGCAGGTTAAAACAAACAGAATTTATTGCAAACACTTTTTGAATCATGTCTGGAGCGGACAGAAAATCTCTCAGCACCACAAGTTTACAGCACGCTTCAGTGTTTTTGCAGAGTCAATCTGTTTCTTAACAAATGCAGTTAGTATTAAATAGTCCCTCGTGACTCTGCTGTATATACTTTCAACAGCACGATCAACATGACGTATCCTGTGACTGTGTGCTTACTGCAACAGCCCTGTTTACCCACAGGAATGATTAAAGGGGCGTTAAGTGATCTATGTCCTCAACTTGTAGAAATTACAACAACATGGCACAGCTTTTCCTCCTCTGTGTCTCTGGCACAGGATGCCCCCCTCAGCACTCCTCTCCCACAGAGCTGAGAAAGCCTATAATACATAGAAATAGTCACATATTGAGGAGGTGATGTGTCACATTGCAGAAAACTGCAGTGGTATTCTGATTAGGGCTGTGCAGTGTGGCTGAAGTCAAGTAATATTAACAATTTTAATAAGAAGATGAAAAGTCTAACTAACTAACTACTAAGAATGAAAAATGAGTTCGACATTGCAAGCTGGACAAAAATGACTGATTTATGTGCTTGAATAATGAAAACAGCAGTTGGTTTGCCTCTTCTAGCTTCTCTGAACTTACTTCCACCCATGTCCTGCTGTTGTGAGCTGAACTGCTCATGCACTATATGCAAATGATGTAGAGCTGCACAAGGACTTGCTGATACAGGTACGCGTGATGGTGCCTGGCTGCAGAGTTGTTGTCTATTTTGTTATTACAGGCAAATTGATGGTCAGTGGACTGTGTTCAGCTCTTACGTGTTACATCAGAAAGGACTCAATGTGTAAAAAACAAGGCTACAGCCATGCTAGTTGCGTGAGGCACAAATGTGCTTTCAACTAAATGCTAGCAGTATGCTTCACATGTGTTTGGTCATAAATCAAAGTACGCGACCTGATGATGGAGCTAGATGAAAAGCCAGGGGACCACCAAAATGATTACAAGTCATCCCTGGGGCTGTGTAAATGAATGAACCACACTGAAAGAAAATTCATCCATTAGTTGTTTAGATATTTAAATTTCAAAGTATTGGACCGACTAACACGCACACATTACCATGACTAGCATGAGTAAGAAAGTTTAACAACTAATTTTATTCATTTTTAATTTACGATTACTTGCAATGATAAATGTGAACAACAGAATTTTGATGACGTACTTATGCTTTTATTGTCATGATGCTATTGCTTTGATAGCCACTAGACAATAATATGGAGTTACCGCCCCAGCCAGCATTAATTCTACAACTCTATTACTGCCCTAATAGTATGGTACTCATTATTATCTGTCTGTTTGGCCTGAGAACATGCTTTTTACCACTGAAGTTGAAATATGTTCTGGTTATTCAACCACAGTAACATCATCTGTCGCTGAGCAGTTGAAAATGCCAGTGCACTGTATGTGTGTTCACGTGTGTGTGTTTCGGAGGGGTTGGGGTTTTTGGAAATGCCAGTGGCTCGAGATAATTTTGCTTCAAATCAGAGCCACAAATCTCAGCAACTGACAAAGTGACGTTTGGGTCACTAGCACTGATCAGCGATAAAGGTCTGCTTGTGCTATGGGGCAGTAAACTTATTGGTTTTAAAGTTCAGTAGATTCTGATCTAATGTCTGCACACTGATAGCATAAGAAACAACATTCATCTGTCAACTAACCTTTATAAATAATGTTCTTATTCTCGTTTCCCCAGCGCTGAGAAGCCAAGACCCCAGAACAATGGGGGCTGATGGAGATGATGAGGATGAAGGAGAGGACGTCTCCAGCACGGCGGGTCCCCAGCTGGCCGGCGGCGTCACGGAGAGGTCCAACAGCACCTCCAACGGACGTTCCTCCCAGATCCTTTACGTGATCACGTCCAGCCCCGGTAAACCGGAGCACAACATGCCAGGTCAGTGGGCTGGACGCGGCGAGACCACCGGCCACAGCGCTAGTATGTTAACACCCATGATACACTGCACCTTCTGCACCTCTCTCTGCCTCTGCTGGGATGCTATGGGAGGTTTTTTTGACTAGAGCTCCCATTTAGCATGACCTGGTTTCTCTGAAAGTATTAAAATCATCTTAGTCTGTTGAGATGCTTCCGGAAGCGCTGGCTCAGAGTGACTTCCCTGTGATCATACATAGAAGTAATTCTATGTGACATTTGTTTTTTCCTGTCAGTGACTCATACGTGAAGTTACTTTGGGTCTCCCTGCTGATCACAATCAGGCCTCTTGTCAAAGTTACGCAGGGTGGACTGATGTGCTCTCTTCTTTCTTTCCTCCTTCTAACATTATTCTTTCCAAACTCTGAGCGCTCTGTCTCAAAGGGCTATCTGATGTATTTCCCAACCAGAGGAGAACAGATGTGCATTGATAATGCATCACCATATCTTGACAATTTGCTGGCTGAACACTGCTAACAGGTGTGCCAGCAGTGCTTGAATAATTCTTTGCTTGCTAATCCTTTCAGTCTGCTTCAGTTTGTTTTCATTACCGTGATACGATATCTGATGTCTTGTTACTGTGTCGCTCCCTCTCTGTAGTGTGGACCATCTACGCTCTGGCTGCTCTCCTCATACTGACTGTCATAGCCATGGTAGCAAAGCTGCTGCTGCACATCACAGTCAAGTAAGTCTGAGAATGTGCACACAATCAACCAAGCATCAAATGTCAAAGCGCTTATCTGTAGAACTGTTTCCTTCACGTCATACTGGAAAAAGATGAAAGAACAGGATGACATTCAGTTTAAAGTCCCCTCGGTGTAGATTTTTTTAATGTGATTATAGTATCTTACCAATTCTTCTGAAGCCAGAACGTTTGGTTTGTGGAAAAAGGAGGCAATACCACCGCAAATTAGTGCAGTCTATGTGTCGCTCTCAGCTCATTAAAGATTAACTGCACCCATTCTAATAATCCTGCTTGCACTGTCAACCAGTGGTCACAACATGCTGTTTCCACTCCCTTGCCACACACCAAAACTCGGGTTGGTCTATGGACCAACTCAAAACATCTAGCTATTTGTTTAAACATTTTCAACTTTCCAAATAAATCATTTCTTTCTCTTTTGCAAGTGAAAATGAAAAGAAGTTTATAAAACATCAGACGGGAAAAGCTTGCACTTCAGGAAAATATTTGAATAAAGTTATAAGTTGGTCCAAAGCCAACTGCAAGCACTTCCTTTGTTTTGATTCCTAAACATACTGTAGTCGCTTTAATCTTTTTGCCAAATGGGGCAATATTAATTGAAAAAAGGTTAGATTTTGATAATTCCTGTTTCTCCCTTTCTAATGCTCATTGTGTCATACCACCGTCTGGCTTACTCTTCTCTCTATCTACCTCTTCTCTGTCTCTTTTCCCACACAGGTCCCCCAACATCCCAACGGTCAGCGGTTCAGACAGCTGCAGCCAGAGCACGGCGTCTTCTGAGCCCTGGATCATCCTGTACCGGCCCTCCACCATCTCCCTCTTCAAGAAGAAGCTAAAGAACCACCATGGCGACCTCAGCCCCCTGGTGGGCAACTAGCACCACTGCTGCTCTCCACCTTGAACCAAACGCTACCACCACCCACAACTATTCTGTACAAGGGCCATCAGATGCCAGGCCCTCAGACAATGAGACTCTATGAGGCGCTAAGCTAACAAGCCAACAACTGAGTGGCTAACTGACTGTGTGACTGCTACTAAATGGCCCGTGGGCCGAAGAGGCTGGGCCCTCCCAACCTGCTCAGTGCCAAAGAGGAGGGGGGCAGGCAGGGCTGTCAGTGACCACGGTGTGGGAGAGGAGAGCAGAGGATTGGACAGAGGAAAATCTGCAGCTCTGACAAAGATACAAGGACGCTTTTAACATGCGGGAAGTTTCTCCTGTTCAGCGAGGCTCCATTCACCCACGGATGTCCCTAACAATCAACTTACCTCCAAACACCCTTCCAGACTGCAGGCGCAGAGAAACGGCTAACTTAACTGTCTGTGTTCAGTTTAGGAGACAGGGAGGTTTACCTCTTCCGGATGCTTCAGAGTCCCAGTGGCAATCGAATCTTCAGCAATTTCAAGGAGAGATTGAAGAAATGGAGTCTTTGATATACATACACATACGCTGTAACACTCAACAGCTTAACAGTTTTATAAAACTCTTCCAGCTGCCTCATATGGGCAGTGAACACTTGCAGCCAAAAACCAGAATCCTCCCATACAAAGAGATGTGTATTTATTTGTCTTTTTGATTCTGTATGCAAAGTGCTAATTTTGATGATTTTGATGTTTTACATGAAAACTAGCTTTCTGAGAAGAGGCACACAGGATATGGAAACGTCACACGGAAGGCAGATATCACAGCACTTTGGGGATGAATCACTCACCGTAAAATGAAAAGATCAGAGAGAAAGAGAGCGTGCTCGCCCACTCGTTCACTCAGTGCTCATGTGGATTTGGGTGGAGAGAAGAAGTGGTGTCGTTCGGGGAGGAGGGGGGACAAACTGCCATTTATGGAGGCTTGGGAAGATCTGAGGGCTTTTTCTGCTCGGCTGTGGGTGGGAGTCTTTCCGGTTTGATGGTGTTCAAGTGCCTTAAGGATCTCCTCTTCCCTTGTCTCAGATTCCTCACATCTGTTTCTTTCACGAAGCAAACTGGGATCCCTCACAAGAGTCTGCACTTCTTTAAAATCAGCGTGGATGTGAAGAGTTTCATTCTAAAACAGGATTTCCACCGCTTAAATGTAAAGTTAAAAAAAAAGGAAAAAAATGATACCACATCTTGTGTGATTGAAAGCATTAAATCTTCGTCTTTTTAACCACAGTACACTCAACTGAACACCTCTCCAGACTGGATGTTTTACATTTTTGTTGACTGATGATGATTTGTTTGTTTTGTTTTTATTTTTCCAAAATGAACATATAGTTTTTGGAATAGAACTCTTCATGTAGTAACAAACAAGGCTTTAAAAGAAAATGTTGTTTCTAATTCTGTCTATGCTCTTGTGTGTAGTCTTGGACATTTACTGAACATATTGTTCACATTACGTTGTCTTTTGATTACGGGGGAGGGGGGGTGAATATTGTTGTATATTACGTAATTCTGTGTTGGAATGATGATATTTATGTGCGCTCTTTAATTCTATGTCTAGGCAAAGCATTTGAGAGACCCATCAAAGTGCTTTTTGTACGTGCTCATCAACTTAGCTCGAAAGTGGAATGCATTTATTCTTTCCGAGGATGGCAGTAAATTGCCTAAAATCACCAGACGCTGCAGACTCTGAAGATTTTACTTGTCACCTTCATTCCAGGCCAAAAGGTTGAGCGCAAACAATATACCCAGACAGAAATATAACCAAAAGCACTCTTTGGTACTATGCACAAGCTGACAGCAGGTTTGCAGCTGTGACGGTTTTCTGTGCATTGCTGTGGCATTTAAACTACTTGTGAAAGGTCAAAGTCTACCAGTGCGCCATTGGCATAGTAATTGGCCTTTCCTGTCCTGGGACTGGATGTTAGTGGATGTTAGCATGGCCTCCTGCAGATGATCACCCCAAAAATCACTATCAGGACAAATGCAGAAGAGGTTCAAACATCAATGCACTTAAATTTACTTCTGCTTACAAGAGGAAATGGTACTTATTCACATTTGCATTTGGTTTCAGAGAAGAGAAGAAACTGAAATGTACTTTGTGCAGCAACCTGAGCACTTCAGACACAAGGTTATATTTTACACACAATACAGCATGATAGTGACATTCAAGTCAAAAGATTTATAATTTTCAAGAATCAGAGTTTGAAGCCCATAAAAAGATGAAGAATCTTTCTTTCCCAATCAGAAGTTTGTAAAAAAAAAAGAAAGGGACCATGCTATATTCTGCCTGTCTGCTCAAGTGTAACTCATGTTAATTATTGCAAGACAAGAGCACATGCCCCTGGGTCTGTGATGTTCAGAGCAGCCCATGCATAGAGAGAGCGAGAAAAGGAAGCGTAGATGTGAGAGCGATGGGAAATTAATGTGTGTCCAAATCAAACACAAGCTAACGAAATCTGACAGTTAAAATCTAACAAGGGCATATTTGTTTGGATAGCCTGGTGAATTATGCAAACTCCTATTTTCTGTCCCATCTTCCAGTCAATCGGAAAATTCCACGCTATCTTCTGAGCGGTGGAAACAGTTTTTTCCCAAACTGTAGTTGATGTGAATGTCCTGTAGTGCTCGATGACGTGAAACCATTCACAAGAAGCCCTGTGGGACATGATCTGGAGGGGCCAAAACATTGTTTTCATGAAATTGTAAATAGCAAAATAGTGAAATTTTTAATTTATACAGTAAATTATTGTTATTTTGTATGTGAATGGGATATAATCTATCTTTTGTATAAGTGAAGTATCTTTGTAGTTTTATTTAATGTGTCCTGGTTGCAAAATAAACACTGTATGCATGTTTCTTAAGGCTGTGTTGTTGTGCTTGTTCTTTTGTTTTCCTTTGTCCTCACTGAACATTATATTAAATACTCAAGTTGCCGAGAAGCATATGGGCCACAAACACCGTTCACTCTTTCCATGCAAAACCTTTTAGTGCTTTGTGTGTGAAAATCAAAAGGAATGTGATTTTCTAAAATCTGTTTGGATTAAATAGATTCAGGCTTCAGTGTTTATACGGTGGGATATATGCACCCCCTTCTCCCTTTTTTCTGTGAAGCTAAATACTTATCAGATATGTGAAATGACTCCCAGACTGTTTGGAGATGCACACACACGGAGGGAGGATTTGGAGTGCCATGTGTAACCCATTGGCTTCCCTCCGGGATGAGGTCAAGCATGCAACCTGCACATTTTAGAGGGAACAGCAGGAGTCCAGCTTTACAACTGGAACACCATGAAAAAAAACAAACATGGAAGGGCGTGTAATAAACTAGAACACTTGGGATATTTGCAATGATGATTTCTTAATTCATGAAAGGTGTTTCTTTCATCACGTTCTTACTGGTTCTGGCTGGTTTTGTTTCTCTGCAGCGGCTTGTGCTCTCTATTTGATGGCAGAAACAACTTCAACTCCAAGCAAATTAATCCTCTGAAATGTTTTCAAGTGCTTCCAAACAGGCTCCTATGAAAATGCATTCAGAATAATAAAGACTCACAATTATCCAGAAACGCTAACCTGAAACTGTCAAGGTTTCCTGAAAAATGTCTGGACTGTGAGACTTCTCAGATCAAGTTATCTGTGAATGTTAGATGCCTCTGACTGAACCAAATTTTACAGCACAGACTTAATGCAAAACTTGTTTAAAAACATAATAATTATACTGATGCTCTCAAACATGAAAGGCCATCCAGAAATCAGTGAAAACACAGAAGTGCAGGTCATTTGAAGATCATTTTGGTTCATCTCTTCATGTGAACATGTGAGGCAAGAAGCTGCCGATTGTAAATGATCCTCTTACTCCCTCTACTGGTGATATTATGTTTTTGTAATACCTTTCTTCCCAATGAAACCAATAATGATGCTTAGTACCAATAATATCCTTTTTTTTGCTTGCAATGGTTATAAAATAATCTTCATCAGACACAAACAACCACAATTTGATTAAAGTCAAAATACTTAAATTTAAAACAATCTTGATTACAAATTCTTTTTGTAGGGTCTCCAATATAAGTTCTCTCATCCATGCAACCGCAGTCAGATATCAAATCTTTGAGGCCTTCCACACACCCTCCCATTGACCTCAAAGTGTTTTTCTCTCAATGGCAATTGTGCAGCTGTAACATTAATCCTTAACTCGACTCAGAGACTTATCACCACTCCTCTGGGTCCCTGTGAAAAAGCCTTGGCCTACAGACCCCCCCACCGGTCAACCTTCCCATAGCCAGGGAAAAGAAAATAGTGTAAGCTGATCCCTCTGAACCCAAGTCGACCAGTAATTAAGGCAACAATGGGACAATACGTGGTAGTGTCTGGTTACTGTAAGAACGAGAAAGTGAGAAGAACGGAAGACAATACCTGCCACTTTCTGCACTCTGGGTACTGAAGTCAGGTAGATTATAGAGAATAATGCTAAGAAAAAAAAAGCTGGTCTCCCATGAAGGACTTGATGAAAAAAGGAAAATGTGTGAAAGAGGTTTACTAGCCATGCAGGAACTTGTCTGTTTGGATCTGCCTTGCTCTGCAATATTGTGCATGACCCTGGTGCAATTAAGGCAGTCTTATGCCCTTCAGTGGTTTTGTGTACATGCGTTGGCCTGTTTCATGTTTGAGACTTTCCTTTTATTATTGTAGCTGTAGATGCTGCTGAAAGCTGTCTATATACACTACTTTTCCCCCTCTGCCTTAAGGGTAATTGATTAGTGCAGAAAATAAGGAGCCATTTAGATGACTGATAATAATTTCAGTCATTAAACATGCAAAAATGCTAAAATGTCACAGTTTCCATCTTTTTCAATATGAGGATTTGCTGCTTGTCTCTATTTAAATGTGTGACAAAAATAACCATATATATATATGTATATATGTATATGCATGTATGTATGTATATATATATATACATATATATACACATATATATACATATATATACATATATATATATATATATATATATATATATATATATATATATATATATATATATATATATATATATATATATATTCTATAATGACTGCCTTGTGAAGATTTTTGTTCAGCGTTTCTAAAAACAAAACTACACCGGAAAACTACCCTGTCGTCTGTGAATGACGACAGACTGTCGCAGAATTGTATAATTAGGCAACATGGCGGCGCCTATGAGGCAGCTGGTCCGGAGTGTGATCCGCCTTTCCCACAGAAATGTAAACGTTACTGCTGCTGGAGTCTCAGGTCGGTCGGGATGTTGTTGGGGGACGCCGTCTTGTCGTTGTTTTAGCGATGACAGAAGTACGCATTTTGGCTTCGAAACGGTACCAGAGGAAGAGAAAGCGAAGAGAGGTGAGTAACAGCAAAGCGCATTTCCACAGAACAGGATAACAAACTTCATTCAGAAAACATGCTATTTAAAACCTCGTTGCCTCTCGGTCAGTGTACACACCTTGAGACACGGGATTCGGGATGTTTTTCGGACCGTGAGGATTTGCAGGACAGTTCGGCATACAGATGATCCGCGAAATGACAGCTCTATTCATTAAGACCTCTACACATTTCACAGGCGATTCCCTTTGCCTTGCAACGTATATTTAAATGGGAATTGTATCAAAATGAGTGATGTTTGGTGCTTTTTCTGTATGCCGAATTTAAAAGTGTTAGGTAGTAAGTAGAATAAAGGTTTAAACCATGCGGTAACAGCAAGGTTGTTTTCACAGGCTGCCGAGGGACAATAATTTGCCAGTTTTTTAAAATAATATCTGTTGTCCTTCGCACCTCTGTAAGCCATGTGCCAGTTAAAATGTTCGTTTGACAAAATCCTAAAACACTAAAACGCGTATCAATGCTGTAAAACATCTGAGTTTAAATAAAGAAGAAAAACGTGCTCTTAACTGTTTCCAGTGAGACAGATGCTTTCTTTCTCTTTGCTTTTTCAGTGTATAAGGTGTTTGAGAATGTGGCCCAGAAGTATGACGTTATGAATGATGCCATGAGTCTTGGGATTCATCGACTGTGGAAGGACACGCTGTTGCACGTCATGCACCCACAGCCTGGCGCACGGCTCCTGGATGTGGCGGGTGGCACAGGTAAAAGAGTTTGTGTGAACCTTCGCAGAACATCAGACTGTAGTGATGTGTCGGTTACGAATGAAATGGCTCTTAGAGCCGGGTCTTTGAAGTGAACGTCAGGAGCCAGCTCCTGATTGGGAACAGTTATTTTTTTCATTTTCTCTTTTTCCTAAAAGCCGCATGTAATTGGTCAGTATGTGTTTGCGGCCTGTGTTTGCGCTGAGTAGAGGAGGGAGGGGCAGTAGTTACACTCGCAGCAGAAGCAGTAGCACATGAACAGGAGAGCAGGAGGGGCAGAGAGATAGAAAGCCAGGGGCTACAAGAAAAGACAACATCGATGCATTAGAAAGGTATAGTTAAGAAAATGATAATAAGCCAAACAAAGTCATACTTTAGAACGGCCTTAAAATGTCATAGACAGATAGATAGAATTACTTTATTAATCCAGGTGGGGAAAAAAAGTCAAACATTTTTTCACCTCAAAATGTCATAAAAAACGTCATAGTATAGTAAGGCGTCAAAATCGGCCAAAAAAAGTCAAAAAAAATTTTTCACCTCAAAATGTCATAAAAAACGTCATAGTATAGTAAGGCGTCAAAATCGGACAAAAAAAGTCAAAAAAATTTTTGACCTCAAAATGTCATAAAAAACGTCATAGTATAGTAAGGCGTCAAAATCGGCCAAAAAAAGTCAAAAAAAATTTTTCACCTCAAAATGTCATAAAAAACGTCATAGTATAGTAAGGCGTCAAAATCGGACAAAAAAAGTCAAAAAATTTTTGACCTCAAAATGTCATAAAAAACGTCATAGTATAGTAAGGTGTCAAAATCGGCCAAAAAAAGTTAAAAAAAATTTTTGACTTTTTTTTGTCATGAAAAACGTCATAGTATAGTAAGGCGTCAAAATCGGCCAAAAAAAAGTCAAAAAAAATTTTGACCTCAAAATGTCATAAAAAACGTCAGTATAGTAAGGCGTCAAAATCGGGAAAAAAAAGTCAAAAATTTTTTTCACCTCAAAATGTCATAAAAAACGTCATAGTATAGTAAGGCGTCAAAATCGGACAAAAAAAGTCAAAAATTTTTTTGACCTCAAAATGTCATAAAAAACGTCATAGTATAGTAAGGCGTCAAAATCGGACAAAAAAAGTCAAAAAAATTTTTGACCTCAAAATGTCATAAAAAACGTCATAGTATAGTAAGGCGTCAAAATCGGGAAAAAAAAGTCAAAAATTTTTTTCACCTCAAAATGTCATAAAAAACATTATAGTATAGTAAGGCGTCAAAATCGGCCAAAAAAAGGCAAAAAAAATTTTCACCTCAAAATGTCATAAAAAACGTCATAGTATAGTAAGGCGTCAAAATCGGACAAAAAAAGTCAAAATTTTTTTTGACCTCAAAATGTCATAAAAAACGTCATAGTATAGTAAGGCATCAAAATCGGACAAAAAAAGTCAAACATTTTTTTCACCTCATAATGTCATAAAAAACGTCATAGTATAGCAAGGCGTCAAAATCGGACAAAAAATGTCAAAAAAATTTTTCACCTCAAAATGTCATAAAAAACGTCATAGTATAGTAAGGCGTCAAAATCGGACAAAAAAAGTCAAAAAATTTTTTTGACTTTTTTCTTCATAAAAAACGTCATAGTATAGTAAGGCATCAAAATCGGCCAAAAAAAGTCAAAAAATGTTTTCACCTCAAAATGTCATAAAAAACGTCATAGTATAGTAAGGCGTCAAAATCGGACAAAAAAAGTCAAAATTTTTTTCACCTCATAATGTCATAAAAAACGTCATAGTATAGCAAGGCGTCAAAATCGGACAAAAAATGTCAAAAAATTTTTTCACCTCAAAATGTCATAAAAAACGTCATAGTATAGTAAGGCGTCAAAATCGGACAAAAAAAGTCAAAAATTTTTTTTGACTTTTTTCTTCATAAAAAACGTCATAGTATAGTAAGGCGTCAAAATCGGCCAAAAAAAGTCAAAAAATGTTTTCACCTCAAAATGTCATAAAAAACGTCATAGTATAGTAAGGCGTCAAAATCGGACAAAAAAAGTCAAAATTTGTTTCACCTCATAATGTCATAAAAAACGTCATAGTATAGCAAGGCGTCAAAATCGGACAAAAAATGTCAAAAAATTTTTTCACCTCAAAATGTCATAAAAAACGTCATAGTATAGTAAGGCGTCAAAATCGGACAAAAAAAGTCAAAAAATTTTTTGACCTCAAAATGTCATAAAAAACGTCATAATATAATAAGGCGTCAGAATCGGCCAAAAAAAGTCAAAAAATGTTTTCACCTCAAAATGTCATAAAAAAACGTCATAGTATAGTAAGGCGTCAAAATAGGACAAAAAAAGTCAAAAATTTTTTTCACCTAAAAATGTCATAAAAAACGTCATAGTATAGGAAGGCGTCAAAATCGGACAAAAAAAGTCAAAAATTTTTTTTACCTCAAAATGTCATAAAAAACGTCATAGTATAGTAAGGCGTCAAAATCGGACAAAAAAAGTCAAAAAATTTTTTCACCTCAAAATGTCATAAAAAACATCATAGTATAGTAAGGCATCAAAATCAGTCAAAAAAAGTCAAAAATTTTTTTTTACTTTTTTCGTCATAAAAAACGTCATAGTATAGTAAGGCGTCAAAATCGGACAAAAAAAGTCAAAATTTTTTTTCACCTCATAATGTCATAAAAAACATCATAGTATAGTAAGGCATCAAACTCGGACAAAAAAAGTCAAAAATTTTTTCTTACTTTTTTCGTCATAAAAAACATTATAGTATAGTAAGGCGTCAAAATCGGCCAAAAAAAAGTCAAAAAAAAATTTCACCTCAAAATGTCATAAAAAACATCATAGTATAGTAAGGCGTCAAAATATGCCAAAAAAAGTCAAAAATTTTTTTCACCTCAAAATGTCATAAAAAACGTCATAGTATAGTAAGGCGTCAAAATCGGACAAAAAAAGTCAAAAATTTTTTTCACCTCAAAATGTCATAAAAAACGTCATAGTATAGTAAGGCATCAAACTCGGACAAAAAAAGTCAAAAAATTTTTCTTACTTTTTTCGTCATAAAAAACATTATAGTATAGTAAGGCGTCAAAATCGGCCAAAAAAAAGTCAAAAAAAAATTTCACCTCAAAATGTCATAAAAAAAATCATAGTATAGTAAGGCGTCAAAATATGCCAAAAAAAGGCAACATTTTTTTTTACCTCAAAATGTCATAAAAAACGTCATAGTATAGGAAGGCGTCAAAATCGGACAAAAAAAGTCTAAATTTTTTTTCACCTCAAAATGTCATAAAAAACGTCATAGTATATATAGTAAGGCGTCAAAATCGGACAAAAAATGTCAAAAATTTTTTTAAACTTTTTTCGTCATAAAAAACGCCATAGTATAGTAAGGCGTCAAAATTGGCCAAAAAAAGTCAAAAATTTTTTTCACCTCAAAATGTCATAAAAAACGTCATAGTATAGTAAGGCGTCAAAATCGGACAAAAAAAGTCAAAAAAATTTTTGACCTCAAAATGTCATAAAAAATGTCATAGTATAGTAAGGCGTCAAAATCGGACAAAAAAAGTCAAAAAAATTTTTCACCTCAAAATGTCATAAAAAACGTCATAGTATAGTAAGGCATCAAAATCGGTCAAAAAAAGTCAAAAATTTTTTTTTACTTTTTTCGTCATTAAAAAACGTCATAGTATAGTAAGGCATCAAACTCGGACAAAAAAAGTCAAAATTTTTTTTTTACTTTTTTCGTCATAAAAAACGTCATAGTATAGTAAGGCGTCAAAATCGGACAAAAAAAGTCAAAAAATTTTTTCACCTCAAAATGTCATAAAAAACGTCATAGTATAGGAAGGCGTCAAAATCGGACAAAAAAAGTCTAAATTTTTTTTCACCTCAAAATGTCATAAAAAACGTCATAGTATATATAGTAAGGCGTCAAAATCGGACAAAAAATGTCAAAATTTTTTTTTAACTTTTTTCGTCATAAAAAACGCCATAGTATAGTAAGGCGTCAAAATCGGACAAAAAAAGTCAAAATTTTTTTTGACCTCAAAATGTCATAAAAAATGTCATAGTATAGTAAGGCGTCAAAATCGGACAAAAAAAGTCAAAAAATTTTTTTACCTCAAAATGTCATAAAAAACGTCATAGTATAGTAAGGCATCAAAATCGGACAAAAAAAGTCAAATTTTTTTTTTTACTTTTTTCGTCATGAAAAACATTATAGTATAGCAAGGCGTCAAAATCGGACAAAAAAAGTCAAAAATTTTTTTCACCTCAAAATGTCATAAAAAATGTCATAGTATAGTAAGGCGTCAAAATCGGCCAAAAAATGGCAAAATTTTTATTGACCTCAAAATGTCATAAAAAACGTCATAGTATAGTAAGGCGTCAAAA
This sequence comes from Toxotes jaculatrix, assembly GCF_017976425.1. Classification (NCBI taxonomy): domain Eukaryota; kingdom Metazoa; phylum Chordata; class Actinopteri; family Toxotidae; genus Toxotes; species Toxotes jaculatrix. Next base: position 4,394,485 of record NC_054400.1, read on the forward strand.
TTGGCCAAAAAAAGTCAAAAAATTTTTTCACCTCAAAATGTCATAAAAAACGTCATAGTATATAGTAAGGCGTCAAAATCGGACAAAAAAAGTCAAAAATTTTTTTCACCTCAAAATGTCATAAAAAATGTCATAGTATAGTAAGGCGTCAAAATCGGACAAAAAAAGTCAAAAAAAATTTTGACCTCAAAATGTCATAAAAAACGTCATAGTATAGTAAGGCATCAAAATCAGTCAAAAAAAGTCAAAAATTTTTTTTTACTTTTTTCGTCATGAAAAACATTATAGTATAGCAAGGCGTCAAAATCGGACAAAAAAAGTCAAAAATTTTTTTCACCTCAAAATGTCATAAAAAACGTCATAGTATAGTAAGGCGTCAAAATCGGACAAAAAAAGTCAAACATTTTTTTCACCTCAAAATGTCATAAAAAACGTGATAGTATAGTAAGGCGTCAAAATCGGACAAAAAAAGGCAAAATTTTTATTGACCTCAAAATGTCATAAAAAACGTCATAGTATAGTAAGGCATCAAAATCAGTAAAAAAAAGTCAAAAATTTTTTTTTACTTTTTTCGTCATAAAAAACGTCATAGTATAGTAAGGCGTCAAAATCGGACAAAATAAGTCAAAAATTTTTTTCACCTCAAAATGTCATAAAAAACGTCATAGTATAGTAAGGCGTCAAAATCGGCCAAAAAAAGTCAAACATTTTTTTCACCTCAAAATGTCATAAAAAACGTCATAGTATAGGAAGGCGTCAAAATCGGCCAAAAAAAGTCAAAAAAATTTTTCACCTCAAAATGTCATAAAAAATGTCATAGTATAGTAAGGCGTCAAAATCGGACAAAAAAAGTCAAAAAATTTTTTTACCTCAAAATGTCATAAAAAACGTCATAGTATAGTAAGGCATCAAAATCGGACAAAAAAAGTCAAATTTTTTTTTTTACTTTTTTCGTCATGAAAAACATTATAGTATAGCAAGGCGTCAAAATTGGACAAAAAAAGTCAAAAATTTTTTTCACCTCAAAATGTCATAAAAAACGTCATAGTATAGTAAGGCATCAAAATCGGACAAAAAAAGTCAAACATTTTTTTCACCTCAAAATGTCATAAAAAACGTCATAGTATAGTAAGGCGTCAAAATCGGACAAAAAAAGTCAAAAAAATTTTTGACCTCAAAATGTCATAAAAAACGTCATAGTATAGTAAGGCATCAAAATCAGTCAAAAAAAGTCAAAAATTTTTTTTTACTTTTTTCGTCATAAAAAACGTCATAGTATAGTAAGGCGTCAAAATCGGACAAAAAAAGTCAAAAAAATTTTTGACCTAAAAATGTCATAAAAAACGTCATAGTATAGTAAGGCATCAAACTCGGACAAAAAAAGTCAAATTTTTTTTTTACTTTTTTCGTCATGAAAAACATTATAGTATAGCAAGGCGTCAAAATCGGACAAAAAAAGTCAAACATTTTTTTCACCTCAAAATGTCATAAAAAACGTGATAGTATAGTAAGGCGTCAAAATCGGACAAAAAAAGGCAAAATTTTTATTGACCTCAAAATGTCATAAAAAACGTCATAGTATAGTAAGGCGTCAAAATCGGACAAAAAAAGTCAAAAAATTTTTTCACCTCAAAATGTCATAAAAAACGTCATAGTATAGGAAGGCGTCAAAATCGGACAAAAAAAGTCAAAAAATTTTTTCACCGCAAAATGTCATAAAAAACGTCATAGTATAGTAAGGCGTCAAAATCGGACAAAAAAAGTCAAAAATTTTTTTTGACTTTTTTTGTCATAAAAAACTTCATAGTATAGTAAGGCGTCAAAATCGGACAAAAAAAGTCAAAATTTTTTTTGACCTCAAAATGTCATAAAAAACGTCATAGTATAGTAAGGCGTCAAAATCGGACAAAAAAAGGCAAAATTTTTATTGACCTCAAAATGTCATAAAAAACGTCATAGTATAGTAAGGCGTCAAAATCGGACCAAAAAAGTCAAAAAATTTTTTTACCTCAAAATGTCATAAAAAACGTCATAGTATAGTAAGGCATCAAACTCGGACAAAAAAAGTCAAAAAATTTTTTTGACTTTTTTCGTCATAAAAACGTCATAGTATAGTAAAGCGTCAAAATCGGACAAAAAAAGTCAAAAAATTTTTTGACCTCAAAATGTCATAAAAAACGTCATAGTATAGGAAGGCGTCAAAATCGGACCAAAAAAGTCAAAAAATTTTTTCACCTCAAAATGTCATAAAAAACGTCATAGTATAGTAAGGCGTCAAAATCGGACAAAAAATGTCAAAATTTTTTTTTAACTTTTTTCGTCATAAAAAACGTCATAGTATAGTAAGGTGTCAAAATCGGACAAAAAAAGTCAAAAAATTTTTTGACCTCAAAATGTCATAAAAAACGTCATAGTATAGCAAGGCGTCAAAATCGGACAAAAAAAGTCAAAAATTTTTTTTGACTTTTTTCGTCATAAAAAACGTCATAGTATAGTAAAGCGTCAAAATCGGACAAAAAAAGTCAAAAAATTTTTTGACCTCAAAATGTCATAAAAAACGTCATAGTATAGGAAGGCGTCAAAATCGGACAAAAAAAGTCAAAATTTTTTTTCACCTCAAAATGTCATAAAAAACGTCATAGTATAGTAAGGCGTCAAAATCGGACCAAAAAAGTCAAAAAATTTTTTCACCTCAAAATGTCATAAAAAACGTCATAGTATAGTAAGGCGTCAAAATCGGACAAAAAATGTCAAAATTTTTTTTTAACTTTTTTCGTCATAAAAAACGTCATAGTATAGTAAGGTGTCAAAATCGGACAAAAAAAGTCAAAAAATTTTTTCACTTCAAAATGTCATAAAAAACGTCATAGTATAGTAAGGCGTCAAAATCGGACAAAAAAAGTCAAAAAAATTTTTGACCTCAAAATGTCATAAAAAATGTCATAGTATAGTAAGCGTCAAAATCGGACAAAAAAAGTCAAACTTTTTTTTTCACCTCATAATGTCATAAAAATCGTCATAGTATAGTAAGGCGTCAAAATCGGACAAAAAAAGTCAAACTTTTTTTTTCACCTCAAAATGTCATAAAAAACGTCATAGTATAGTAAGGCGTCAAAATCGGACAAAAAAAGTCAAAAAAATTTTTGACCTCAAAATGTCATAAAAAATGTCATAGTATAGTAAGCGTCAAAATCGGACAAAAAAAGTCAAACTTTTTTTTTCACCTCATAATGTCATAAAAAACGTCAGTATAGTAAGGCGTCAAAATCGGACAAAAAATGTCAAAAAAATTTTTGACCTCAAAATGTCATAAAAAACGTCATAGTATAGTAAGGCATCAAACTCGGACAAGAAAAGTCAAAAAAATTTTTTGACTTTTTTTCGTCATAAAAAACGTCATAGTATAGTAAGGCGTCAAAATCGGCCAAAAAAAGTTAAAACATTTTTTCACCTCAAAATGTCATAAAAAACGTCATAGTATAGGAAGGCGTCAAAATTGGACAAAAAAAGTCAAAAAATTTTTTCACCTCAAAATGTCATAAAAAACGTCATAGTATAGTAAGGCGTCAAAATCGGACCAAAAAAGTCAAAAAATTTTATCACCTCAAAATGTCATAAAAATCGTCATAGTATAGTAAGGCGTCAAAATCGGACAAAAAAAGTCAAAAATTTTTTCTTACTTTTTTCGTCATAAAAAACATTATAGTATAGTAAGGCGTCAAAATCGGCCAAAAAAAAGTCAAAAAAAAATTTCACCTCAAAATGTCATAAAAAACATCATAGTATATAGTAAGGCGTCAAAATATGCCAAAAAAAGTCAAAAATTTTTTTCACCTCAAAATGTCATAAAAAACGTCATAGTATAGTAAGGCGTCAAAATCGGACAAAAAAAGTCAAAAAATTTTTTCACCTCAAAATGTCATAAAAAACGTCATAGTATAGTAAGGCATCAAAATCAGTCAAAAAAAGTCTAAAATTTTTTTTTACTTTTTTCGTCATAAAAAACGTCATAGTATAGTAAGGCGTCAAAATCGGCCAAAAAAAGTCAAACATTTTTTTCACCTCAAAATGTCATAAAAAATGTCATAGTATAGTAAGGCGTCAAAATTGAACAAAAAAAGTCAAAATTTTTTTTGACCTCAAAATGTCATAAAAAACGTCATAGTATAGTAAGGCGTCAAAATCGGACAAAAAAAGTCAAAATTTTTTTTCACCTCAAAATGTCATAAAAAACATCATAGTATAGTAAGGCATCAAACTCGGACAAAAAAAGTCAAAAAATTTTTTTGACTTTTTTCGTCATAAAAAACGTCATAGTATAGTAAGGCGTCAAAATCGGCCAAAAAAAGTCAAACATTTTTTTCACCTCAAAATGTCATAAAAAATGTCATAGTATAGTAAGGCGTCAAAATCGGACAAAAAAAGTCAAAATTTTTTTTGACCTCAAAATGTCATAAAAAACGTCATAGTATAGGAAGGCGTCAAAATCGGACAAAAAAAGTCAAAATTTTTTTTCACCTCAAAATGTCATAAAAAACGTCATAGTATAGTAAGGCGTCAAAATCGGCAAAAAAAAGTCAAAATTTTTTTTCAACTCAAAATGTCATAAAAAACGTCATAGTATAGTAAGGCGTCAAAATCGGACAAAAAAAGTCAAAAAAATTTTTCACCTCAAAATGTCATAAAAAACGTCATAGTATAGTAAGGCGTCAAAATCGGACAAAAAAAGTTAAAAACATTTTTTGACTTTTTTTGTCATAAAAAACGTCATAGTATAGTAAGGCGTCAAAATCGGACAAAAAAAGTCTACATTTTTTTTCACCTCAAAATGTCATAAAAAAACGTCATAGTATAGTAAGGCGTCAAAATTGGACAAAAAAAGTCAAAAAAAATTTTGACCTCAAAATGTCATAAAAAACGTCATAGTATAGTAAGTCGTCAAAATCGGACAAAAAAAGTCAAAATTTTTTTTGACCTCAAAATGTCATAAAAAACGTCATAGTATAGTAAGGCGTCAAAATCGGACAAAAAAAGTCAAAAAATTTTTTCACCTCAAAATGTCATAAAAAACGTCATAGTATAGTAAGGCGTCAAAATCGGCCAAAAAAAGTCAAAAATTTTTTTTGACTTTTTTTGTCATAAAAAACGTCATAGTATAGTAAGGCGTCAAAATCGGACAAAAAAAGTCAAAAAATTTTTTTACCTCAAAATGTCATAAAAAACGTCATAGTATAGTAAGGCATCAAACTCGGACAAAAAAAGTCAAAAATATTTTTTGACTTTTTTTGTCATAAAAAACGTCATAGTATAGTAAGGCGTCAAAATCGGACAAAAAAAGTCAAAAAAATTTTTCACCTCAAAATGTCATAAAAAACGTCATAGTATAGGAAGGCGTCAAAATCGGACAAAAAAAGTCAAAATTTTTTTTCACCTCAAAATGTCATAAAAAACGTCATAGTATAGTAAGGCGTCAAAATCAGCAAAAAAAAGTCAAAATTTTTTTTCAACTCAAAATGTCATAAAAAACGTCATAGTATAGTAAGGCGTCAAAATCGGACAAAAAAAGTCAAAAAAATTTTTCACCTCAAAATGTCATAAAAAACGTCATAGTATAGTAAGGCGTCAAAATCGGACAAAAAAAGTCAAAAACATTTTTTGACTTTTTTTGTCATAAAAAACGTCATAGTATAGTAAGGCGTCAAAATCGGACAAAAAAAGTCTACATTTTTTTTCACCTCAAAATGTCATAAAAAAACGTCATAGTATAGTAAGTCGTCAAAATCGGACAAAAAAAGTCAAAAATTTTTTTGACCTCAAAATGTCATAAAAAACGTCATAGTATAGTAAGGCGTCAAAATTGGACAAAAAAAGTCAAAAAAAATTTTGACCTCAAAATGTCATAAAAAGTGTCATAGTATAGTAAGGCGTCAAAATCGGCAAAAAAAAGTCAAAAATTTTTTTCAACTCAAAATGTCATAAAAAACATCATGGTATAGTAAGGCGTCAAAATCGGCCAAAATTGTTATTCTCTTTCCTTGCAGGTGACATTGCCTTTCGTTTCCTGGAGTATGTTCGTTCTCAGCAAGAGCGGCAAAAGCGCCGAGCAACGCGGTCCATGCAGACACCGTCGTGGCAAGACATTTCCAACAACTACTCCACAGAGGATGAGGAGGGTCCTCAGGAGTCCAGGGCTGTTGTCTGTGACATAAACAAGGAGATGCTGAAAGTGGGCAAGCAGAAAGCCGACAGCATGGGCATCAGTTCCGGTAAGATTTTTGATGTAAAACATCTTCACGAGTCCTTGAGCAAGACATCTGGTCCCAGGTTTTTAAGATTTTGTTGTTTATTTTGTTTTGTCTTAAAACAACATGTTTACATACCTTAAAATAAGGTGTGAAAAAACTATAGTGACTATACTTTCTGGCGTATTGACACCAGTATTGAAAAATGAAATTAATCAGGAAAAAACGAAGAAACCAATCCGTGTAAAATGTGGAAAAGATAAAGAGCGTGGCTTTGTGGGCGTGGCGTAAACTAGTGTATTTCCTGGGTGACTGGACACAGCCAATCACCAGCACTTTTGAGCTTGGCATGTCAAACATGCTGCAAGGCGAAGGTGGTCTTTGAAATGAAAAAACCAGCAGACGTCTTTGAGTCTGCTTGAGCCTGAGTGTCTGTGTTTGTGTGTGTGTTGATGTGTATCAGGTCTGTCGTGGGTGGTGGGGGATGCAGAGGAACTGCCCTTTGATGACGACCAGTTTGATATTTACACCATCGCCTTCGGCATTCGCAACGTCACTCATATAGATCAGGTAACTGTCAAGACAAATTGCACACAAATGATCCCAGTAAAGACAGGTTCATGCTGCAGTTCTGAGTTTAGAGTTATCAGCCTGCAAGTACAACAGAACTGAGTATTTGTAACATCCAGTGTGGACACCAAACATCTACCTGCTTCATACAACATGTGGCATGAACTTTTAAACTACTGTGATGTGTCTTGATTGAACCTATTGATTTTTTTTTTTCAGGCACTTCAAGAGGCTCTGCGGGTCCTGAAGCCCGGTGGCAGGTTCATGTGTTTAGAGTTCAGCAAAGTGACAAATCCTCTATTGGCAAGGTGAGGGAGAGTGTTTACTCATGATGGATGTCTTAATATCTATCAACATTGTAAAATCTCTCAGAAGGTCTCCACAGACTTATTGATGCTGTCACATGAATCCAGAAACAAATTCTAACAGTTTCAACTTGGTTTTGATAACTAAGCCTAATACAACAGCCCTGCAGTAATTTATGTATTGTTGTCATCTGGCTGGCTTTTGTAGCTTTCCAAAATCTGCAAAAGTGAGAAACTTAACAAGTGTTTGCCATTTGTAGTCTAGATCAACACTGCCCTCTTCTGGTTTTGCACCTTATAGTCATTCAGTATATTGCCTGTTAAGTGTGACCTTGCTGCTTAGTACTTTAGAGAAGGGCTGGCCAACCATGTGCTACAGAGGGTTTCTTCCTGGCCAGAGACTCCACCCACTGATTATCTAGCTTCATGTATTATACAGTTAAATTGGTCCCTGAACTGTATGTAAGATCTGGGATATATTAAAGGTTGGCAGCGGTTTCCATTTTGCTTCTGCTGGTAACTTGTGTCTCGTTCCATTTTTCAGGCTTTATGATGCATACAGTTTCCAGATGATCCCAGTTTTGGGAGAGGTGATTGCTGGAGACTGGAAATCTTACCAGTATCTGGTGGAGAGTATCCGCAAGTTCCCTGACCAGGTGTGAAGAAAGTATTCCCTTCACTTTTTCTCTTTACTACTTTGGACATGATTTTATCTCTGTATTATAATTATTTTACATTCCTCTTACAAACTTAAACTTCTTCTTGGTTTTATGTTGCTGCCAGGACTGCAACTAATGACTATTTTTTTTAATGATTTTTTTCATCTACAAAAATTTTCACAGATAAAATCTGGAGCCAGAATATTTGTCACTGTATACTCTTAAGCTAAATTTAAGTTTCTTCAAGCTAATTCGATTTTCATCGATTGTAATTATTCGATGCCAAAGCAGCAGCGTCACTGCACAGATTCAGTGTTGATGAGTCATTTCATATGCTGTGTATCTTCTGCAGGAGGAATTCAAACATATGATCGAAGACGCAGGTTTCTACTGTGTACAGTACCTCAACTTCACGGGCGGAGTTGTGGCTCTTCACTCTGGTTTCAAGCTGTGAGATGCACTCTGAACACCTTCAAGCAAAATCAAAGAAGCAAAAGGACTGGCTCTGTGTTTCAGGCTTTTCTCTCTGTGTGACGGACTGTCTGCTGACTTCTCAGACATATAGCGCAAAGCATGAAGCCCCAGAGATCCTCTCTGCAGGTGCCACTGCACAATGAGAGAAAATCAGGTCAGTGGACATATTTATTATAGTATGTAATTCTGTTTGTGAAAACTGTACTCAACGTTTTCGCTGTATCAGCAGTTAAGAATGGCAATGATAATAAAACCTGCAAAAGTTGATCTCAGTATTTGTGTGAACTATTCCCAAAGCTGCAAAAAGCAAACTAGTTATTAGTACTCATGATAAAACTATTACTACAACCAGTAATAACTACAAACTTTTGGAAAGAATTAAGTGAACACATCAATGTGGAATGCAAATAATGGAAAGAACACAATAACGTGAGTTACTTGAATAAAACTGTATATTTTACAGATCTTTGTACACTTTAATTACAAAACTGTATGGTACTAAAGTTTTAAAATCAGTTTTTTGGTCAGAGAAGATTTAATCGTCTTGTGTGCAATTACCATGTATATACAAAGTCTCATGTTAGTGATTTTTCTCAAAATAAAAAGCAACCAAATAACCTCAAACGTTCATACACTCTGAACATAAGACATGGCTTAAAGATAAATATATTAGTAAATAAATATTCAGAGAACATATTTCCATTTATGAAATGTGTTTGCTATACAGGTACAGAAATATACACAGATTGATTTCTAGCCTTTAAACATTTGTAATGGTAATGACAGAAAATAATTATATTCTTAAAAAATTAAAAAATATTAATTTTTGTACACATTTTAATCTTCTTAAGTGCTAGAAACAATAACAAAAAAATTAAATAGTGACTCAAGTACCCCAAAATGTTATATTTGCAGTAGGTACATATCTCTATGCAAAAGGCAAGATTAGATTCTCACTTGATTACAGCACTGGGTTAACTTATAAATAGGGTTATTTCAGAAGGTTTTCCTCTGTGTAGAGAATGTGTATATTTCATAGAAACAGTATAAAAACAGTCTGCAGGACAAACAGAAAGGCATGAATGACAAGCATTGATATCGCGAGTATGTATTTTGCACAGCACGATATGATTCAAACGGATACACTGTGGTATGTATAACTGCATCGTTTAAAAAAAAAAAAAAAAAGTCACAGTACAATAAGGAACCCTTATGAAATATGAGTCTTTTCCAGCTACTTTCCTTTGGCCTTGTGATACATGCTGGAACCTTTATAGATATTTATTAGCCTCATTGAGGAAATTGGGTAAGTGACAGCAAAAATACACTTTTAAGGGCTTCCAAACAAGAGGTAGAGTGCTACACTCTACGTTTGAAGAAATCTATTTACCCCGAGACACTGTCACTTTGGTCTGGAGTTCAACCAAAAGCATTGCAGTGTCTTTAGATATTGCTACAAATAGCTTACCAGCGTAAGGCTTTCATGTTGCTCTGGCACATCTCATACAGGTAGGCCACTACTGGACAGAAATGCAATGCATAAAACAAATTCTGTATCATATTGAATAGAGACCAGTGTCAGCCTTGCATTCACATTTCTATGCATTTTTTTCTGTAATATATAGCTTCTTCTCCTCAGAGAAATGTGTGGGCTGCAGACACTTAGGACGACCCATTTCCCTGCTCTTGAAAAAAAGTTAAAAAAAAGAAAACAAAAACCAAAAAAACAATCATGTCTTTCTGTTTTGGTATAGCTATGTCCATACAACCTATTTGAGTTGGTGGTTGAAGCTTTATAGGCAGTCAGTGTTCACGTGCACACATATACACGATGTATACATGTAGATGCAGATGTTTGTGAATTAAGAGTGTACTTTTTCTTGTAGAAAAAAAAAAACATCTCAGATCCCTAGATCTTGCCCTAAAGATGGAGTCTAGCTTGATAGCTCGTTCTTGACAAAATCTGAAGAAAGCTCACAAGAAATGGGCCCGGATTACTTAGCACTGAAGGGGCCTAACCCTTGATGGCAGCAGACTGTTTCCACATAGATGCCAATACCAACCTACTCCTAGTTTCAGTTAACAACCTCCATCCTTTTACTCTTGTTTGTTGTATCACTTTGTCTCAGTGCTGTGTTAGCACAGTTTGGTGCTGAGACGTTTGTGGCCACAGGAATGAACTTAGAAATGACAGGCCATTTCAGTAGAAATCCACACAATCTAAGATGATAACATTCAGCGCTCGGAGAGCAAGGTTAGAACAAGGCAACTGAGGGTTTCAATGATTGACTGACTGATACGGTACCAAATACATACTTCTGACAGAGTCTTCTCTCTCTGGGCTCGAGTTCATATACCCAGACCTCCCTCATTTGCTGAAGTACTGCTTCCCAATGCAGTGGGGCTTGCAGAGAGCTGGGGGTGGAACAAAGCCCTGGTCTCCTCCTCCTGAGGGTATGGCTGACCTCTAAACTGTCCTGAGGTGAAGTACCCCTCCCTGGGCTCATGTCGCTCACCTGTCCGCACCTCTGCCTCCACTGTGACACTGATGGGCAGTAAACTGCTCTGGGTCTCTGCCCCTGTGCCCAATTCACAATCTGTGTCCTCGGGAATTATGGGTATTCTCTGGTTGAGTTCACAGCAGCCCTGTCCAGTGCAGGCCTCTGAATCTGCATGTGCATACTGCACATTAACAGCGTAGTCCTCAGTGTAGCGCCCTGCTGTGGCCCTGTGGACCTTCATCTCTTTGTAGAAGCAGCAAGGCAGCCCTTCATAGCTCACCTGCTCTGAGGAAGGGCACATATGCTCAGGAGCAAAGTAGTTCTTGGAAGCGGAGCTCTGAAAATCCACCCCCCTGTGACATCGTCCGGGGGCCAGAGGCCCAGCTTGGTCCGAGTCCTGCCCTTTGCACTCCACGTTGGGAGGAAGCACCTCAAAGCAGCAGCTACAGGCTGCAGCCCCAAGCTCCCCTGACTCCTCCTGGGCCCCCTTTCCCCTGTCTGCTCCGGTAGCCTCTGGAGCACCGGCTGAGGTAGTGCTAGTGTTGCTGTTCTCCCTGGGTTCCAGTGATGAGCGACTGCTGTAGTTGGGCTCCAAACTGCAGTTGGAGAGGTGGTCCCCCGAGTTATATCCCGAAGCTCCAGGAGGGAGCTGGAGGCAGTCATGTCCCAAGGGAGCAGCGGATGATGAGTCCTCGGAAGGAACTGTGGTGCAAGCTGCCGCCCCTGCTTCCCCTGCGGAGCCCCTACACGGACTCTTACTCCTATAGACGTAAGGATCATAGTCACTGCTCAGCGAGCTGCGGAAGGTAGAGCAGCTACCGTACACCCCCTGGTTGCTGACCTCAGTACAGTCCAACATGGAATCGCTGGAGGAACAGTGGCACTGGCCTGAGCTGCTACTGCTGCTGTCACTACCAGGGCAGTCAGCAAGGTAACCGCTGCACACTGAGCGGTGGCCATGGTAACAGCTCAGGCCAGAAGTGCTACCGGTGTCACCTATCCTTGACGAAGAGGCAGGTGCCATGTGTACCACTGTGGGGTATAACAGCCCCTGCTGAAAGGCCCTGCTGTGGTGGCCCTTGTGGGCCCCTCCTCCACCAAGCTGCCCTGCCACCGCAGGCCCTTGGCCACCCTCAGGCTGTTGAGGGAAAGTCAACCCCTGAAAATAGTAGTGCTGGTACATAGTCTCGTACTGCGAGAAGCAGGCTGCGCGGGAGAAGTTGCGACCATGAAACTTGGGTCGTTTAAAAGCAGCGTGATGCGGCTGTGATGGGTAGGCAGGGGGTCCGCGGTGCTCTAATCCGCAGTGGTGGGGGTTGAGTGAGTGGTCCAGATGGAGGGTGGGGTGGTAGCTCCGGAGAAAGGCAGACGTTGACTGGGGTGGGTACAGACCTTGAGGATCTGGGTGCTGGTCCACAGTGAGCACAGTGATGGGGTTGCCGTGGGGGTCCATGCTGGTTCTGGTTGGGTAGGCAGTCACCTGGCCAGCTCGGTGCACCCTTCCAGGATAATGGACTGGCAGAACCACCCGCTGCCGGCTGTGGACTGGGTTGCCAGGGTCCATGCATGCCGCTCCTGGATTTCCCTTCTTTTGCTCTGTGACAAGAAATAACGTAACATTTAGAATGAGTCTCGTTTACAATTTTTTTTTTTTCCCTTGAATTAAATAAGTATTTTATCTGAACACCACAGCAAAATACTCAGAGGTTGTGGACCAACTCACCGATGATGTTGTGCCTACAGTGGGGACAGGTGTGATGTTGGAGCAGCCAGGGGTCGACGCACTTCTTATGGAATCTGTGAGCACAGGGGATAACCCGCAGCTCCTGTAGGGGAAAAAAAAACAACAAGATTTATAAGATCTCACCTGTAGTGTTTTCTATAAAGTGCAAACAGCAGTAAATCCAGTAATGGCAAATAGAATAAGATGATTTGGCTAAATATCACATTATTGTGCCATTGTTTTTTTTTAAATTACACTGATTATCATATTAGAACTTGTCAAATGTTGAAGTATTTGCAATCAGTATTTTGTGTGTTAATTAACTTTCTCCCTAAAAATGAAACATTAATAAAGGTTCACAATATCTCCTACAGCAGGTGGACAAATGCAAGCTTTACATATGCAAGCTAAAGTTTTTTTCTAGCATTTTTACTAAATAAATTTAATGACAACAGTCCAGCATTCACACACTGAGGTGTGAATGAAATGCCTGAGCGAATGCTTATTAATTTCTAATAATTCAAGTTCTAATAAATTCTTAAATAGAAGAAAATTGTGAATTTCAGGATCTTAGATCCTGCACTGCAGCACATTAAATGATCTTTACAGTTTTAATACTCTTCATTTCTTAAATGTTCCAAATGCAGCACGGTAATCCTGCAGTATTTTTGTAAAGTGCTCCAGTTTTTTCAGGACTTGAACCAGGAATTCAGGCACTAACTACAGCACGGTTTAATTTCTCTGACAGTGAAGAAATATGTAGAGCGTGACTGAACGTCCAGAAGATGGCAGCAAAGCAATAGAGAACTGTCAGTTGTGCTGATGGTTGTGAGTCTAATCGAGTCTTTAACTCTGAGGAGCCAACTTTACATCATGCCACGAACTAAACTCTTCACTTGATGCCACACCGCAGTACAAATACAACTTTGATGCTCAATGTCGCCGCTTTCTGGAACAAAACAAACAACTGGCTTACACTCGAGGTTTGATATGAAAAGAATGCAACACGCCGTTCAGATGGAGAACTGGCATGGAAGAATTCCAAGACACAAAAGCAGGAGCACTGTGGATATGAATTATAATATTCTTTTCCAGTGAGAGCTTTTTCACTGCCACAAATACTTTACTTTGTGGCTTAATGTGACTCATCTGTGGGCTCTTTTCCACCTAAGCTTTTGTTGCTTGGTTCACTGCTCAAGAAACCGCTTTGATGCCATTCAGCCTTTTATATCGCCACTTCCTCTGTGCAATCCTGGCGCCATGCTTTGTTGTGTTTTCTTCTCCTCCTTGCCGAAGAGACACATAACCACAAAAAAACACACACACACACCAGCTATGTCCCCCTGGGCACCCAGGGTTTGTCCCTCCAGCATCCGTGAATGAGGATGAGCAATGCTGTTACAGTAAACCCTCAAAGTCCAAGACTAGGACACATATTTTGACAATGACTCCTTTAAAAATTAAAGAAGGCCACACTGGGAAAACAGGAAGCATAATCACAACCCAAAGCACCCTGGGTACCGTTATCTCTCCAGGTGCTCTGAAAGACTGAGCTAAACATCTAAAAGACGCCGGAAAGAATGTCACTGAAGATTGCAGAACTGCGGTCCCCGAGCACATCAGGGGAACTTCCATTCTATTGTCCATGCAACTGCATTATGTTTCAGGTCTGCAGAATATGGGATGAAAAAACAAGCTCAGTGTGTAGATGACTACACTAACACTGCCAGAGGTTAAGAGGTTTGGCTCCCACATGGTCTCCTTATGAATGCGTGATACTGTTTGCTTTTATCCAAAAGCATTCATTAACATACAGATGGTTTTGTTAATTCTTTCCACTGATCGTGCATTTGTGTAATTTTTGCAAGGATCGGGTTTTTACAAATGAATGAGATGCTCTTGTGGCAAACTGTGCAGAAATGTTTATGGTAAATTGCTAATTAAGTCAAACAGCAAATGGAAATGGAATTTTTTTTAGAAAACTACCTTTATTTTTGCATTATTGATTTAAAGAAAAATCTATTACCTGGCTAAGTATATGCTGAAACATTACTTTCTCCTTATAAAATCACAATGAGCCCAAATGATTAATTATGGGGAAGTACAGCAATGATACTCAGGACTATTTTTGTGGCATTACATTACATTAAAGTATTTTGTCAGTTTCATGCTTTAGCGACCAATAACTATGAACTTACTGAAAAGTTGATTTCAAATTAGTTTAGAAACCTGTATAAAAATGCAATACATTAACCTTGCATTTGCCTGCATAATATAAAATTCAAGCAGAGGTACGTGTCTTTTCTTACCTCCCCATCAATGTACTTTTCCAGACAGATGGCGCAGTCAGAGGTGGAGCTGCTGCTCAGTGAATCAGAGGCTCCACAGCTGCTCTCGCGCTGGCCCTTTCCTTTGGCCTTGAACTTGCGAGTCTCCATCTTTTCCAGAGCCTGGATGGCCATTCTGTTCATTGAGCTCTGTGATGGGAAGCAAAGTGGGACAGGGTCAGTGGGAATTATCTGCATGTTTGATATGAACCATTTAACTTTGTAAAGCTCTGCCAATATAAGGCATTAAAATGACAAAACTATCAGGGTGATGTTTTTAACTCGGTGATGATGTTTTTAAGAAAACATCCCATGAAGTGTCTGTACGTCAGCGCTGGCAAGTGTTTACTTCTGAACTGTGCAGATGTTAACGTGACATCGTTGATGTTGACATGATTTGAGACTTTTCCCTTTGACATAGTACATAATTTTGCAATGTTTGACTGATGCATTAGCAACTCTCTCTGGCTCTAATTCTCTGGCCTCTTTTCATCTCTAATTTGCTTCGTGTTGCCTTAAAATGTTTTACTTATTAAAGAACGGTGACTGATAAGTTGACACATACAGAACTACTTACTGGGATTAAACTTTATGACACACATGTAGCAGCCTTTGTGATTTACTGTAGTCACTGCCTGAACTGCTAGTGCATCACTCATGTATAAGGCAGAGTTATTTATGGTCAGGCTTAACTAAACTAGGGTCTCCGGAGGGTGTTTCCTCGTTTATGTTGCCTCACAACTAGATAATTGTAGACTTTTTAAGGACATGTGGATATCCTGGTCAGCAAGAGAGCAATGAAATTCAGCAGGAAATCATTCTCATCACAGGGTTGACAAACATGAAACACGAGGACTTTAAAACCTCCATTTTCAGTGTGTAATTAACTGTAGTCTTGTGTGGGCAGACCCTAGAGGAATCCTTCAGTAAACCCAAAAATAATATGATCAGCTCCTCTGAGATGGCATTCGGAACTTTTATTCGCTGTTTACAGTTAAATTTGATTAAAAAAAGAAAGGTTAATACTGTATAAACAGTATTTACTTCACCAGCAGTTCATTAATTTTTCACAGCTCAGGAAGGAAAAGGTTGTTCCGTGTGACAAATTTGCCCCTGGTGTGAGCTGTTCTCTTAATTAACCAACAAAGGAAGTCACGACCAAGTCATCTGCTGATGAGACACACACCCATTATATGCACAATGTGCCCGAACTGGGTACAGTCAACACATACGTTTGATGGCAGGATTACACCTGTCTAAACGGATGCCGCTACAGGTTTTTTGCTTTGTCATGACATCTCTGTGCGTTTGGCTCCGGCAGCCACCCTCTCATCAGTGTTAATTAAATGCTAATCCCGATTCAGGCGCCCGACGTAAGCCTCCACTGAGAGCTTTTTGTCAACACGCGAGAGGAATCAATCAGTGACAGAGCTACTGTCGACTGACTCAACGCCTGCAACTCCCAGTGACGTCGTGTTGACTGGAAAAACAAGGCACGGCGTTGTGCATTTGGGTGTGTTTTGTGTAGCAGACACGCACAAGTTTGGTCCAACATGACTCAAACTGGGACAATAAATAAAGTTTCTAAAGTTGTCGGTTCTTCACTCTATCATTAATACAGCGAGAGATAAGTGTGTATTTAGACACTAACCTGGCTTCTCCTTTGCTTGAGTTTGATTTTGATGAGCAGAATGAGGCAAACCAGCGACACAACCACGAAAAAAGCCAGGAAGATGCCCATGTCAAAATATTCCGTGGGCTGCTGTGGAAAAGGAGGACAAGAGAAACACAAATTTGTCAAATAATCTTCACATGCATCTGGTTAAAAGGGTCATTAAAAGGGTTATTTTGCCTGAAAACACTGCATTTTTCATTTCCATTCATGGACCAGGATATTTGATTATAATTTTTCTCTGCAGACCAGAGCCTTCAGTGGTGTTATTCATTTCCTCTACATTATGCAAATAAAAAGAAAAATGTGACCTTCAGACATAATTTGATGGTGCTTTCTAGAATAGATACATGGCTGATTGTTCATGCAAATCAATTCATTTCCATCTCATAATCATTTCCTCCTTACTGTGTCGATTTAAGACGGTCAGTAGTTTACTCAGGTGAGTGCTACATATCTTACACAAATGAGACCATTATCTGAGTAGAGCTGAAATAATTAGTCAATCAATAAATCAGCAGGGCAGGGTAGTAATAGTAGGGTGCAGCTCACTTCATATTTTCTATTAAATTCAGTGCTCGTGTTCCAAACTGCTGAAAACACACAGAGAAAGGCCAACTTGTTTAATACTCCGTCAGAAACTTTTCTATTATCAGACAGTGCTTTCTGTGGGGCTTTCATTATGTCAAGTTATTTGACCTCAAAGTGTGTTGGTCTCTTATCAAATATTCCAAGCAAACAAACAGCTCTTTGAATGGCTGATATTAATCTCTCGCAGCGCTGCGAAAAAGTCCTCTGCCTCGGGGCAGCTGAGAGCAGAGAAGAAAGGAAAAGGGTCAGATTTCACAGCTGGAATTTTCGTTTGCCTTCACATCTAAAACTTCTCAGGGCTGTTTGGTGCATGGGCTTCACAAACACGTCCACCTCTTCCTCATGTCCCTCACATGTGCTTTTAGAGCTGTCTCACACAAATGCACGTCGTCCACCCTGAGCGGTTCTGGGTTTTGGTGTGAGCTCTTACCCTAGGTGGTCTATGCTGTATCCGAGCACGAGCCACTTTCTGCTTGTTGACGATGTTCATCAACTTAACGGCGTCATTGCCCTTCACGTAAACCACCGGCCGCTTCAGAGGATCCTCTGCAACCTGGTTGAGCTGAGGAAAGAGGAGGGAAAAAATAAATCAAACACAGATGTACTAATACATAACAAAATTAAACTCATTCGTCCGGTCAATAACGGCCTTTCTTTAAAGGGTCACTCCACCAATTTTAACACATTAAGTTCAATTTGCTTGTCATGAGGAGTCAGTCTGTAAAAAAAGTTGTATAATTAAGGGAAATGAGTGAGCTGGTGTTTTTCAAGCTTGACCCATGCTAGAGATTAAAAGAATATCTCGGCCTCTGCTGCTTTGATTTTGACCGTTTTTCGTCTGACAGTGCCTTGGATTTTTCTTTCTTGTGCAAAGAAAAAAATCACTCTTTAGTGAAACTGCTCACAACTGATTGACATATGTAACGTGTAGCGAGGTATCTCAAGTACACATTTCTTAATTCTTAGGGGATATAAGGCAGAAAGTTTAGGAACTACTGAGCTAATGGATGTAAACTGTCTGAATGTAAAAAAAGCCAAAGGCAACTCTTCTTTTACCAACTGGGGAAAATGACCTATAGGCTCAAGACATGGAAACTGTGGTCACAGTTTACCAGAGGGAGCAGGAGGAAATAGTCAATGAATAGTATGTTCTGGCTTTTGAGTCAGTTGACATACTCCTTTACTCCTCCTCTCCCTCTCTGTTCTGCCCTCTCGTCTGCTGGTTGGAATCTGTAATTTGAAAAGCCCAGGGGAAATACCAAGGATATTCACATTTCTATTTCTTCTGCTGTCGTCATGTTCCCCAGTGAAATACTGTATGTTCTGGTTTAAAAGTATAGACGCTGAAACCTTTGATCTCACGCCTGATTCTGCTGTGCTGCTCCCGCTTTGTGAAATGACTCCACTGAGACTCTAGCTTTGGCCTTTGACAAACAAAACACCAATAAAAAGTATACATACAAACGGAAAAACAAACTGGAAAGAAAGAAAAAAAAAACTTCTGTATCACTGTTTACAGAAAATTAATCTCAAACTTAACTTCTCCTTTAACAAAACCCCAAACTGTCCGAGCCACTAGCGACACTTGGCCTCAGATTAAAAGGAGGTCAAGTACATTAACTCTCTCCTAATTTTGGCCTCAGGACCTTAATTCTCCCTAAGCTCCTCCTCCCTGCCCCTCGGCCTTGTGGGTCCTGTCTCTGCTGATTGGGCTGCTCTGACTGGAAAAGCCTCTCGGGGGAATTTAACACAGCCGCCCAGCGCTGCCTTTCATGTGGTCTCCGCGCAATCCCTTTTATCTCTCAGCTACGCGCTTTACGACCCAGCGGCAGAGAAGAAGAGGCGAGGAGGGAGAGGAAAAAAAAAAGAAACCTGCAAGTCCAGGCCTGGCGTGGCGAGGATGAATACCACAGGAGAATTCTTGCGACAAAGGCGCTCAGAGGAGAAACTCATGTATTATACCTCTTAACAGTAAAGACACAGGAGTCATAAGAATTGGAAGAAGGAGGAATGTAAGCGTCTGGGTGTGTGTGACAAGGAACACACTTTGTTCTTACTGTAGCTGTGAGTGCTCCCACAAAATGTGCACTCAAAGACAGATCCATAGTCTCAGGGGATGAGGTAATGTGTGCTACCTGTGCAATTATGAGCTCAACACAGTTTGGTCATGGTCTAGTGAAAGCTGAACCTGGATATCCATTTTCAGTCCTCTCGGAGTGCAGCGCGCTCCTCCAAACACAAGTTTGGCTCAAAGGCCCCGAATGGTTGAATGAGCAATGCTGATCCACATGCTTTTGAACAGAACTAAAGATAGAAAGATCATTGTCTGTACAAACAGAACACACACACACACACACTGCCAGTCAGAAGGGCAGGGCCTGCTGCTGAGCCTTATTCAGAAGTGAAAAGCAAAGCGTTTCACAGACAGACCGAGACAGATTAGACCGTTTCAGTGTTGTCGAGAGCGTGAATGCCTGGGTAATTTTAGGTGTGTACAAACCTGGTCGATGGCATCTGGATTCTCTGACACATCAAAGATGACGGCTGTGGCTCCGCGCTGGACTGCTCTCTTTGCCTGCAAACACAGAACAAAGTACTCATTAGATATGTTCAAACAATTATGAAAATAAAAGAGCCAGAGAAGGTAAGATCACACTGTCAATGTCATCAACTTCCAAAGCTTTCACATTCTAATTCAGGCCACTAGAGGGAGTTATTCGCCTGAGTGTTACCCCACGCAGATCATCTGGAATGTGCAAATAAGAGAGAAAAGCGAAAACCAAGGGGCGAGAAGTAAACAAGCCACTGATAACATTTGTTAGGATGCACATGTGGTCTATCTCTCCATTTCTTTGAAGTCTTCATGATGTAATTCTAAGTAAATCTGCACCACATTAAGCTAATACAGTCTGACAGACACTAAAACAGTTTCAATCCTGTATCAAGGACTAATGCATGCACAGCTCCATGTGATGCAATTCGGCATGACACAGAGCTGAGTTCGAATTGAATTCTGCCCTGCATGCTCAGAAAAGTTGAATAAAGTTATCAAGGATTTCCAACTGCTAAAAATGTGAGCTCCTTTCATCTGAGAGTAGAGAAAGTCATAGCACAGAGGTCTTTTGAAGACTTCTGCTAAAGGCAAAAGATAAAGGAAATGCTTGGATCTGCAGAACCCCAAGTATCTCTTCGCAGAATCCAAATTGGCTTCCCCTCGTCAGGAAAAAAAAAAAAAGAAAAAAGTTCCTTTATCTTAACTCCTGCCTTCCCCTACAACCCATTCTCACCCCACTTGATTCACGGTGCCCTATTTAGACAACGTTTTGATGTCTGCACTACATGATCTAAAAGAGCGCGGCTGGGATCATATCCTGGTATTATCAAGTGCCCTTGGGTTCCTGCCAGCGCTCTTCATTACTGGAGGGAAGAGGGGGATGAAGATCAAAGTGACAGTGTACAGTGCTGTGACTCTGCTGCCGAGTGGCTGGAGAGCGTCACCGCTCTAGTCTGCAGGCACTTGCAGAGGACAGAGAGAGGAGATGGGCCGGAGTCGTGTGTGCGGGGGAGGCGCAGTTGCACTTTTCACAACGCATCATGTTGATTTTTGCGGTAACGACACTCAACAATATGACGCTGAGCAAGTTCCTGCATCTTTTGTCCAAATATGAATTTATTAGTGTAAACATGAGTCAACCCACTGTATATTACAGTACATAGAGACGGGTGTCAAATTTAAAGGGAAAAAAAAAAATCAGCAGTAAGTGTCTCAGTAAGGTGTTGGAGCCTTAAAGACATCTTCAGTGCATCTTGTGAGTGTACTGGAGGGATGTAATGTTTGTCTTTTCTTTAAAAATGTACTTTAAAATGTTATTAGTAACTTTTCTGCCAGCTCACTAGTCAGTTTAGTATTACTTGAAACCACTATTCTTTGTTTTTCTTGCTGTTATTTTAAAGACTGTGCTAAGATCATACGTATCAGATAAATTTGGAGTTTTATTTTAACGTTTTTAAAAGATGATTCCGCTACTTCACAGCTGTTAGTTTGTTTTCTGCTGCTTTAAACATCTTGTCAAAGTGCTGATTTCCAAAACTCTTGTACAGCTAATGAACACTGAGACATTATCTGAGATCTGTATTTCCTGTGTGCATTACAAGCCTTAGAAAGCTGTCAGTGGTTTAATTAAGCTGTCCAAGGCTGTCTACTTCTTTCCCTTCTATGCATAGGCCAGTCTGGGTCTTCTTCTCTACAGGTGCCTTTGGTGGGACTACTGCTGCGTGGACAAGTTAGAGCAGGAGCAAAAACAGAACCACAGCAACAAAAGGCCTTTGATATGAGGGGTGGCATATGTACCACATTCAACTCTGAGCGTAAAGCAGCTTCAGGAAAATGTAAACACATCATGACTCTGAAGTGTACGAGTTTTACATCTCAACTAGATTTCCCTTTGGTTTAATCCACAGACAAGATGTTTATGAATGGCTTTCACAGCTCATTAAAGACTAATTAACCCTGCAAAATGATCGATCTTTCCCAGCAGTGAATGAAAGCCTTATCAAACACAGAAACATTAAAAGAGCGACGCGCTATAAACACAAGCTCTTCCAACTTTCTCTTTCGTCCTGCCTCCTTTACATAAACTAACATCGGTCTTTTCTTTCTTTTTTTCCACTTTTTTACTTGGAAAGTTCAAAAGCGAGCCGAGCGAAATCTCGCTCGGCTTTTCCCTCTCACCCAGTTTTCTCTCAGCTCAACACTGCCAGGCTCCAGCCCCCATTTAATTCAGCACAAGTCTGCTCCTTTGATGTTAGCTCTCCTAGTTAATAATTAATAGCTCTTGGTAAGACGCTTTGAGAAGAAAGAGATCTTCCTCCTAAAGAATCTCCACTCGGGCAGGCCTGCGCTGCAGTGCAGGGACTTGCCTGACGACAACAAAAATGCACCCACAGGCAAACTGGCTGTGTTAAGAAACATGACACATCTCCTTTCTAACTCTATAAAAAAAAAAACTACAACCTCGGACACCAAAGGAAGGATAAATATTTCTTGTTTTATGACATTTTTTTTTTCTGAGGACTTTGTCATGTTGCTAAAAACTTAACACTTCAGAGAGGAAATACTTCACTGAGTCAAACTGGCTATAGGATTTCAAGTGGCAGAGTTCCTGTGTAAGGAGATATTGTGAGAGCAAACGGAGACAGCATTCAGTCCTCTGCTGCAAATTTTTCAAAAAGATGGAAAACTCTGGAAACGTAAGCTTTCGTTCACACGTGTTTCGCCGAGACCGAATGTTCATTTAGCTTATCAGAGAGAAGTTGCTGCAAGATGTCATTTAGATCTCCTTGGTCATGATAACAGATGAGATCAAGACACGCAGATGTTATCATTTTAAGAACCCAATATTTCAAGGACCAAAGCTGCGTGCTGCGATTAGACATCAACTCAGAGAAACTGTTAGTAAACTCATACGCTGTTCCTTTTTCAGCCGTCACAGAGCAAAGAAAGTTTCACAAGTAGCTGCTTATAAGATTTAAGCTTTACACAATACACAGTAACTGCAATACAGGTACAATCTTCTAGAAAAAGTGGAGACAAACAGACACAATATTCACCCAAGTCCTGCAACATTTTCTTTAGTTGAGCCATTAAATGCTCTTAATACTTTCACTCCACTACATTTCAGAGGAAATATTTTGCGTTTTACTCTACACTATATTTATGTAGCTACAGGTACTAGTTACTTTAGACCAGTGATTCTCAACGTTTGTGGCTGAGCAAGGAAACAACCAAATGTTAGAGTAAGTAGTTAAAACAACAACTTACATACAACCCCATGTGCACTGATACATCATCATGAAGTCATTTATAATAACATATCACTCACTGGGGCTACTTTACTGCAGAATCTGTACTTAATACTTGGGGCACATTTTGCTGATAATACTTCTCTGGGACTTTAAATGCAGGACTTTTACTCACACTGGAGTAATTCTCACATCATAATGGATCTGACTACTTCTTCCACTACTGTAGATATTAAGGAACAGTACAGGTAATTGAGAACTTGAAATCTACAAAAAAGAGCACTGCTAATATTCTTCTCAAAGCCGAAACATGACCTCTGGTCCCCGACATGAGTGCTTGATCAGCCATCCATGCTCAAATAACCAGCTAAACTCTCAACCTGAACTGCACGCTGGGGGGAGTTTCACAGGTACTTCACAACACTGCTGGCTAAACAAACTTCCCGCTGGCTCGGAGGCATGAGAATTAGGGTACAATCTTCCCTGAGTGAACAAAAACCACAGCAGAAAAGTACTGAGAACCCAGTCTAGACACGGAGGAAAATGAAAGCTATGTTTAGCATCCCTAAGTAAGCCTGCCAGCTTGTAAGATCTGAGGGAGAGAAATTTTCACTCGTCTGGAAAGAGACTTTTCTCAGCGAAGCGCTCACTCCATCATTCACATATACTAAGGATTCTCATATTAACACACCAGCACACGCCGTTACAAAACAATGCATGGGTAAATATGTGCAGATATTTATGAGCACATACATTCAACAGAAGGCTGTGTGCTCACATGCAAACGGACACACACCTGAATTACACCTGCAACGTCTGGCTCACGCACTGGGTCCTCTATCACATCATTCCTTCTTTCTCTCCTACTTTCTTCTCCTCTGGTTCTCTCCTTTTTCTGTTCTCCTCCTCCTCTTCATGCTTTTCTTTCCCTCTCTCTCTCAGCCTCTCTCTCCGCACTGCTATAATTAAGGCAATTAAGTCTTCAGAAGACTCTCCACTGCTATTATGCTGTAATTTCATGTTGCCTCCTGGCTTTACGGTTTATTAAAAGATAAAGGCATAGTTTTCTCCCATTGATTTCCTTATATGTGGTCGCCCCTTTTTTTTTTCTCTCCCTCCTCGATCTCGCTCTCTCTCTCTTTCTCTCACAGGAGGCATGTGTTCCAAAACATTATTTACATTCAACTAAAATAAAATCAAAGTTTTCAGTGTGGCTATGTGTCATCTGATTGGAAGCCTGTGCAGCCTGGAGGAAGAAACGAAAACTATGTCTGAAGCACCTCTTGCTCGTTTATTCTCCTGCACATAATGTACTTTTGCAAATGAAGTCATCTGTATTGTCTGGATATTGTCATTACAAAAGGATTTAACCATTTCCCCTGTTCATCAAGTGCATAACTCACCATCCTCCTGATCTCCTACTGTTTGATGTTAACACTTCACTGACATACTGTTAATCTGTCACAACACGTTACTCTGTTTACAGATACCTGATGTATTCATATTGGCTGTGTGACATGCAATCAACTGGTCTGACACTCTCGTCATGCTGGATTTGCTATCTGCTTTGTCACGACAACGGCAAAATAAGAACTTTCCTGTTCCCACAGGCACATAAATACTATCCTGAAACCATTTACAAGGGCGCAATTTGAACTCAAATAACCTTGTTCAGCTTCCTGCCAATAACTTCTTTTCATGAATCCCCTTATACTCGTATTTAAGGCTTTGACTCAGGGCCATGAAATTTCACTTCTAAATTACACATTAAAAAGAGGTTAAAAAAAAAAAAGTAAAACATTCTCCAGTGACTGTGTGTCCCTCTTAAACAAGTCATTGTTCAATTTCCTCCTCTACCTTCCCAAACTTTTGAACTCTCCCATATCCCTGTTTAATATTAATTTGAATGCCGTTAAGCCTGCGGCTGGAGCATTTTACTGGAGTCCCGAGGACGTCTGAGGCACCGTTTCTCGAGCTGCATAAAAACTGTTTACGAAGCACATAAAAATCCACTTGTGTGTCACACCGACGGAGGACAGGGGCCGACAAGCCTCCTCAAACTCCTCTCCATTTGACCGCCTTCATATAAACGGGCTGTGTGTTTACTCAACGTAAACACACAGGGGAAAGAATCACTTGAAGCACTCAGTGAGCTTGGTGACTGCCATTAATATCAAACTGCAGATAAGAGGTTAGGTCAGGAAGTGAATGCAGGCCTGTATATCATGTCTCTCCAAGTTGGGGGGTGCTGATCTCAGATCAATTTAAAAGATAAAACTTGTCACATGAGATGGCCGTCGTTAAGCTTAAAGCTGCATTAATGCATTTCTGGTTACAAGAGGGCAAAAAAAAACCCAAATCAAAACATGGTAACAAATATACATATTTACAAATTCTGCAGAAACAGAGCAACATTATAATTCATTTGGAGGCGTGTTTCTTCCACCTGACTAATGTAAGTTCAGTTTTCAAACTCTTTTAACTCTGTTTTGGTCTCTACCAACTCCTGAGAAAAACATGTCTCTTTAGCTGCTATTGCTTCACTTTCTTCACCAGCTATACACTAATTCTGTCTTGTCAGCCATTATGTGATGGCAGGTAGTGCATTTATCAGATCTTTTTCTTTTGTTGGAAACAGCCTATAAAGGTTAATACAATAAGAACACCTGAGACTGAAACATAAAGTAAATCTATGGTTCTTTTTTCCTCTTATCGGAACAACCTCTGGATCCACAGTGCAGGACACAATATAACCAATTCAGTTTGCTGCTGCACCTGTCAAAACTAGTTTTTCAGCATGAATTTTCTAATACTCCATTATTACAAAGACAGTCATGCATTTCAATTTGCTTTTTCCTTTTTTTCTCTCCCAATTAGAAAGAAATGGAACAGCCTGAATGAACATCAAGGTCCTTGTCCTTCAAACAACAAGCAGGACACCAACATGACAAGTGTGAGCCAAAGGTCAAAATGTTAAACATTTCAGGAAGTAGGAACTACGTGTATGAACACAAGAATAAAAACACGGTTATGACTTGAGTATCAAAGTTCTTTTTTTTTTTCCAACTAAAAACTGCAGTTTACTGCTTGCACTAAAGTACTGTTGCGTTGGCAGAAGTTGAATGTCTGGTGAGATTTTTAATCTTGTTTACTTATTATGTGATCAGACAGTTCCTGACTTCAAAGCCTTCCAATTTTAGTTTCTTTTTAATTTAGGTGTCTTGCATTGCTGCTTGTTTTAAACATTTAACATTTGACAAGTCTGACTTTTTTTTGCTGAAGTCTTTTGTAGAAAGTTGTTTTCATATTTCTCAGACTTAAATAAATTTAGTTTTGGTATCGGTACTAAAACTCAACTTGTTGTGATAACTGCATCGAAATCCTCGGGCCTCCCTCGGTGCTGTACATCATGTAGCCAGCTGCCAGCATGCACATACACACATAAACACTCACTGATACAGTATGTAATGACTATCTGTCCCAGTGTGTCGCCATCCCTGAGGGAAAATCAATTCCCATGGGTGAAGCCGCTCCTTTCCATTGGTTTAAATCCCCAAGTGGGAGACAGAGTTGTGGAGCAATCATGATGCAAAAGTCAAGAAGCCCCTGCGTTGAGACTCTTTGAATCCATTTCCTTTAGTTAGGAGATGTGTTTCACCAAGAGGACATCTTCTGGATTGGTGTGAAAAGCCTCTTAAGGTGGTAAAATCAGCTGTGGAGGAAAACCAGAGCTCTCTGTGGGCCCAAAAACTACACATCAGAGCAGAAGCCTGGGATTTTCCACCACAATACATCTACCATTGCCTTACTAAGTTCACTGAGTCAACGTCTCTTTAAAGCTAAAATCTCTCCATCTCTTCCAGTGTTTCTCTGAAAACTGTCTCCTTCATTTCCCCTCACGGAGCGTTCTCTTCCTCTTCTTTACCTCATCTTTCCCAACCAGCAACCCCACTCCCATCCCCCTCCAGTTCCGTCTCTGCCTCAGTGAACATTGTGGGGTGGCGATTCACCCACCATTGCATAACCAGAATTATACAAGTGAATTGTGCTATCAAAATGTGTGTGTGTGTGTGTGTGTGTGTGTGTGTGTGTGTGTGTGTGTGTGTGTGTGTGTGTGTGAGGGGGCACCTCTGAGGAGGCCTGCCAGTGGTACTTGGCAAAGAGCCGGCCCCATTAAAGAGTCGAGAGAAACAGAGAGTGAGGTGTACTGGGATGTGCTCGTTCTCCCTCATACATAGTGTCTCCTCCTCACATCCACTTTTACCTCCTTCCTTTACTGTCCTAAATACTCTGACATTTACTTACACACATAATATCTACTTTGCTTAAACTGCAAACTCATCATAAATAGATGTAAATGAGGCCTTGAAAGTTAATGCAAACAATTCCGACAGGTGCAATGTACCTGTAGGGCAATGTTTACAACACAAAATCACAACATCAGTTACATATTAATCATAAATTTCAATCCTTAGAGGTGTGATAATGTAAATATAGTGATATGATAATAATAAATCACCTTTTTTTTAGGAGCACTGTTCTGGGATGTGTGCTCGCTACTAGCAAAACACTTTCGGTATCAGTATCAAAAGAAATAACTCAAAAAAAAAGGTTAACATGAAAAGATAATTCCTCTGAAACACTTAAATGCATGTCATCACGTGGCCATGAAGAAGAACTTCTGAGAAGACACTGTGACACACTTTATGAACTGTCCGTGAACTGTTTTTAAAACTTTCAAGCTCTGAGTTGAATTTGTTGTTCCTTTTTAATCTTCCTTTTCTTTTTTCAGTGCATGTATTTTGGGAGAGTGAAGCAGCGTGACATCAGTTTTTCTTATGCGTGTTATGAAGATATGATAATAAATGATGGATGAGGCTCATTCACTGGACTCAAAAGTTCTTGTGAAATACTGAGAGTTTTAACTTGTTTCTCCCAAAATATACATGTTTGTCTTACTTGTTGTGCACCACAGGCAGCATTTCCTGTCTCTCTCCACTGGTTGATGTCTTGTGGCGTCAGGCGCACACACTTACACAAACATGAACACAGATGCGAACATATTGACTCAGACCGCCGCTAATCAAGAAGCCTTTTAGTCTTCTCTCCTCCTGCTGCCCACTGCTCTGCCCTGCCGAGACCAAACACTGGGGCCGGAGGAATGGACAACCGCTAATTAAATTTCCTCCACTTTTCCTCTCTGTCATTCTCATGTTGTTTTCTTACCGGTTTTGGACTCTGGCCCTTTGTGATTCACAGGAAAATAAACAAGCTTTCCGGCTAGGGACAAGAATACTACTTTTTAAGTGCTTCTTCTCCATCTAGTGTCTAAAAAGGAGTTGTTTGGATGAAAGTGACGGGAAGTTTGGGTTGGAAATGATAAACGATAAGACATTTTTTTTTTCCAGGGAAACTTTGAAGGAGCAAAATACTGATATTAATTAGATTATCTGTTGTGATTAGACCTACAGTCAGTCAAAAAGCCCTTGACATTTTTCTTTGTGAACATTAAAGTTTGAATAGGTTTCAGAGAAAAGCAGTAAGTTAAGAAATACTAATGCATGCATGTCTTATTGTCTTTTGATTTAAAAGGTAGGAAATAATGCGACAAAAAGAAAACTCAGAAATTTTGATATTAGATTTTTCTGCTTCCAGGCTCTCAAAGGAACACGCAAACTTTTCCTGGTACTGAAAATTCTGAATTTCCTTTTTCTTTCACGAGATGAGAGCTGTCAGATGAAGGGAGGGAAGACGATAAAATTGGGAGTTAAGAAGTTGTTAAGAGACGAGTGAAACACCAGATTTGTGTTTGCCTGCTACAGGTCTCCTGGCACGCAACAGATCAAATGTTAAGTGTTTTTGCTTTGACTTTAGAGCATACAGACGGCTCTTGCAAACAGTCTTGGATATCAAAAAGTAAGAAGTAGGTAATTTTGAATCCTACATTACGCTTTGTTTCTGCTTTATTTCCTCTGTGGCTTTAATTCCATGTCCTATTATAATGTATCCGTAACATCTACGCGTATTTAACGGTGTTTCAAAGAACAAATGTTTAAAATAAAACTTTACCTTAATTAAGACTTCACTGATATTTCTGAGTCTGACCTGAACTGCAACAAAACGGCAACACAGCAGCATTTGTGGTTCCCTTAACCCAGGATGCTACAGTATGAACACGCGATATAATCCGACTGTAATGATCTGCGTCAAGATGAGGCGTCTCACTAATCGACCACCTCTCTCCTTCCCTTAATTCGTCTGCAGTCATACAGCCTTTCTCTAATCTCTCTCTCTGCCTTGAAGCTGCTTTAGCAGACCATGTCCCTGCTTGCATGAAAGAGAGGTTGCTGTTGTTGCCTCTCTCTCTTGTAATACTCTATCCTGCTGCTGGTGTGGAGGGGTGTTGCTGCTGCCTTCTGTCTTCTTTCCCTGGGCAAACAAGGCAGAGCAGGTCAGGACTCGGCCCTATAACCCCCATAATGCCTCTTTTCTTACCCTACTTCTTGTCTCCCGCTGTGCTGCTTTCCCAGCAGTGGGCCAGCAGAGGAGACTGAGTTAACCTTTGGCTGTTTGCTTTATTTCAGCAGTTAAATGTGTAAAAGAAAAGTGCTTTAGAAGAGACTGACTCAATCCATAATTTCTTTACAAGGAGGAGGAACTTTCCTCAGACTCAGTGTTACTCCTTTGATGATATCCAATAAGGTCAAAGTTGAAAGACAGACAGCAAACGCTTTGTCTTTTGATGAGAGAATGAAAGTGAAGCAAAAGCAGCAATCCAAGAAGATGAGTCCAGAGGTATGTAATGCATTAAGAAAGTACTGATTTAGCACTGCACTCCTTTAATACTGTTGGATTCATGATCGGCAGAAGGATCAAAATCAAACTGTAAAAAGACTTTGATGTGTGGAGTTCCCCTTTAAGTAATCCCGAGATGTTTTCACACTTCCCTCTAACCTTTTCTCTTTTCTCATGACTAAATTTTACCTCTGAAAAAAAAACTCCTCAAATAAAACAGTTGGTGAAGGAATCATCATATTTTTTACACGTATTATTTTTAGGTTGAACGTCACACATGACGTGACTTTTCTCGTGTCCCCACAAAGATAGCATGAAAGCAGGAAATGTCTGTGGCTGTAAATAGCATCTGGTTCAATATTCAGGCCTGTTCACTCATTCGGCTTCATCTCCAATATAACACCTTACTGCTGCAAGTCATCTATGTTTAGTATCTTTGGTCCTCAGATTAACAATTAAACACCTACTACCAGATCATATCCAGGGGTAACAAAGCAGTTTTGAGGCACTTCACATCTGAGAGGGAAACATGGGACTTTTTACTCACCTACATTTATCTCCCAGAGTCTAAAAGGATTGGAAAACGTCTTTTTTCAGTACCCTTTAACCATGCCATCCAGATGTCTCATCTAAATTTTATTGTTATATTAGTCTCCATAAACAATGCTAATGTTTCTCCTAGTTTCTGCCAGGTGCATTCCCATTCTTCACCCCCGCCTCCCTTCCTATCTCCATGTTTCTCTTCCTCTTCTTCCATTACCTCACTGTCTCAGAGCCTGGGCAGCTCTAATGTCGCCTTCATACACCCACCCACACACATACATACACACACACACACACACTCAAACACACATCACTTCTTCTCCATCTCCTTGTGCTGGGCCTAACCTTGCCTCCCTGGCAGAACATTAAAGAAAGTTTAAACCACAAGAGCAGGATGCCATTTTCACCCCCGCTAACCCTCCACCAGGGGAATCATCTGTAGCACAGAGAGGCATCAGATTGGCTGTGTGTGGACCAGAGGGGCTTCAGTTTCCAGCTTCCGTGCCAGGCCGCGGGGCCGAGCCTTAAAGACAACATGGCCCTGACATACGCAGTGGGACGCAGGGCACAAGGATTCTCACGCACACGGGCACATTCCCCTACAAAGCAACTGGCTTAGACGGAGATGAAGAGAGAAAAGACAGGGCTTTGGTTGACGTGGGTGGATGTCTGGTCCTATCTTTTCTAAGGTTTACTTTTTCCACAGCTCATCTTTTGATCCAGCGCCGCCCCGTCTTTTCTGGGTGCTGTTTGACAGACAGGAGAGCTTTAGCTGCGGCTGGAGTCTGACTTTCAAATAACAATTGTGATTAGGAACAAAAATCAATGTAAGGGTGGGGAAAAAATAAAAAGAAACAACTCCTCAGCAGTGCTAACGGCACTTTCTTCTCATTCCTCTCATTTCCCCTCCTTTCTTCCTCTCCCTCTCTCTGTTGTCTCCCCTCCCCTTCTCTCTCTCCCTCCATCCCTCTCTCATCTTAAGTCCCCAGGGCTCCTTTCTTCTCTCTTTAAATAGGGGCCTGAGCTGTGAAGTCTAATAATGGTCATTTGGCCTCCCATTGAAAGCTGGGTAATTCGGCCCAGGGACGGCTCACTTTGAGCCACATGACACAAGGAGCTTCCCAGTGACCATGGAAACGAGCGCAGTGGGATCCCAGGCGCCTCCCAGCGCCGTGAAACGTGGTGAAGCGGTGATTTAGGAGAGGGAGTGGGTGGGGTGGGGGGCTGGACAAGTAGGAACGTGGGTGAGGGTTCCAACACAACTTTTTTTTTGGGGGGGGGGGTGTTAATGCACGCAGAGGGAGAGAGACATACAGAAACAGAGTGAGAGAGAGAGGCCCCTGTCTGCTCGCACTGGAAACCTCTCCCGACACCCCGCCAGGAAGAGCGGTCAAGATAATATCAGCAAGTAGAAGCGTATACAAACATGAAAGGAGAGCCCAAAAGGCAGGCCCCTGAGTGCCCCGCACTTCACAAGCTTTTTTCTCCCTTTTTTTCTTCTCTCCTCGCTGCTCCTCCTCCTCTCTTTTTCAATTTCTCTTTCTATCCCTCCCTCCATGCTGAGGTGTTTGAAAGTGTTTGTGCAGTGTGTTTGGGGCAAGGGGGCAGGTGGAAAGGAAGCCAAAGCTTTTGCATTTTACCCCGTCACACAACAAGGGTAGCTACACTGAGTTTGTTTCAGTCCTGTAACTTTTTAAAATTTTTGCCAAGTACGGCACCCTAACAGTTGTAATTGAAATTTGTTAATTAATGGATGTGATTTATTGTGTGGATATAGTTTAAATCATGTAAAATCTTAGTGAGAACTGAGTATTTAAAACTTTTCAAATGGTTTTGTGGTAAAAATGTGTGGGAAATACCTCATTTTTCAAGCCACTGAAATACAGTATTTTCTAGAACCCTTCATTTGACAAAACTACATCTTTTAATAGCAGGAAAGCTCATCCTCAGACGTGCCTTTCTGCTTTCTCAGATACCTTGCCATATCTGAGAAAGCAGAGAAGTTTACGAATTTGCCACCACATTAGCCTCCATTATACTTCTCCTGCAGCTGCCAGTGTTAGCTGCCTTGATTTAAACAACCATAAACTGACTTTCAATTTGCCGCGCTCAACTGAAAAGGATGTAAGGCCTCTCATTTTTAGTACAAGCACAGGGGGAAAATTGTCTTATCAATACTCTGCATCTTCAGGGCTCCGCTGTGAAAAGATTTCTTTTAAAAACTTCGAGCGGAAAAAAAAAAACAGGCTTCATCTGTATCAAGTATGAGATGCTGTTGTAAATCAATCACTATTGTGGATTCACTGCAATTTAACAAAACAGTCTGGAGTCTGCAGAGTATAAAACTACAGCAATTTTCTTTCTTTCTTTTATCAAGGTTCTCTGCTTCACTGAAGACGAGGGAAAAAGCATAAATAAAGGAAAGGCATGAGAAGAGAGCAATGAGAGTGACACAGTGAGTCACTCAGCTGTCTGCAGAGAAGCACAAGCTCATCTGTCAGCCTTGTAGTTCTTCTTACCCAGACTGATCAACAGTGGATGAGCTAATATACGCACACATACACACATCAACAAATACGCCCTCTGATCCGACAGTACTCCCATCCATGAAGGCCAACATGCTGAGTTAGAAGTGGTCTGAAAATGCAGCCGGTTCAATCCAGCACTCGAGCGTCTTTACAACAAGCCCTGCCGCATGACACCTTACTGGCATTGCTGTGGCCTCAGGACGAACTCTAGCACACACCTGAGTGTGTAGGACAGCTAACCTGGCCGCAGGCTCGGAGCCAGGCACCAGCAATATCACACTCATCTGTCTGTTGCCATTTCTTTCTTTTTAAATCTGATCTTTCTCTTCTTCAGGAACACGTGCGCACGCACGCGCACAAGCACACACACACACACACACACCATCCTTGAAGCCCTCATGTACTTTATATATCCCCATCATTCCTCTACACACACTACACCCTCCCTGCAGCTCTGGCTGAGATGCCAGACACGGTTAGAGTCCAAAAGCCACTTAGCACTAAGACGCAGCAGCTGTTTGCTCTGGCCTGCTGTCCCTGTAGTGCCAACTTAAGGGCCACGGTAGAAAAAGACACAGAGACACACTCCTCTGCCCGCTCACATTGTTCCATGGCAACTGTGGTTTTAGGATTGTGTTTGTATGTGTGTCAAAGACAGAGCTTCCCACACAGGATACACTTTTTATGGTTGTGTGCCTCTGGCAAAAACTTTAAAGTCGCTAGCTTTATTTCTGGGAGGATATGTCAATAAAGATCTCGAAACTTTTCTTGTTGCTCTAGTTATTTTTAAGTGCTTTGTAGCAGCCGGTCTCGGGCCAGTTATGCTCCGCTGCGATGAAATGTTGTCTTTGGCTGATGTTTAAGGTGGAACTGATCGTGGTTCAGAGACGAGCTGGTCAAGGGCAGCGCCAGGCCACACACAACAAGCACATACCAGGGAGTTTTACATGCTATGCCAGCCAAGAGGCTTGCTTTACACAAGCTGCAGGGCTGTGTGGGAGGATGGGTCGCATTTTTCTGCTTATGTGCATACGAAAAAAAAAAAAAAAGTTGTACCGAGCGAGACACAAATCCCAGCCGCCCACTTACCAAACCAGACACATTCGCCTTTGTCATCTCCTTGAAAAACCAAGCCCCCAACCTTGTTCCCTTCCCTCTAACTCCCACTCCTGTTGCTATCCGCTACCACTCCACTCCTCTGCCATTCCTCCCCTGGTTGCCCGGGTTTGGGGCCGATGTCGTGAGAGCCCTCGCGGGACGAAAAGGGGAAAAGCCGGCGTGCTAAGGCCCCGTGTGGCCATGGGACTGACACTGCGGCACATGAAAGCGGAGATATCTCACTGGCACAGAGACAAAGACCCCATCCAGCCTGAAAGCCAGTGGCATGATTTCATGTTCCAGAGAAGCTGCCAAAAATCGCAGTGTATGTATGTGAAAGACAGTGTAGAGAAGAAGGGAGGGAGGCCGCTTCTGAGAAAGTCAAGTGCCAGGGAGGAAATGACATCCAAGAATGTTATTGACTCCAATAAATAGTTCAACTTGAGAACAAATAAAAGTGTGCAGAGGTGTGAGCATGATTTACAACATTTACAAACAGAAAGAAGAGCCTCGATAAGCTGTAATTAAAGAGAATAAACTGCTCGCGACTGTGTCCTGCTAGCACCAGGGCACCTTGCAGCGTCATCCTCATGACACCGCAGACAACCAAACCACTTCAAAGAATGTCTCGAACACACCTGGCTACAGTAGGAATCGATCTGCTCTTTGTTTTCCTGCCGCTGGGGGAGGGTCTGCTGCTGCTGTGGCACACAGAGGTCAGAGGTTTAACAGTCCCGGAGCTCTCACAGGAACCAGACAGGAAGTGCAGGAAAAAACTGTGTACATATATATGACACGCCAGCGCTTTGGCGAGGTTTGCACAAGGACTTCAGAGGCCAGCATGAGCAACCTCTTTTCCTCCTTTTCCTCTACTCCTAATATTTACTGATGTCAGAGCATCTCTCTGTGACAGTGAGAGCAGCCTGATATCCTTAAGTCTGAAACTGGCATGACTGAAAACCGTATATATATAGGAACAAGTAAGTAACAAGTAAGGAAATGTTCAAATGACAAATATCAGACCCAGAAATTAAACCATTCACCACCAAGAGTGTGTATTAGCAGCTGGGAGCTCATGGTCAGCAGCTCGGAAATTATGCAGAAACCTGCGTAGAGAATACACACAGTCTTCAGCTGTGGAGACTGTATCTCCTGGGAGATGACAGCGCATCTCTTTGTGACCAGAGATGCTTTCTCAAGTGTTTTTTGCTTTAAAAGCTGTATTTTTGTACGACCATATGCATCAGCCAATTAGGAATTGACACTTAAAATAAAGGCAAGCCTCTTCCTAGTATTCAGCCAACTCTAAATAGAGGAAGGAATGCCCATTGCTACATGCTGACCAGCTCCTAAGCACAGCTGGGGGCCTTGTGTTCCCAGACACTTTATATTTAGACATGGATTAGAGTAAACAGCATTTATTCTCATACAATTCCATTTTGTGCGTTCACTGGGACTCCGTAATTGAATGGAATCTAAATTGACCAGACAAGACCCCAACACTGTTGGTGGCAAAGTGGCAGCGAAGTGGAGTGGGTTCTTGGGTTCAGTCAGGGGCCAGTCGGGTAGGGCGGGAGGGGGGTGGGGGGCTGTGGACCATGAGGCCAGACCAGGCGGGGTGAGTGTGTAAGTGGGCATAGTATCCGGACTAGGGCTGGGCATGGTGACCTGGCTGGCTGGGCAGAGTAAGCAGACAGGCAGGGGGTAAACACTGCACTGTCTGGTCTGGCAAAAGCGGCAGTGCCAACACAAAGCACCCAGCTGTGTTTGGGCCCCGGGCGAGGGTCTGTCAAGATGCAACAATGGGCTTTCCCTCCTCTAATTATAGTCCTGGCTGAATAAACACAGAGCAAACAGAGTGGTCTAGAGGTTAGGGAGGCTGGATGGAGGCCAAAAGGTCACAGGCCAAGGTTCTATGATCCTTACTACAGTGTCCAATAAAACTTCAAACCCAGAATGTATAAAAAAAAAAAATTGTCAGTGCATCAGGGTTCTCCTTTGACTGGTTCCACTACATGAGCGGAAGGCGTGGGTTTCTGGTACTCTTTGTGTCCTCATGGCTTAGTTGGCTAAGCCACGTGCCACTGAGCCACAATGTTCTGGATCTGAATGTGGCCCAAGCACATTGATCACTGGTCTGTCCCATCTCTCCCATCGTTTCTGCATCTAATCGACTTTCCTGACTTCACATCCCATCAAAGGCAGGTGCTGACGTTAAATACCTCACAGATTCGTGGGTCATATTGGTATTCTTTCTTAAAGAGTACTCCACTGATTTAGCATTGCACTCCTGTAAAATTGTTGAATTCATGATGTATAGTTTAAAGAAAGGATCAAAATCGAGTCTCTTTTTTTTTTTTGATTCCATGCACTTTTCTTCTACTCCTAATCCCCACTTTTTTTTCTACTGTTTTTCAAATTTGCAGTCCTTTAGCCCCATCGGACGTCGCCTCAAGTGCCATCATGTGTGGGAATTTCATTCAGCTGCCTCTGGAGCCACAAAAGGCTTTAAACAACTTTTTTTCCCACATATGCAGTTGTGCTCCACCAGGCCGGTAATCAAACTTTGATGTGTAAAATTGAGTCCCCCTTCAAACATTCACTACCGACCATTAAAAACCTTCCTGTCCTACAGGCATACTGTTCTCATGACAGCTGTAGTCGTCTTGCGTTGGTAAACAACAAGTTAAACTAGTTCCAGTTTCCTTGGCTTCATTCTGGAACTGTTCACTGCTCCTCAAACGCGGATGCATCGCCTCAGTGAAGACCATTTACTCCATGACCACGATATATTCTTAGCTACAGTAGGAGAGAAGTCTGAGTGCTGAACTTCAGGCCAATTTTCAGGTCTCTGCATAAGTATGCATCAGCAAGGTAGCAGCAGCCCTCACCGAAGAAAGTGGACCATTAGCATGTCTATACGGTACAAGGGCTCCTTAAATTATGAATGGCTGCTCTCTTTCTGTCAACAGGCATGCACGGGATAAATGAGACTATAGCCAGCCCCCCCATCCCTCCGCCTCATCCTCCGGGGAATGTTGGTACATTCCATTAAGAGGAACACTTAATTAAAGCATGATAAAATACCACTCGGAGACTCCAGAGCGGTCTAGGCACAGGAGGAAGGAGGGAGGATGGAGACGAGGGGGGGTGGCGAAAGACAAGGGAGGGATTCAGTTCACCCTCATTCTTCCAGCGATGGTAAGCAAGGAACAAAATAAAACAAAATCACCCGTCTGTGAATTGTGTCTTTGACAACTAAAAGATCAAAGATGAATTCTTAAAAGGGTTTAATTAAGTAAAGGGGGAAGAATTTTCCTTAGCTCGAGTGTAGAAAAGGACGACTGTCTATACACACAACACCATGCTGTCTGCACATTTCTGCCTGTCGCTCATGGAGCCAAAAATATCATGCCCCAACATCCAATACACCTGATAGCGCTGTTTTCTATTTTGATCTGTACCCTTAAGATTTTACAAGACTGTGTTTACAGGCAAACAGTAATCCAATTATCATTCTTTCAGTGTATTCATGTCCCAAGATGTGAAAACTGGCTTGAGATAGCAGCTGTAGAAAATTAAAACCCTGGCTGTTCTGGGTCTTCAAAACTATTACTTTTTTTTTTTTTTTTAGCCTAAATAAAGCCAGACAATCTTCCAACATGCAATGAATGAAGCTGTACTCTACACCTAAGAGTTTTAATACCACAAATATGATCTCAACTTTAGCAGTTCATGACTTTAAGATGTCAAAATGACTCGTGTCCCAACTGCAGCATGTTTATAACAAAGCTAAGTAAGTTTTGGATTTGAAAGAGTAACCAACTAGTTCTTTACCTTTCCCAGCACAGTGAGACAACTGGGGTCCAGCTCTGGTTGCTCCAGCTTCACCACTCCAACCCAGCCATACTCGTATAGGTCCTCCTCATCGTTGTTATTACATAGTCCCAAAGGATGCATCTGGAAAGAAGACAGAAGTGATAAGTATTAATGTCAAAGATACGGTGTACCCTACAGTGTAAAACTCCAGCTCAAAAGTTGTGCAGTGTTTCATGAAAATAGTAAAAGCTGCCCCAAACGATGAATCAAGTGTGAGGGTCCCGGCATCACTGGCTTATGGATTTGCTCCAGGCATATACAAGCTTAGAATTGAACTAATCTCTCCTGGATACCCCCCCACCCCCACCCCCCACCTTTGAGGTAGTACTACAATTTATAATCCACTTGTCACCTATTTCCCATAATGAAGCATAAGAGCTTAAGAGCATTAGACGTCTCTGAAGTATTCGCTGTGTGCGGCAAAATCAGCAGGATCTAAACATACAGTGCTGCATCCCACCTGACTTCTCAAAAAAATAGCAGCAGATAAGCAAAACTGGGACTTCATGGATGCTCATGGATCTGCCAGCCAGGCAGATTTTCACTGAGTTTCTACTTAAGCCTTCTTCCATTCTTACTAATGCAAATGATTAATGTTGCTGCCATTTCTACTGTGTTTGTGCACACATACACCACAGCTGGACGCATTTTTATCTTCACTTCTTGAATGAAAAAGCAGACGCTGATGTTTCACACCGGCACACACGCAGTCTGATTAGGGTCTATCAGATTAGTCTGAGTTGTCCTCTCATTACACTTATGGCCGCTAAATTGGCCCAGTTCTCTGTGCCAGGAAAGCTCTGCAGACCCAGCGGCTAGACGATGTCTTTAGAGAAGATTAAAGCTAAAGGATGGTAGACATCACAAACGGTGACTCACTCGCTGGGCCCAAAAAAAAAAGAAAGCGGCGGCAGCCTCCTTACTCACAAACTAACAAAAACATTTATCTTAAAGCATTTATCTCAAAGCACTTCCGTTACTTAACTTGAGTTGACTTCCCTGTGGGAAGATGGTGAAGAAGTCTAGAAACTAGCTAGAGAATTAAAAAAAAAAAAAAACATAAATCTATTCCACATTGGACAGCAAGAGCCTGTTACCTAATAATCACTTTTGCATATGTGCTAAAGCATGCACCCCAAAGTGGGATCTACATCATGAGGGCAGTTAACAGCTACCACAGCAGGCAATCACTTCAACTGAACAGTGCAATAAAAGACATAAAGCTTACAGACACAATGCAAAACACAAAACCAAAGTAAGAGGTAGAGGACGACGGCAGCTGTCAGCTGTTTACTAGAATGAACTAATGATCTGCTCACCAAAAGCTGGATTAAAACTGTAACCAAGTGGAGTTTCAAAATCCTGGATCCTGTCCCCACCCTGGCAACAGTGCAAAGCCAAGCTCCTGTATTAGCATTAGAACTGGGCCAAACTGACCTGCAGGCCACTTATCCTATTAACCCAATGACCACAACACCACACTCAGCCAGAACTGTGGCGCCGAGCCCTTGGCCACTCCGGCCTCAGGGCCACTGCTGATGACCCAAGATACCCTTCTTCCCCTGGTGACCCCTGGCCTTTGAACCCCACTTCATCACGTTGGGAGCAGGTTAGTCGTGCAGCAGGCCAGTTGAAGAGATATTCAGAAGGCGCCTAGTCAATTCAGTGCCACAAGGCCGAGGGGTCAAGCCCCTGACCTGAAGGGTTTTTGGGGAGGACTTAGCAAAGAGTAAGGGGGTCAAATGCAAATCAGGTGGACTGTGGAAGAATCATAGGGAAGGAATGTGGATAACGTGTGCCATTCTGCAACTTTTCTCTCTGCCTTGGGGATGAAATCTGATGAAAAGACTGGCATCTGTGTTTATTGTGGAGAGGCAGGCGAGAACAGTAGATGCTGAATTGGAGAAATCATATGCCTGTAAGGGATCTAAGATGGAAGAACATTTAAGACCAAAGCCACACACACACAAACAAACACACACACAAATTTTCCACATATTCTGAATAGCACCTTCAGAGAAAAAAGAGGCTCATCCGTGAATCCTCCTCCTCAGGCCTCCCACACACAGACAAATGTGAGTATGATGAAACATGAGAGATTAAGCTCAAATTTTCAATCACCATCCTCGTCCTCAAAAGAAAATGGATCATTCTCACAACAGAGTAAGAGAAAAAAAAGCTTCCATCGCAAGTTCATGTTTTATAGCAGAAAACGAATGCAAACCGATAGATTCATTCAGCAAATCAGGGCGCAGAATCCAGGTCAGGTGACATAACACGGCTACGACTGTTTGGCTGAAGATGTGCTGTCAGAAAGGGAATTTCAGCGTGACTTTGGCTCAAAGAGTCATCTTTAAAGATGGATAATTCTGACTAAACTGAAGAGCGCGCGATGTTATGAGGGAAAAAACAAAACGTATTCATGTAACATAGCAAAAAAACTGCGCAGTCAGTGAAAAGTTCATTCCAACGCTTGTAAACACAACTGAGAAAAAGTTTGTCCGGTGTCCACACCATCACTGTCCACACCGATGTCCAGTTCTTCAGACATCGCCCAACCCTCGTCATCATGAAGTAAATTTATTCTGACTCAAATCACCTTTTCACAAAACCACAGGATGTCGTCTGTATTTCACAGATTCACCGCGCATTTTCTCAAAGCTGCTTTTTCTCTTGTAAACATAGGTGAGCAGAGAGTCGTTGCGCTCTGGATGACTGTTTGGAAGATAGATATTAGCCTAGGGCTGAGAGGAACAGGGAGGCAGCACAGGTATACATTACATACACATTTGGTATGATAATTTCAGAGCGCGCTTTCCCTCTCAGCCTTTGGAAGACGCCAAAATTGAAGGGAGAGACAAAGATAAAAGAGCGTAAGCTAGTCAGGTTTCCATTCAACTTGCATATCCCGACCTGCCCCTCCCACATATCATCGTTCTATAAACCGTAACAACTCTCCGATGCGTACCAGCACATCCCAGTCAACTAAGGTAACATTTTGTATTTCATGTGAGATACCCTACGAGCACGCTGTTGGGGAGACAGCAGAGTCCGTGTGGGAGGATCTAAAAAGAGGCTGAATCTGTCCCTGTTTCTTAGTCAGTGTGAAGGAGGACCAGGAAGTGGAGCGCTGCTTGCTGTGTGATTATGACCTCTCTCTGCTGGTTGTCTAACAGCTTGGATGGCAGGGGGGAGCCCCGCCTGCACCCCGGGTTCTGAACACTGGGCCATTGTGCGGGGGCTCTTGCACTCCAAATGGGGCAGTGTTGTTGTTGTGGACCGTGTTGTTATTTTAGAGGCTGGCAATTGCACCATTATCTCCACCACAGGGATTTTTTCTTTTTTGTCAGATGTTGACGTAGGCGTTGATAGATGCGGGGATGGGGAGCGAAAGGAAAAGGAGCTTGGTATGGAAGAGAGACGGTGAGCTAGTGAAGTGGGTCACAGCTACTGGCTGTGCACACAAAATAGTAATGAGCATATATGCAAACGTGCCTTCTCACACACACACACACACAAAATGACAGAGACTGCCCCCTCTTGTGTTCCAACTGCTAGGTTTCCC
This sequence comes from Toxotes jaculatrix, assembly GCF_017976425.1. Lineage (NCBI taxonomy): Eukaryota > Metazoa > Chordata > Actinopteri > Toxotidae > Toxotes > Toxotes jaculatrix. The sequence continues at coordinate 4,435,759 of NC_054400.1, forward strand.
TGCTAGGCCCCAAATCACACAAGCTCAACCCACTGGAAACACCCGGTTGCTCCACTTTGCTCCACTTTGCTCCACTTAGCTCCGCTCCTCCGTACCCAGGGTTTTGGTTGAAGGGCATCCGGCGCCCCCGGAGTACCACAAGGGGGCGGCTCTTGTTCTGCCCTGCCTATCTTGCCCCTTGGGGGGGAGGCAGCCTTTCACATGAATATCCCGTTACACAGACCACACTCTCAATGAAATCCTGGCGGGATTTGAACTCCACCTGTCACTCAAGCTGGACACACCCCCTGCCAACCCCCAACCCTCTCTGCAAAACCACCTGTAGAGGAAGCACTTGCTCACATGGGATGCTTTTTAATTTGATACCATCCTCTTAGAACTATGATACCCATTACAATATGGAGATTTATACTATGCTGTTTTTTTTTTACTAGCCATTTAATGGTGACCTCTTCTGTTTCTCTATAATTCCAAAGTTCATTATAGTTCCTCTAATACTATGAATGTCAGGTTGGCATGGAGCCACCCTGCACTGACTGTAAAGCACACTAACACTGTAAAAACTTGACAGATCAAACACTGAGATCAAGTTTTGGAAAAGATTTGGGAAAAAAAACATAAATCACCAAACTTTCTTTTAACTCTCCTACTCCACAAACAAGTGACCTGATAACAGTTGGTAATGGGATCAAAACAGGGCCCTACTTCTAAAAACTCCCACCACCACCTCCCTTGCCCTCACCCACCCCCCACCCCCATTCCACCCCAGCTCTCAAAGGAAATCAAAATGCAACTCACACCATCCAACGCCATTCTTCTCCGTCTGTCTGTGACACAATTCGCTGAGCCTTTGATCATACAACAACCACTTCTTCTGCCCCTCCTCCTCCTCTTGCCGCACCCCCTTTTCCTCTCTCCCCTCTAAATTATTGGTGGCCCTGGTTACAGCCCCCAATTGCCCCTCATCCCTCCAAAACAGTCACCCTCCCCTGCCCTCACCATGCTATATTGCCCTTGCATGAAAGAGCTTGTCTTTTTGTTTCTGCACAGCTGTGTATGTACGTGAGTTTTTCAAAGTCTATCCTCACTTGCACTTCCACTTCAACATTAGAAGTAGTAATGGTCACCATGAAAAAGTTATAATCAGCAAGTTTGTTTTCTCTCTTTACACAACTTTCTAAAAATTCTACAGAATGCCTTTGAAATCTCTAGAACTACTCCAAACGTCTGTATTTGCACATGAAAAATCCCCAAGGTTAAAGGAGAAAGTTTTCTTTGTGACAAAGCAGAAATTTCAAAAAGACTATGCTCCTCTCTTACTTTTTGCACCACCGGCCAGGAAAGCCTGTGAACTTGTGAATGATGCTTATAGGGTACCAAAATCTAACGTTGTAAAAGAAGTTGCTGAATTGCATGTCTACTTAAAGGTATGCACTTGCTGAAACGTGGTGCTTAATGTTCTGTACATCCTCGCTACAACACACCAGGAGTTCCAAACATCAAAGGCAAGCAGGCAGACTGGAAAGGAGTATGATCCCTGAGTTAAACTGATCTATCTGGGATGCAGACATTGACTTGCACATACATCCCTGAAACAGCAACTCTGAAAAAACACTGTTAGAAATCTCAAGTGCCAATGTACTTTACTCAGAAGCAACATGTCTTGTGATGGCATTTAGGTCACAACGAGGACAAGTTTCTGTTATAACAATCAAAGCTGCTTTGTTGTCTGAAGTAAGTGCCAGCAAAAGACTTTTTACAAGCTGTTCTTTGTGAAGCTGGCTAAATGATTAACCGGACAGGTCTGTTGTTCATTGGATTCTTTTATGAATTTTGGAAGAAGATCTGGCACCTATTTCACATGCACACAAAATCTAGAAGAAGAAAAACCTGGGCACGGCGCCAGTCCTCGCACCCATCTGCTTCCCCAGCGCCATGCGTGTGTTTACGTATCTCGCTATTTGAGCACAGGCGTGTGTAGAGGATAGTCTGTAGTCTGAAACACATCATGGGTGACCAAGGGGTAACTCAGTGGCATCTCTCACATCGTTCAGCGTGAACTCATTCACCCCAGTGAAGAAGCATCCCGCCCACCTACCCGGGCCTTTAATTCAGCCGACCCCTCCGACCTCCTCCAACTCCCCTCCCCACCGCCACCTCCACCAACACTTTCCCCTCCCCAGCACTATGCTTCTACCTCCTTCGGTATGGGGGGAGTTTTGGGCTGTGGGGATGGGATGACTAGGTGGGTATGTCTGAACACAGCCCACAGACCAAGTCTCCCCAGGGACCTGTGGTGTCTCTCCGAGACTCATAACCCAATCACAACTGTCAGAGATGTATTAGAAGAAAAGGCTATGCTTCCTCAGACCAGCACAGACATTAACAAGCACTCATACACATTTACACACACACACACACACAAACACACACAAAAGACACCCACAACTCCACATACTTAAACAACCTTGACCATCACTGTACACCTGCACAGACATTCATGCCATCTGGCAGCGCATGCATTAAAAAATACACTATACATACACAGCAGTATAGTTCGCTAAATAAATGTTGAGTATTGTTCATCAGGATGTCAATATTTGCTAACTAGTAATGACACATGCAGTTAACAGCCTATTGTGAGTGTTTGAACACGCAGAAATTTCAAATCTAATAGACAAAACTGTCCATCGCAAGCTCCCAGAGCTCTTCTTCTGTCCAAACAACCTTTTAAGTGTTTAATTTAAAGAGATAAAAACATAATAAAAAGCAGAGAATGTTGGTGATTGCTTAATACATTAAACAGTTCATCTACATGTATAATCAAGTTGTCGTCTCAGATCTAGATTTGTCAGTGGTGGCTGGTGGGTCTTTTCAGGAAAACAATAAAACCACAAGACTACTAAGCTGAAATTACTGCAGAACATTTTATGCAAAGCAGCACGTAACACGTATGCTCCATTATGTAACATCCAGCAAACAAGCATAAAACTGTTGGCCAAAACAAACAAACTAGCGAAATGACAACAGCATGTTAGCACTAGCTCCTGCACCAGCCACCCTGATGCAACCTCCCTGACAACAAACTGCGGCACGGTCAAGACGCAGTCATCTTCACCCTCCTGTGCCCTGCAGGGCAGACACAGGAGCACGCTTTAACCAATTACAATCCTGCTGGTGCTTAACCCCCAATCCTCTTCTGCAAATGTGCACACATAAAAACACACCAGTTCTTGGTAATAAGGACACGAATGACCTCCTTCTACCAGCGCACGCTCTTCAGACCTCCAGTAAACATAGAAAATCAAACAAATGAGGTGAGAGTGTTTTCTGGGCGCTTATATGTCCTGCAGTTCTTGTGGGCGAAAGTGGCATCCTAATTTAAAGTATGTGAGAAAAGCACTTTCACACAGACAGAGACACACAGACACACAGACACACACACACATACTAATGAATGCCTGGTTGTCTAGCCTACAAGACAGTCTCACCAGCTGCCACATACAGTTATATCTCATCTAAAGATCTGGTAACTTTCTCTAAATAATAACAAGGCTGCACATGGAAACTGGTCATGATTTACACACTACAAAAACAGGAAACTAAAACACATACAGCCTCCGCAAGGTGTGACTTTCATTCATAACTGCACGTTTGCTGTTGTGCTATAAGTACATATTTTGCGAGAAGTATGTGGCAAGTCACAATTGATTGACAGTCATAAGCCAAAGGTCAAATTTTCCAAAAAGTGTTGTCGCCATCTGTTCGTGTGGAATGCCTCTTCTAGCTTTCATCCCTCCACATCTCCTCTATTTCATTATCACACCTTCCCCGCTGGCCCACGGACAAACTGTCTGAACCCTGAAGAGCTCAGACATCACTTCAGAAGGACAGGGGAAAGAAATCAAAGTCTGACACTTTAAGCATTAATCCATAAGACGACCACAAAAAGCCCTCAATGAAGCAGGCAAGGACGGGGAGTTGTTTTATTTCAGGCTCTTGGAGTTCAGGTTAAGCTTCTGGTGCAGAATGGGATGTGCGTGTTTAACACACGCAGACAACACCAGGATTTACAGTGAGTGTCCTTGGCTGAAGACAGATTAAGGTTACTGGCAGTCTTAAGGCATCACAAGTCTGGTTGGGCTTTGTCTTTTGTCTGTTTCTCGACAAAAATTAGACCAAGTAAGTTTTAAAGTGTCTTCAGGCAAAACTAATTCCCAAATACTGAACTTTCACTTACGTTATACTCAAGAATACATCTAGTTTACAGAACTGAACTGTTTTTGGAGGAAAGAAACATGGGAAGTATGAAATACTCTCCTACTTCTATAGAGAAATCTGTGAGGAGGAAAAATCTTTTACACATCAAGACTCTTACTTTGGAAAGACAGTCAGTATTTGCTGCACTGTGCTCTGTTCTATCTATTTTCCAACAGTAAAACTGTCAATCGAGGTACTGAGTGGGTGGTTTTATAGCCAATAAATAATATATCTTCGGGGCTTATTGCAAGGTCGATTCAATTGACCAAGCAATTTCTAAAAAAAAAAAAAAAAATCTATGAATTGTTTGGGAGTTTTCTTATCCACTAACAGAGGTTCAGTGTCAGGCTGGGGAGGGGGGAATGAGCACAAGAAATGAGCAAGAGTTTTGAATTGCACTCTCCTATGTATAGCATGCACAAATATACTCACAAACTTAAATGAATGCACTAACACACTATACACACACACCTCCCCTCTCACTCTCTCAGTCACTCTTTGCCCCTCTCGGTCGCTCTCTGCCCCTCTTTCCCAGCACTAGAAATAACTTCAAAGAGGGCTGGTAGCCTTGAGGAGAGAGGGAGCGGGATCCAGTTACAGTGGAGCAGCTGGGAGGGCCCTACAGGTGGGGCCGGCACTCCTCCTCCTGTAACACTATCACCGTAAGGGATCCCTCTGCTTCTCCTCTCAAATAATGAAGACTTCCTCCCTTTTGTCTCCTCCACTGGGACTAAAGGAACAATTAGCCAAGCTAGCCCAGCATCTATCTTTTATTTTGGCGGTCTAAACCAACATAACGAAGGAGTGTAATAAAGCAAAACAAAACAAAAACAAACAAACAAAAAAAATGGATTTGTCAATGCTTGAACTTCTGTTACATTTTTGTAGCATGAACAATCTAAGGTCACTCCACAAATTTGTCAAACGAGCTAATGAACTGTATTATTTTTACTGAAGAAAAGCTCAAAAAGTCAATTTTAGTCTAATCCTTGTTAAGAAAACTTTAAAGCCAAGTGTGTATCCTAAATGAGTATCCTAAGTAAGCACGCTTTGTGATCTGAGCCTCAGTACAATCATCATCTGTCTGTTTGCCCCCCATTAGTCACTGTCCCCTCCTTAACCTCCCCTGAAAATCACCTCCACGCCATCTTCATAGCAACGGGCAAAGCAAACAAGTGTCATGGTTTCAGTGTGAGCAGGGGACGCTGGCAGAAGACACCTAATATCATGTAAATGTCCTGATATGTAGCACAAGGCTCTGGGGTTGACAGCTTTAACACTGAGCAGGACGCCGAGCTTGTGACTCTATTAACTCTCAGCAAGTGCATCCCGAAACTGTCAATGGCGTGTGTATGTGTGTGCGCACACTCAAAAGTCTCCCTGGTGTCACTTTCAGCTCTTCAGTCTTTAAAACCCAAAGTGACAAGAACAAAGGACAGGCCGACAAAGTTCAGGGGTCAACATTGGGCTGGATGCCACCATTTTGGAAAGAGAAGGGGAGGGAAGGGGTGGGGAGGAGTGGAAACAACTGCCCCCACTTCCATGAAGAGATCACAGCATCTATGCGCAAAGATAAAGTAGCAACAGCAAGCAAACATACTGTCTCCGTGTGCAAGAGGCTGCTGTCCTTATGAGGACAATTACAAAAGTAGGTGAACACATGCATAAATTATTTGCCATCAAGGTGCCACTGTGAATTAATTAGCATGACTAACAATGTAACAAGCAAAGAAAAATAGGGCTCATTAATGAACAATTCAATACAGCACGCAACTGTAGGGCAGTGAGTACACAGGTTCTTTCTCCCCAACACCTTTCTCACAAGAACCCAGCTTGGAAAGGACAACTCAACCTCACTTTCCAAAAAGAAAACACAATTATGAGGTATACCTTCACCTAATGAATTGAAAAATATCAGAAAACAGTGAAAAATGCCCAAGACAAGAAGTGTGAGTGTGGCGTGTTCCAAAATGCTTGTTTTGTCTGACGCACAGCAAAAAAAAAAAAAAAATAAAACCTAAGATATTGAATTCTTAATTAAACACAGAAAAGCTGCAAGTCTTCACATTTCAGAGGCCGAAACTGGCAAATGTTCTTAAAATGATTAATAATTTATTTGTTGTTTATGAGTTGTTGTTCTTTTTCTGTCCATTGACTTTGTTTAGTTGACTGAGAATTTCAGCACTACACAATTTATCAGACAACATCCGCTGTTCAACACCACACTCGGAGTTTGTAGATCATGTCCAGTGCCAGCACCGCCCCAAACATCAGTGGCATCAGAGGCTCTGCCTCGCCCGGCTCCTCTTCAACCCTCACCATAAAACAAAAGTCAATGTCACTACTTAATGAGCTATGATTAATGCTGCTGCAGAACGGCTGGCGAGCCCGGGGAGGAAGGAGGGAGGCCGGAGGGCGCACATACCTGACGCAGTCAGCTCGCTGTGTATGTGTGCGTGTTAGAGGTCTGAGGGGTTGAGGTTGCTAAAAGTGGACTGAGGAGAGGATTGCAGTCATCAACACCTAGGCTCTGAGTGGCCTTTGATGTTGCGCGGCGTCTTTGATGGCCCCAGCCCTGGAGGAATGCTGCTCACCCTCCCTCCTCGCCTAAAAAGCCCCCGGAGTTGTGGAATGCAGTGCGAGCTGCTGCTGCTGCTGCTGCTCGGCCTGCTGGTATGGGATTAGAGCATAGACCCATATTGCCCTTCCTCCCCTCCCTCATCGCACCTCCACCCTGCCCTCTGCAAGTGGACAACATGGCGGCAACCTTGTACAGACCCCAAAGTTTGGGGTGATGCAGAGAAGAAGAGGAAGATATATTCCTAAGTTGCTTTGATGCTGTTTCATATCCTGAAGACGCTCTTGCATACTTAGATTCAGCTACATACTACCATAGCTTCATTCACACACTTGCACTTCCTCAGGAAAGTGATTAAAAAATAATTTTAAAAAAATCACTCGGTTTGGGTAGATTCATTTTCTGTGGTCTTCACATGTTCAAAACAAAACTTTGTTTCATGAATTTGGAATAAGATGATCAGATGATATATCATCACAAAACAATTTTGCTAAAAAAAAAAAAAAAATCACTGGATGACAATTCTGAATAACTGTCCAACTCTTTCTTCAGCACAGTGACTTTTCACCTGGAACAAGATACCGTTTCAATAAAGCCGATCTGCTTGTGAAATTTTAGAATTTGGATTTACAGTGTGTAGGAAGGTGGCCTGTGGGGATCAAACATGTCCAAGGCGAACAGCTGGCCTGTAATCAAAAGCTGCAACACCTAAACCCCGATGCTCTGAGATATTAGATTAAGGGAATGGCAAACACTTCAGATGACCAAAGCCACTTGCCAAATACGCACAGTGGCTCTGGCATATCAAAGCGGAGAGCCGCAACATGAGAGTGACTGCGGACTCTCCTGCTGTGGACTCTCACACTGATATATATGTGAATATGTGTGACAGTTCTAGTAGGAGATGAGTGTCGTAATCCAGCCGCTCCTCAGAGGGGAGACAGACAGGGCTTTCTGCAAAGGTCAGGTTCATTTTGTCCTCACACACACACACACACACACTTAACATAGTGAATGACCTTCCACACAACAACTGCACAAACAAGCCATTTTGGCTGAGCATGCTGGTGTCTGTCAGGGCTTGGCTAGACTAGACTAGGCTAACCAGAGCATTGGCTTATGCTGCACAGTGTGTTTGCTGAGGAGTGTAGCTTCCCGGCAGCGAGAGTTGGGAGGAATGCGAACAGGACTTACAGTACATGCACATGTTCACACACTTAAATGAATGTGTGCGCAGACGGTGGGCTTCGTTCATACTGTAAGAGCCCCCCCCCCCTTTACCTCTGCTTTCCCCTTGGCCACAGGGCTGAGGGAGAGAGGGAGGTAAGGTGGAGAGACAGGCAGCATTAGCACCGGTTTCAGATTTCGGCCGCCTCTGACTTGTTTTCTTAAGGAAACACTTACTGGGGCTCCAGATACACCAGGGGAAGCGCTCACCTACATCACTTCCGGGTGGGAAAGCTAAGGTCACGCTGCACTCAGGGGGGAAGGAGATGAAGAGTGGGGGCACCATTAAACCACGTGGGATGCGTTTAGCGTCACCAGCAATTAACCTCATGGTTTTGTTTCAAACGTACCAACCTCTAAAGAAAACAGAGGAATAAGTGGTGAGGGGGGATTTGAGAGATTGATTTTCCTTGTGAAATCTGGCGCACGTAGAATCAACCCCTGACACTTTCCCATGTCTTTTCTTGGCTCGCTTGCGTCTGCTTTTTTTCCCTGCCCCTCTCTTTCTTTCGCTCGCTCTCTTGTTTCTGTGAATGGCTGCACGATCACCTTTCATGACAACCTGGAGGGGGGAAACAGGAGGAAAGCTCGATCCAGGAGCTCAAGGCCCTCCAAGGAGCTAATGATATTCCAGAGGAAATGAGAATGTGAATAAACAAAGCCAGGGCCATTTCCAGGAATAATGCAGTGCAGAAACGTGTTCTGCGGTGGAATTAGGGGTGGTTAGAAGGAGACAGGGGAGTAATGATTCGACTTCCTACTGACAGTATATCCCTTTAGGCAAGAACAGGAGCACCGGAAGCTACTTGTATTCTCTCCAAACAGCCTACTGCTTTCGCTTTGTCATATTTTTAAGATCAAGACAAAGTTTTTCACAATGCAAATACAGTCTGGTCCACCTGAAACGCTGGCATGGCCAATGCCATCAGCCAGTCTTTGTATGGGAGACATACCTGTATATTTGACTGCCAATAAGTAACAAGACATTGCATTACAGAGGAGCCTAAGCTATTAATGTGACAACTGAGAAACAGTTTGTTCATTAATGCCGAATAACTCAAAGCACAGAACAAACGTACGAGGCTTTATGTCGACTGCAAGGTCAATTTAACTTTGTGGTCAAAACAAAATAAAAACTTGAACATCAACAAAACGTGATATTTTTATTTCTATGAAACACTACTCATCTAAATCCTCCATTTAAAGCACCTTTTCAAAGGACTCTTAAAAATACTGGGAGGTCTGAGACACGAGCTACGCTAAAGGCATCAGGATGGACCAGTGGGCCGGTTTATCCCACCTCTGAACTTGAAAGCAGCAGTCATCTCTGCATGTGTTTTCAGAGCCTCTCCCTGTGCTTATTCTGACCAGTGATCAGGTTAGACAAGTCCCTCTATTCAGAGCTACACAGTAATACCGATATCCCCAAAGAGAGGGAGGAGGTGGAGAAGAAGAAGGGGGGAAAAAATCCTATCTGAGAGATTAACTCGCAGCACCCAACCGAGCCAGTGCTGGGTTCACTGGCTCACTCAGTCCTATCTTACCCACTAGTCTCTTGTTCTAAAGCAAAGCATGTCTTTGATACTCGACTAGAAGGAATCTGGAGGCGTTACAGGTTTCTTTTGTGCTTTGCACTGCACAGAGAGTCTGTGTGTGTGTGTGCCAAGGCTGGGATTTCTTTTCTTTAACCCCCCCACCCCCCTTTCTTTTTCTCCCTCGTCCCTTTGCCTTCATCTCCTCCTCCCCTTCCCCCACCCCAAACACTAAATCAGTGAATCATAAACCTTTTCTCCCTGTTTTTTTGGACACCATCACAAACTGTTATCTCAAAGCTCAAACTCTTCCTGCAGTTTTAGATTTTCGAACCTGCTGTACTTGGGGTTTGAAGTGACCATATTTGGGTGGTGACCACTTCAGAAGAGTTTGGAGGGTGGATAAGGGGTGGGATTTTGGATAGAGAGGGAAGGGAGGGAGGTAGTTGGGGGTGTGTGGGTGAGGTCTGACTCCCCTTGGAGATTTTCTTAAACCCATTACATCAGCTTTTTTCTGCTTCATGGGCTCCAAGTCCGGGGCTTTTGTGAGGGTAGAAAATGACCTAAATTGACATTCAGAGTGGTTGTGGTTGGTTAATTGTGGCCAGGCATTTTTGGCATAAATAAAACAAGATTCCAGAGGCCTTCCTCTTTAAGCCTTTTGCAAATTCTGCTTCTTTGTAAGCATGGTCTCCAATGAATGTAAAGTACCCATACCCAAAGCCATGTGAGCTTTCTCGAATATGCTCAAACCGTGCAGATCAAAAGGGAAGGAGGCATGTTATCGGAATGATTCTGAGAAGTGATAAGAAAAGTGAGTAATTGCTCAGAACCCGTGCTGTGATTCAGCTTTTGAAGAAAATTCTACGGTTCTCGCCAACTGTGCAGTACTTGCATCTCTGCTCTTCGAGGGGCCAAAATATTGAACTACCTCAGATTTGATCACCACAAAGAGGCTGTCAAAGTGGCACATCCGCTTTGGTGCACCATAGGAAGCCGGCCACCAGCAGCACAACCAAGCAGAGAGCACAAAACACCATGCTGTGTCTCAAGCTTTCTTCCAGTCCCCCAGCAAGGGGGAAAAGAAGAAGAGTGGGCCAAGGAGGAAAGAGTGGCTGGGCAAACAGTGAGGGGTAAGGGCTCAAAGGGGCCTGGTTGCCCGGGTGAGGGGGACCCGCTGCTCCAACAATGTCCACATCAAGCGTCCGGCTATGGGCCAGGCCCCACAGAGGTGCGCTCCCAGTGCGCTCTGAGGTCAGTGGCGTGGACAAAAGGGAGTGGAATGGCCCTCCTCTGGCAGAGCAGCTGGGTTCAGGGTATAGAAGCTTAGGACTTGAGAAGAGGTGTGTGTATGTTTTGTGTATGTGTTTTTTTTAGGGAGGGGGTGTAAATGAAAGAAAGCAGGCACAGGACGAAGTGCACTTTCAAATCGCTCAACACATCCAAAACCTCTGCTAACTCCACACTGTATCTTCCCATTTCAGAGTCGTCTTTAAATGAAACTCACTCACAAGAGCCACTGGAGTCTCCTGGATGTTTTAAAGAGATTGTTGGTGGTTGTTATGGGCATCAGTTTCTGGTGAAAAATCTTGTTTTTTGTATTTTTTGTTTTCACCCCATAAGCTTGGTACGGCAGACGAATCCAAACACTACCCTACCCACGAGCCTCAGCTACTGTTGCTATGGAGAGGAAGCCTGTCCACAGGCGTGAAACAGAGCTGCTGCACATTTTCAGAACACCTCATTGCTGCAACTCAGCACAAAACACCGTATTTGGTGTATTCATGCAAAATTGATCTCTAAGTCTAAGGGACCTGTTTTAAACTGCTGAATATTTTATCAGTTTTCTTCAGACTGTTCTTTAACTTCTAATCACCACTTGTGGCACATGCAGCAGAATTTTAAGCTCAGAGATGGACGTTTACTGAAGTACGCCTTGGGGCTTGTAGTTGACTTTTTTCTTTCCTTTTTTTTTTTTTTTTTTTTAAAATACACAAAGCTTGTTGCTTTGCCTGTTTAATCGAAGGAGCAGATATTTTCTAACACAGTTACTCATCTTTTGTACTGATGATTCAACCAGAAGAGATTATTTCCGATCAAAGGCTTGGGAGTGCTCCAAGTGCAAGTCATCTGACACTGTCTATGCAGACTTTTACTTCTACAATCTGGGATGCTCCACATAACTCCTCCCACTTTAAAACTGTGCAGCAGATATCTGGCTCAAGGAGGCTTTTCTTTTTTTTTTTTTTTTGCAATTTAAGTTACCATAACGATCCAGCCACACCTCCTCCTGGCTGTTTGAAAAACAGTGTGCACATCCACACAAACCTACACACTCACTCACTGTCCCTCCATACACACACCAATAAAAGGGGGGTGGGGCTGCGGTGGTGATCGGACAAACACTGTTCTTGGAACTCTGCCGAGCAAGGCTATTGTGCAGGCGCGCGGTAAAGAGACAGAGAGAAAGGTTAGGGAGGGGTGGGGGTGGCGTTGAGGTTGCTTCAATGGCTGGCTCCAAAAGTGGGTGGAGATAAAAGGCAGAAAGGTGCTGGGCCAAGTTGAGGCCTGGCCTATGTGGTGGTGGAAAATGATGGACTCGCAGTGGCAGGTGTTAGCAGGTGAGCCAGGGTGTGGGGGGAAAAGAGATGTGTGCATGTTCTGTACACGTATGGGTCCAGATAAGACTACTACAGTTTGGATGAGGTTTCAAGTTGGCAAAATACCCAGATTTGTGCAAATCAGAGTCTAACAAATCTTCCATTTTGTGATCAAAGTGTAATGTATGAGAAATTCAGGTAATCGTTTTGCTGAATTACAAATGTGTAAAATGTCTTTGAGAACTTAAGAATTAGAATGTTGGATGTAAATCTTTGAGTTTTTGTTGAAAAATATTAACTTCTTAATGATTTTTGTTGTCTCACGTTGAGAGCTAAACTAGAATAGATTTGATAAGGGATTTGAATGGACTGGAGTATAAGCAGATTTGATACTGGATCCAGATTTGATAAAATGCTTTTAATCCCCAAAGCCTGAGAGAGTAGAGTAAAAAGAAGCAAAAAGGCTTTAAATGATCGAAACTAATTTCTACCGAAGGAGGAGCTTGCTGTGTGGATTGCCCAGAATAACAGGGAAATTGCGTATGGAGCTTTGTTATTTGGGTGAACGAGCCCTTTAACTGTGAATTCCTCTGTGTCTTAAAAACAGGATCATAATGCTCAGAGTTATCTTGCACGTATGTATCCTTTTACCAGTCACCTCAGGGCCACATGGACCGAAGGTCTGGGTGTGGATCCATGTCACCCGGCCATTCAATCCCCCTCATCTCCAACCCCATCAAACCACACCACCGCCTGAGGACAGGGTTTGTGGATTTCACACATTCCACTGTGGGAGGGGATACGCTTTGGATTCTCCCACATAAGTGGTTTTGATTTTCAGGGTTGAAATTTTCAGATTTTCCAAAGTTTCCCCTGAGAAAATTGAAATAAAGAAAAAAAAAGGGAAAATAAGATACCCCAACCACCATGAAAACAAGTTATTTAGCACAGGGGGGCGTGTAAACCACCTTGTAAATATTACCACAACATCAGTGTCAATTACAGACAAAGTGGCATAAACTAGACTGTTATGCCTCCTTCTCTCCACCCCTTGCAAAGCCTCCAAGGGTTTGTGCCCCCTGGGCAACAGAACATTTCCCTTTCTGCCACAGGAGAAAAATAAATAGTCTACATGAGGGCAAGGGGAGAGAAAAGTAAACTTTAATTGGTGTGGAAATAATTCCATTACCATATAGCGCCGTATAAAGGATGATTTGTTCTTTTGATCACCCCAGAGAGTGTTTATGAAGTCACTGTGGGATCAGCCTGGGCCCAGGGGCAAGGCCAGCCACCAGAATTCCTCCGAACATTTGTTTATCAGCAGGCCGAGTGCAGAGCAGTGCACAAACGCAGTATTGTTCCTCTCGTTCTCGCTGGTCACGCTGCCAGAGGTAGAAGCTGACGGGGCCGGAGAGAGAGAGAGAGAGAAAGGGAAGGGAGTCGTGGGGTTGAGGGCTGAGGGTTGGGAACAAGCAGACCCTGGGGATAACTGCCCCTGAAGGAGTTAAACATCAAACCCGCTTTACACACAAGCGCTTCCTGCCATCAGCGTTACCGGGGCAGCTTTGAAAAGGTAATGGCCAACTTCTAAAGATCAGGTCATTTCACAGCCGAGAGGGCTGTTCCATCGCTGAGTGGTCAGAGCTGTTCCCCCTCCCCTCCTCTGCACTCTTCAGCACGTTGTGGCTTATAAATTATACAATCAAAGCCAACAAGTTCCTCCCACATCCATGCCTTTGTATGGGGATATTTGGAAAAGATTTATCTGCCCAAGAGTTCATGACTCTAGTGTTATAAACCCCTAGGGATCCATGTTATTTGATTTGTTTTTTATTAGAAACAAGGAACCACTTAGCTGGCTGTAACCTCTGGGGCATTTGGCTCCACATCTAAGAGGATTGCAGGTTGCAAGCCCTTCTCTGAAAAGGGACAGCCGTGGTAAATACTGCCTCTGGAGACGAAAAAAGAAGAAGCTGGGAAAACGATGCAAAGTTACTGTAATTGAGACAGGATGTCACAAAAATGCCAACTACAGCTTTCTCTGGACGCCAAACATTGAGTGCACAGGAATTTGCAGATTTGGCAAATTGCATGACAATAAATATGAGTCATGCAATTTAGCTGGATTCACTATCTCTTTGAGAGGCTCATATAAAAAAAAATGTTGCTTTGAGCCGATTTATACTGCAGTGTAATTATATGATTTATTTTTAAAACCCAGTCTGCAGGGGCCTCCACCACCACATTAGGATTGAACAGCAAGGCGTTTGTGTGGCAATACCGACCCTTTGGAAACTCATAATCAGTATGTACCTTGAGGATGAATACCTTATTCTGTGGATCCAAGGATGATGAATGCTAGAAGAGGACGACTGCATATTCAAATAGCCTGACAAGTCTGGCCTATTTTTGCATATGAAATTCCATTGCAACTACGGGTCGGGACCTCTGGGTCCTTAAGGAAAGAATGTGTGACTTGAAATGGGAGACCAAAAGGGCTGCTCGCATCCCCTGGCCTCCCAGCTGGGAGGACAGTATATACGGATTAAAGAGGCTCTGTGAATCTTCAAGAGGGGCGTTTGGGATAAACTTGGAGGGCATGTGAAGGGTCTGGGAGAGATTCTGCTCTTCATGCATCGCGTGTGGAAGCTCCATCTTGTCCTTGGACCGTTTACAGCATATTCTTGTTTCGTTAATAATTCAAAAACATGAAAAGACCAGAGCTAGCCTCTGCCATTAAAGTCCCCAGGGCGTGCTGCTAGCATGTTATAGTGTGAGTCACACAGTCCAGTGAGCAGTGTGTTTACCTCACGTTTGTCTTGGCCAGCTGAGTGGTGCTGTATTAGAGCAGAATGAAGGACGATGAAACCTCTTGGGACAGCCACGTCGGCTCTTTCTCTTCTGAAACGCCCTTCTTCACTTCACTAGGTGAGCACGAGACATGAAGGCAGCATGCTTATGCTACATCTCAGCTCCAAACCAGCCAACGCTGGCATGCAGTCAGGAATCAAAGCTTTCTTGTCACTATTTCTAATCTCTTTACTTGTCAATTTCTAATTTGTGCTGAATAAAAGCTTCAAATTCTCTGACAATTGGGAAATAAAACCTCAGGAAGCTGCAAAATTAAATGCACTCATACTAAATCAGTTTCATGTGACTGTGTCTATAAAGGCACTGAGTAGTGAACACTTACTTTCCTGAAGCGTTGCCCTCAGGATGTGACTGGAATAGATTTTTGAATGCCTATGCTGATTTTTGGATTAATACTGCTAATGCCTCATGTTGTGGTAAATATCTGCAAAAGCAAAAAACAGTTCAATATTTGCCAATATGGCAGATATATCCATTAAACATTTAGCTTGTGAAAGCAACAAACAACATAAAAAAAAAGGCTAAATAATACTGTTTTAGTAAGTTATCTGCTTTGTAAGGGAACTGTTTTTACAGACTGCTACGCCTTGAAACTGTGGAGTTAAACCGTATCCTCGCCTCCATCATACCAGCACAGAGAAATGCTGGTCAAAACTGAAATTCACAGAAATTCCAACATCTGCAAATCAATTATCCATCTAACTCCATAACCGTGTCAAAACATCCAAACACAGGTGGGGGATATAGCTGGTGCTGCGGACTCTTGGCTCCTACCTAAACCTGTGTGTATAAGTGTACCTGGCATGTCACAATAACAAGGGCTGGTCATAGAGGCATAGAACAGAGTGTCTTTTGTAGGGAGAAGCAGGACGACCAGCATCCCCTGTCGGGCTTCTGCCCCTATGAGAGAGCTGAAGTCTCCCGACCTCCAGCACCTAATCTGCCAGCCAGCCAGGGCCCAGCCCGGAGAAGCCTGTCATCACTACCACAGAGGCCTCTATTCATCCCTGCAAAGACAAAGCCAAAAGTGTACAGCAGCCATCCAAGGCATCCCAGGCATCCAGATATCCACAAGCGATATCATTTTAGGCTTTTGTGAGCCTGTGCTTTGGTTTACCCACCGTTCTCTCCCCACCGTCCCTGCTCTTCGTTCCCTTCATGTCAAGGATTTGTCTGTTTTGTGGTGCAAGGACCTCACGTGACACGGTGCAAGGTACCACACCTTGAACTCAGTTGCTAATTAGTGCAGCAGCAGTAAGAGCTGTTTCTTTAGGGACAACAGGAAGAACAACGAGGATACATGTGAGATGTGGGTGCTGACATTTACGCATATGTAAGAAAGTGTTCAAACAACCTTCAACACATCTTGAAACTCCTTTTGCACCATTAAACATAAATTTAATTATTCAAACGGGACACAGAGAGCTGAAACACAACATTGAGCAGAACGCTTTGCTGTTGAATATGGCTCAAGGCGAACAGCATGAGTAGTCCTACTTCATCAACAACAAATGCAAAGAAAAACACATTACTGCCTGCACTGTTTGACAAGAGAACTCTTTGAAGTGTAGTGCAGAAAAACTACTTATGTCACCTTTGAGTTATGACTTAGGAGAGAAACTCAAAAGGCAGGTGTTTAGATGACAGTGGGGTTCGCATTGTTCAGAGTTCACACTGCACGCACCCACATCAGACCCTTCCGGTCTGGCCGTCCTCCGGCCACGCTGGGCCCCTGAACTTGGTGGTGAAATCTCCACCTGCTGATAGCATCAGCTGCACCCCCTTCCACTACACCCCCCCCCCCCCCCTCCTTCTCTTGGGCATGTGTGGCAGCCACTGATAAAAGAACTGTAGATAAGAGGAAACACAAGCTGTGATGAGGAACACGCTGCCAACCAGGAGTGCAGCACAGAACACCAGCCCAGTGGAAAAGAGTGAGAAGGAGAGACATAGAAGGAGAGGAGGTGGAGGAAGAGGAGGAGGGGGGAGAAAAAGGCACAGACACGAGAGAGGGATGGGTGAGACAGGAGAATGAGAAGGAGGCAGAGAGAGAATCTGAAAGTGATTAAAGAAAGAACACCGGTTAGAAGAAGAAAAAGAAAACAAAAGCTGCTGTGTATCCCCAGGCTAAAAAGGGAGAGAAGAGGCGGCTCTGTCAAACAAAACTGAACAATAATAAATATAAATAGCCAAAGTGTTAAAGGACGAGTTATTCCTGGAGGGAAATACCCTCAAACTGCATTAAGTCTATACCATACATTTCTGAATCAAAGCAGGTTCTTGTGAGTTTTGGAATGCATGTGGTTTTGTCGAAAAAAACAAACAGAAAGCAACTGCAATCAAGTTCACAGACAAGAACCCGTAAATACAACATGAAAAGTAGCATAAATACATGGTACTGTGTCCAACCAAGAATATTACTGTACAGAGCACTGTTGTTGTCTTTAGCAAGTGCTGCTGCAGTATTTACTCTGCAAGAGCTCGAGTGAGATTGAAAGGCTTTCTAGCTGCTGCTGGCACCAGAAATGCTGCTCCAATAAAGTAAACATACATGTTGAAAGGCAGTGAAGTGTAGTCACATTATTTTCCGAAATTATTATTGCCGTAATCCTGCAGCACAGACGACCAAAGCAATCACAAACTCCTTCAACTGACAAACCGTCAGAAATTCCAGAAAACACAAACCAATCCTTTGCTGTTTCCAGGTCAGTTCTCTGGAAAACAAGAGTGAATGTAAATAAATCTGAGCTGTTGACACGGGCTAAGAGTGGAAGGGACAGGTGCCACAATGACTCCAGCGACCTCCGGGGGATGTATGCATCCCATAGCGGTGTCCCCTTTCAAGATGGACACCGGAGGGGACAAACCAGTTGGTCCACCCAGGGGCGTGAGCACAGCAGCGGGTCACTCTGCTACAGCCAGGGGGAAACACCCGCGGCTTAGGCAACACTTAGCATGCATTGTTTGGGGATCTTTAGACACATAATCGCGTTTCTATCCCGCCCATGTAAAAATCCCTTTTTAAGGTCTTATTTTTCTTCCTTCCTTTTCCATTTTACATATTATTTTGGGGGACAACTAAACTCTTTTGAAAAGATTAAAGCTTTCTACTCTGCTGTGCTTGTTTTAAGTCATATTGGACACAAGTAGCATTGGAGTACTTAAAATGTAATCCAGTATTTACAGCTCAAAGGAATCCATTAGCCTGCTCCTGGCCAGGCTTCCTCCTACTGGCTCAGAGTCAACGCAAAATGTCCTGCTAATCCAACAGTTGTCTGTCTACGCTGAAAGTCACCTCTGAGTCCAGCTCTAGCACTCGTGTCAGGAATCCACAGGCTCTTTGCATACCGAGCGGCCGGATATCCTCTAGTTAAAGAGGGCCCTTAAAGCCAGCGCCATGTGTTGGCCGACTGGGGAGGGTGACAAGGGGTAGGGGTGCTTTTTTCGGGTGGTGGCAGGGATGTGCAGGCAGTGCTTAAAAGGCCTTTAGAGTGACATCAGCATCACTTTGAGCTGAGACAAAACGGCAAAGCGAGAGCGGACTGTTCAGGTCCCATAGAAACCGTTTTCCTGTGGATCCTCAGCGCTGTGCACTGTGCCGACTAAAAGTGCAGTTGCTCCTGCTCTGAGCTCACGGATCTGTGCATCGTTGAATGGCTTTTGTGTTGCTGCCGGGGCAGAACAAAGTGAGTTCAGGTTACTGCACTCCTCCCGTTATTGGCCCACATTGTCTCTAATTATTCCGGCAAACATTGACACAGCATGTGTGGTCTCACATTTA
This sequence comes from Toxotes jaculatrix, assembly GCF_017976425.1. Lineage (NCBI taxonomy): Eukaryota > Metazoa > Chordata > Actinopteri > Toxotidae > Toxotes > Toxotes jaculatrix. The sequence continues at coordinate 4,454,608 of NC_054400.1, forward strand.
TACCCCCTCCCCCTTCCCCTCCCATGCTTAACAGAGTGAGAGAAGACAGAGAGAGAGAGAGAAAGAGAGCAGAAAAAGAATTTCTGAAAGAGAGGGAAGGAATGACGAGAGAAAGAAACGTACTTGCATTTGCCATTTTGTGTTGTGTGATGCAATTATAAGTGAAATTGCTTTAAGAACTGAAACACTTTGTTTGCTGTGTTGTTTTCATGTCTGTGAAGGGAACACGGTGTATACCCAGGGGTTTTCCCTCACCTTTCTCCCATGCCGCCTAAACTCAGGAGAGAACAAATGCACCATGCCAACTGAAGCTTTTAACACATGAGCAACCAAGACCAGCCAACAGGGGGTAGATTGCAAAACGATGGAGTTTTCTGGGATGCAATAACCAGAAGCAGAAAACAGCCCTTCTCCACATCTTTAAAGTTCAATCCCACACTCTAATTTGAATTCTGAAGCTTTCCCGTTGCCTGGGCAATTCTAACTCCAGCTTTTGCAAAACAATAATTATGACGAATGTATGCATCAGTAGCTTACCAAATCCTCTGTCCATGAGTTTAGCTTGGGGCGATGCTGCAGAGAAGCTGACCCAAATATGCTACATGTGGTTGCCAGTAGGAAATGGTTTAAAGCTGGGCAAGAGGACGGTCTGGTGTAAAATCAAATCACAAAAATTTTGAAATGGTCGCAACAGGCGAGATTAGTTACTGTAAACCTGGCACTAGCCTTTTGGTAGCAGAGCTATAGAAAACCTCAATGGAGTGTTAAGCCATTACTGTAAAATCCAAATAAAACCCTTTCTGAGCAGATCTATTGCAGATTTTTACTGGAAGCCATCGCAGCAAATGGACTGACTCATCTGACCGAAGTGCACTATATTACTTCCCTACATAACATTGTACAGAAGCTCATGCATACGTCATGTGCGGGTGGTACAGTAAAGTCCTTTACTGCAATGTTTGTGAATGAAGCTTGTGTACGACCACGGCCATACAAAACAGTGCAAATATATTGAGCAAATATACAAAGCTTACATGAGCCAATTGATCATCGATCAGACATTTGTTTATGTGGCCCTGCGGTGTTCAGCATTTATGCTAAGCTAACTAATTGATGGCTGTAGCTCTGCTCATCTTATTTCCCAATATGTAGAACTATTCCTTTAATGATGCTTAGATCAGGAATGTATTTGAGTTTTATCTTTTGGATAAATAAACGTACAATATACAAATTACAGATCCTCCTGTATCTGTTAGAACGGTGCCTCCAACCGACTGGTGAGGCCACTGTTCAAATCTCAGAGCCACATTCCCTGGGATGTGTTTACTTCGAAATGCCTGCGGGATGCATGTCACCCCGGGGGTGACAATTTGACTTTGTCACATGCCTGTGGGATGCAGATGGAAAAGCAAAAGGCTGTATTGGCCCCTCTTTTCCTGTCATTCCCATCTTCTCCCACTAGATCTCTCATTTCTCTCAAAACAGCATTCTGAGAGACTAGACTCTTTGACATGTCCAAAGACAAGTTATCATTAGCGAGCCAAGCGTGTTTGGACAAACTGGCACGACACTGCCAAGCAAAGAATAGACAAGATCTCTTAGGTGTTTTTTTTTTTAAATTGCTAAACATTAAAAGTACAGCTTTTACAGTGACATATGACAGAAGGATGAATCTGGATAAACAGAAGAGAAGGGGTGAGACGGAGAAAGCGCAACGACCCAAATAATGATGTGCTTCATCTCAGCACACAGAAATAATTGTTCCTTCCCATTTTCCATAATATTAGTGACCTATAAAAAAAATTAAAAAAAAAAGTCTGCTGTAAAAAAAAAAAAAAAAATTCTGACAGCAACATGCAGGGGCAATGACAGGTGAACAGATGGATTGCAAGGGGACAGAAACGGACACAGCTGGCCAGGAGTAATTGTCCTGACCTTTTCATATACACTCAGGTTTGGAGGGGAGGGAAGGGTGGGGGGTTAGCAGGTCTCCAAGAGTGCATATACAATTTGCATGACGGAAAATTTTATATCCAACTGATCTATGTTTATATACATATTGCCTAGACATTGTCACTCCATTTTCACTTTTCTATCTCACTAATCTAAGAGATGTACAGTAAATGCT